>NC_092343.1:298650070-299017570 GCF_046630445.1 Rutidosis leptorrhynchoides | reverse complement strand
CACTTTAATAATTCAAAAATCTATTATAAATAGAATTCAATAGGTTTCATTATTTCATAGAAACTTGAAAATATATTTCTCTAAACTCTCTCAATCGATTTACATATATATATATATATATATATATATATATATATATATATATATATATATATATATATATATATATATATATATATATATATATATATATATATATATATATTTGCTCTGTATTATTTCAAGATATTATTAGTATACATAAAATATTACGACGGAATGCTGTCCGAGTGATTTCAAAATAGTTTTTTGAATGAGTTGAAGCTTAGGAAATTATGGGTTATAGCTATGGAGGTGATGGGTATGGTTCATGGGTATGCTGGTGAGGTCAATCTAGTGTTTATCATCCCCGTTGCATCTACGTACTTTCCTGCAATATTGAATCTCAATATTGATACGTGAGCACTCATAAATTAACTTTTATATATCAATAGTGTATCCCTGACTAGTGCTCGAGTATATAGGATTATGCATGCTTGTACATTCGATATTGTCCTTAGATATGTTTATTGAATCCTGAATTAGATACATATGCTACTGAGATAGGGTATATGATATGCATGTCGTTGGAAAGCTAGCGAAAAATTAAGAACTTTTCATTTAGATATCGAATGGTTTCGATGAACGGATTAGAAGTTATAGTCAACTGAATTTTAGTATTATTGTTAAAATGATTATTATTAATATCGTCGTTATTATTTTAATAGAAATATCATTGTTATTATAAAATATCATTATTACTATTATGTTAGTATTATCATTTTATCATGATAACATTTTTAGTAAATATAAATATTTTTATTTTTTTATAGAATAATAATAATTATTATTACAAAATAATACAACTTTAATTATTATTATTATGATCAATATTATTTTATCAAATAAATAGGAGATACAAAGATATTTTTCACCACGCGTAATATAATTACATTAATAATACTTACCACTATAGTTTTACGATATTAAGTGAACTTTATAAATTTTACTACTTAAGATATATAAAAGTATATTTTATCATATATAAACGTTAATATAAATTTTTATTAATAAATAACTTTTATTATTATAAAATCTAATAAATATATTTAAATATATAAAACGACTATAGTTAAGTTATATAATAAACACGTATAAATTTTAGAAGTCATTTTGGGTCAAGTTGACTTTTGTTGACTTTTGTTGACTTTTGCATATTAGTCTCGAGCATTAGGATTGTGGTACACTATGACTTGATCAAAAATTGTTAGACAAATATTGACCAACATATAAATATATATAATTAATATAGGTTCGTGAATCCGAGGCCAACCTTGCACTTGTTAAATGACGTTATATGTATTTTTACTACGAAATACAGTATGGTGAGTTTCATTTGCTCCCTTTTATATATATTTTTGGGACTGAGAATACATGCGCTGTTTTTATAAATGTTTTACGAAATAGGCACAAGTACTAAAACTAATTCTATGTGGGTTTAAACCAGAAATATACCCTTAGCTTGGTAACATTAAACTACTTGTCTATGTACGGTAGGCGCGAATCCTAAAGATAGATCTATTGGGCCTGACAAACCCCATCCTGACTATGGGATGCTTTAGTACTTCGAGGTTATTTTAAACACACCTGATCTGGTGTACTTCAGAGGGTAAAACATGAACGTTAAGCCTTGTTACCGGGTGCCTACAACTTATAGAATACTTTTATACACTTGCGAGTGTACATATATTTATAAACGGAAATCTTGTGGTCTATTAATATATTGAAATGATTGTTATGATAAACCTATGAACTCATCAACCTTTTGGTTGACACTTTAAAGCATGTTTATTCTCAGGTATTAAAGAAATCTTCTGCTGTGCATTAGCTCATTTTAAGGATATTATTTGGAGTCATTCATGCCATATTTTGAAAGACGTTGCATTCGAGTCATTGAGTTCATCAAGATTATTATTATGTCAATTATAGTTGGATGTATTATGAAATGGTGTGCATGCCGTTAACTTTCATTGTAAAGAAAGTTTGTCTTTTAAAAATGAATGCAGTGTTTGTAAAATATATCATATAGAGGTCAAATACCTGCGATGTAATCAACTATTGTGAATCGTTTATAATGTATATGAACGGGTCCTTTCAGTTGGTATCAGAGCGGTGGTCTTAGCGAACTAGGTCTGCATTAGTGTGTCTAACTGATAGTCGTTAGGATGCATTAGTGAGCCTGGACTTCGACCGTGTCTGCATGTCAAAAGTTTTGCTTATCATTTTTGTCGGAAATTGCCTGCTTATCATTCTTAGTCTAGACACGTCTTACTGCATTGATTGCATGAATAGTGTATAGACAAAATTCATATCTTAGCGTATCTGCTAATCCATATCTTAGCGTATCTGTTACTGTAAACTTTGCCTGACATATCCCGTAAATTCCTCCGTAATCTACGAAATCTTTTGCGCTATATATATAGATATTCTATGTAATTAGAATACCACCCGATAGCCGGAAAATTATTTCATATCGAAAAATCCTTTATTCAATCGAACGAAATGGAATTCGTCATTAGTTCAAGTCCCTCGAATTTCGATATGTAATCCCACTCAAGCTCTGAAAGTAGTGTGACCGGAATGGATCAACCAATTAGCCATCATCTATTCTGGATGAATTAGGGATGGGTTCGTAGCCTCCTCAATCATTGGAGACAAGAAGAAGGTGATCCCTTCCATCCACCACATTGCCCTCTTGGCGATGAACCTGAAGCACTTACCGGCGAACCGGTCCGAAACACCATTTTCTCTCTCATTTCCAGAGTATCTCGTCACGATTATATACTACATCAAATTTTAGATTTTATTTATCCGCTCGTCCGAACCGACAATCAGCCCGGTGTAATAGAAGAAGTTAACGAGCTTCACGCTCGAGTAGTGGCTTTAGATAATATAGTGCAAGGGTTACAAACACCAACAGCAGCACCATCAGCAACACCAACAGTACCATCACCACCACCAACAGTAACATCCGCATCCCACACTTCAACATCACAACCTATATCCCACGAGTACCAATGACATACACTCTTTAGATACCAAGGAATACCAACAACAATAAACGATGAAGTATTGATTCATAACTTCATTGGACAAACATTTTGCGACGATTATGTAGTCTCTAAAGTCTTAGAGATTATCTATTCTAGCCCTAACCATAAATTAGATGAGTGAACCCAAATGATATAAGGAAGAGTAGAAACCCTGATAAGAATGATGTGTGGTTTACAAGCTAGACTTGATTTACCAATAACATCAACAGTACCATGAACATCACCAGTACAGTCAGTGCCATCAGCGTTGTCAGAATCAACAGCACCTATAACATCACAAACTCCGTCAGTTCAAGAATCACCGTGGACATCATTATAAATCAACAACAAGTATGTCATATCAATGAGTTATGAAGTATTAACTCATTTCCACTGAAGGATTTATATGTATATCTTATATATATAAATTTTTAGACCATAATAAATCTTTCCGTACTAAGCTATTATGTGTGAATCTTAACTACTCGGTTAATTCATGTTACTAATATGCAATAATGTACGTCCTTCGTCCACAACTTAACCATCGTTAACTACAATCTCTGCCTCAATTCAATAAATCCCAATTCATAATAAATCAAATGAATTATTCAAATATAAGTTTGATTTTTCACTTTCATCGTCGATGTACTCGAAACTTTTCAAATAACATTATTCGTACCTTGCGAAATTCACAAGAATTCCACAAACACCAACAAATAACGAAGTATTAATTCATAATTTCGATTTTATTGAATAAATACTCCGTAAAAGTTATGTAATTTCTAAAGTCTTTAGGGATTATTCAGTTCTAGTTTCAACCGTAAATCAAATGAGTTTAATTTAATATTAACTCATTAAATCTATGTTACATCTGAAGAAAATATGCACATATATATATTTTCATAAAGACTGTAATAAAATTCTGTTGTACAAAATATTAATTGTGAAATTTTTTTTAACGGGTAGGTAATACCCGAGAGATATATAAATTCACAATTAATATGTTACATTTTTTGAATCTGATTAAGCAAATCATCAACTATACTCCCTAATCTCACAACAATATACATTCTTGTATAGAAATCAAAACAACCATTCTCACCCAAATTGGATTACTCATTCTGATTTTGACAAATCAAAATCCAAGTCATGATTTAACAGAAGACATTACTCTTAGATTCCTACATCTTTCAAAGCTATACTTTGATTTCAAAACTGTGTTAGAACATCATATGTATATTAACGATTACAAACTGTGTTCAAACTCTCCGAAGTTTTCGAAGACACTTCAAACAATGTACAATCGATATGATGATCCAACCACATATTACCTACAGTTATGTACCTAAAAAGCTCTCGAAGCCAAAGTCATAGTTCGACGCGTATCCGTGTCAGACCCTTTGACATTTATTAGCTAAAATGACTTTTCAATTCCTTTTTAAAGTAGCCAGTTTTGTTACAGCTCCAACAAGTCAACTTCGACTTTTCAGTCGGACTAGTCTTATTATAACCTCAATAGATACGTTGCCCTTTCGTCATCATTACTGGGGAACCTTTCATATCTCGCCACCTTAGCAATAAACTTACCAACAACTTCAATTATCTTTGACTTTTCGAAAAATCATTATATTTATTGAAATCACATCATTTACTCATTCGCTTCTTGTAACGAGAATTGTCATACGAATCATCGGAAATCAGCAACCAGTATTTTGAAATCTCGCAGCATGTCTACGCCAACAGTTATATGTGTACGTAAAACGTCTATCTCCTGGACTTACATACTTTGAATGTGAAGTTCTGAAAAATATTTTGAACTGCAAATTAGTTCTTGAAATGCTGACGAAGCATCAAAAACTGTAAATGATCTTAACAGTAAAAAGTTTGATGACAAAGAATAGTAAGGTGGTAAAGCTGAGAAAAAGAGAAGGTTTGGAACTGGAAAACGGATTGAACAGACTATGAAGGAGGCTGTGGACAAATCACAAAGACTAAATCTGCCTTCAGAGAATCCAAATGATTCAGTGCCTGCTAAAGTCATTAACGAATACCTTACTCTTTATTCTAAACCTCTACAGACAAATCTTCATCATCATCCATCAATATTAGAAATTCCAAGATATTATCATATCTTTCATTATAAATATCCGCGATATTTCTGAAGATATTTTCACAACTAATCTTATCTGAAGTCATTTATCTCTTTGCACTATCAGCGTTACATCATATAAGAAACTATTTGTTTCTATATTCTGTAAACTTTCGAGTTTAAATTATGAATGTTTTGAAGTAGTGTTGGGAACTGAAGCATGAGTTAGTATAATATAATGACACTTGATCAACGTGATTATATTACAGTAAGTCATGCTGAGTTTCTAATGGGACATGACGATTCACAGACCATACCGTCATCATATTCCATGTTACACGACTCTTGTATTCTATTTAATCTCTAAAAATATCAAGAAAATATTTTCTTGATGATTCGGTCTTTTTCAGGGTATTCTGGTAAATTAACAAATCAAGATCGTGCCATTACCATTTCTTTCTTAGAATATTAACTATGTTCATTCTGAAATTCATATCTGCGAATACTGTACCATTACAAAAGTTGCTTAATCGCAAGAAGAATAAACGAAAGGACAAAACTCCGAAATAGAAATTGGAGTATAAATCGCAGCAAATAGAAGGGAGCATTAACTGTGGATGTCAATGATTATAGAAGACAGAAGCAGGGGCTTTGAAATATAAGGGAAGATATAAAACCCAACAACCACCCAAAAATTATAAACTGTATATATCGATGTATATAGCAATATAAAGACATGGAAGAACTAAAAACACTATAAAACCGAGAGTATAGTAGAAGTAAATAGATTCTTCTGGAGGCAGATGAAAAAGAAGAACGACAGATATGAAAGTGAGGAGTATATCGAGAATCAGTACTGGATGAAGCATATTGACAAATACTTTAAAATATGAGTTGAGGGAGAAAGAATAGAAGGTGTGAGTTATAAGGA
Source organism: Rutidosis leptorrhynchoides (assembly GCF_046630445.1). NCBI lineage: Eukaryota > Viridiplantae > Streptophyta > Magnoliopsida > Asterales > Asteraceae > Rutidosis > Rutidosis leptorrhynchoides. The sequence goes on along the minus strand of NC_092343.1, from coordinate 299,011,440 downwards.
AACAAAGGAGGTGGATTTATAGTGAAATACCCGACAGAGAAATCAAGATGGATTATCGCATTAATTCGAAGAGAATCATAATCTCCTTAATCACCGAAGCATCAAATCCAATATAGATTACAAAGATTTTCTTTAAATTCGAAGATCAATTGTGATGACGTCAAAAGATATGACGAATCACTATAATCTTATTTCCTTCATTTACGATAACTTCCCTCATACGCTTCGAGTAATCGAATTATTTTATCCATACTTCTTAGACATGATAAAACTTTATAAACGTCATAATAACATTCTCATTGTTAGCCATGACGACCTCTATCAAATTTCGGGGACGAAATTTCTTTAACGGGTAGGTACTGTGACGACCCAGAAATTTCCGACTAAATTTAAACTTTATCTTTATATTATTCTGACACGATAAGCAATGTTTGTTAATTTAAATCTCAATGATTTTAAACTATGTTTATACATTCATTTAAACCTCGACCAAATTCCAATGATTCACGAACCATTAAATGAACATATATGAATATGTATGTATATGAGTATATATTATAAATTGAAAATGTCAACAAAGTATTTAAACGTATAATGCTTTACATGAACGTATTTGTTTCAATATGATTATCGACGAAATTAAAAAAAAATATATATATTAAATGATTAATTATCAGAAACATTGAATTATGATTACAAGTCTCTGTTGAGAGGTCCACTATGATTTGAGAAAATCTATTCCTTTTAATGATATTCGGAATAATTTGTAAAGCTTTTTATAAATAAAAACAAAAAGTGTCATTTACGAATGTTAGACAAAAGTTAGTGGAGAATTGGTTTCCATAATATTCTATTAATCTATTTTCAAACGTACAAAAACGTTTTCAGTTTAAAAAGAACTTTATTATTAAAACGTATATAACTTTTATAAATATCTAGAATCACTTTTGACAACTCATTACTTAACCAGTGTAATAAATATAACGATATTTATATTTTATTTCAATAAATATATATAACGATTTAAATTAATTTTATATATATTTATACGTGTATTATACATAAATAGTTTTTATACTTTTACTATACTTTAACTTTACCTTTACTTTACATTTACTTTACTTTAACTTTAATAATTCACTTTAATAATTCATACTTTAATAATTCACTTTAATAATTCATACTTTAATAATTCATACTTTAATAATTCACTTTAATAATTCAAAAATCTATTATAAATAGAATTCAATAGGTTTCATTATTTCATAGAAACTTGAAAATATATTTCTCTAAACTCTCTCAATCGATTTACATATATATATATATATATATATATATATATATATATATATATATATATATATATATATATATATATATATTTGCTCTGTATTATTTCAAGATATTATTAGTATACATAAAATATTACGACGGAATGCTGTCCGAGTGATTTCAAAATAGTTTTTTGAATGAGTCGAAGCTAAGGAAATTATGGGTTATAGCTATGGAGGTGATGGGTATGGTTCATGGGTATGCTGGTGAGGTCAATCTAGTGTTTATCATCCCCGTTGCGTCTACGTACTTTCCTGCAATATTGAATCTCAATATTGATACGTGAGCACTCATAACTTAACTTTTATATATCAATAGTGTATCCCTGACTAGTGCTCGAGTATATAGGATTATGCATGCTTGTACATTCGATATTGTCCTTAGATAGGTTTGTTGAATCCTGAATTAGATACATATGCTGCTGAGATAGGGTATATGATATGCATATCGTTGGAAAGCTAGCAAAAAATTAAGAACTTTTCATTTAGATATCGAATGGTTTCGATGAACGGATTAGAAGTTATAGTCAACTGAATTTTAGTATTATTGTTAAAATGATTATTATTACTATCGTCGTTATTATTTTAATAGAAATATCATTGTTATTATAAAATATCATTATTACTATTATGTTAGTATTATCATTTTATTATAATAATATTTTTAGTAAATATAAATATTTTTATTTTTTTATAGAATAATAATAATTATTATTACAAAATAATACAACTTTTACTTATTATTATTATGATCAATATTATTTTATCAAATAAATAGGAGATACAAAGATATTTTTCACAACGCGTAATATAATTACATTAATAATACTTACCACTATAGTTTTACGATATTAAGTGAACTTTATAAATTTTACTACTTAAGATATATAAAAGTATATTTTATCATATATAAACGTTAATATAAATTTTTATTAATAAATGACTTTTATTATTATAAAATCTAATAAATATATTTAAATATATAAAACGACTATAGTTAAGTTATATAATTAACACGTATAAATTTTAGAAGTCATTTTGGGTCAAGTTGACTTTTGTTGACTTTTGCATATTAGTCTCGAGCATTAGGATTGTGGTACACTATGACTTGACCAAAAATAGTTAGACAAATATTGACCAACATATAAATATATATAATTAATATAGGTTCGTGAATCCGAGGCCAACCTAGCACTTGTTAAATGACGTTATATGTATTTTTACTACGAAATACAGTATGGTGAGTTTCATTTGCTCGCTTTTATATATATTTTTGGGACTGAGAATACATGCGCTGTTTTTATAAATGTTTTACGAAATAGGCACAAGTACTAAAACTAATTCTATGTGGGTTTAAACCAGAAATATACCCTTAGCTTGGTAACATTAAACTACTTGTCTATGTACGGTAGGCGCGAATCCTAAAGATAGATCTATTGGGCCTGACAAACCCCATCCTGACTATGGGATGCTTTAGTACTTCGAGGTTATTTTAAACACACCTGATCTGGTGTATTTCAGAGGGTAAAACATGAACGTTAAGGCTTGTTACCGGGTGCCTACAACTTATAGAATACTTTTATACACTTGCGAGTGTACATATATTTATAAACGGAAATCTTGTGGTCTATTAATATATTGAAATGATTGTTATGATAAACCTATGAACTCACCAACCTTTTGGTTGACACTTTAAAGCATGTTTATTCTCAGGTATTAAAGAAATCTTCCGCTGTGCATTAGCTCATTTTAAGGATATTATTTGGAGTCATTCATGCCATATTTTGAAAGACGTTGCATTCGAGTCATTGAGTTCATCAAGATTATTATTATGTCAATTATAGTTGGATGTATTATGAAATGGTGTGCATGCCGTTAACTTTCGTTGTAAAGAAAGTTTGTCTTTTAAAAATGAATGCAGTGTTTGTAAAATATATCATATAGAGGTCAAATACCTCGCGATGTAATCAACTATTGTGAATTGTTTATAATGTATATGAACGGGTCCTTTCACTTTGCATTCGAGTCGTTGAGTTCATTAAGATTATTACTAAGTAAAATATAGTTGAATATATTATGAAATGGTATGCATGCCGTCAACTTTCGATGTAATAAAAGTTCGTCTTTTAAAAACGAATGCAATGTTTGTAAAATGTATCATATAGAGGTCAAGTACCTCAAGATGTAACCAAATGTAATGTATTCGTCCAGATGGATTAGGACGGGTCGTTATAATTAGTTTGTAACAAAATGACCCGTTTCATTTAAACAAGACAAAAGACCGAGCTTGGCGATTGGGGATACGCTACCCAATCTTAAACAATCCAAAAGCACGTCTTCTAAGCTACTACGCAAGTCCACTGATTCCCGCACTTACCCGAGCCACCGCATCCATGCAAATCTATAAAAATATAAATAACAAGAGAGTAAGCTAACGCTTAGTGAGTGAAAATATACTACATACATATATATGCATAAAATGAATACGCATCGCCAATACAAAAATAGTAAATACATACCGTAATTCGATCATAACTAAGCAAAGTTATACCTAACGTACCACCAAGCCAAATCCGTAAGATTAGCTACAACATACAATAAGTATATATAAGCATATACAAGATACATCCGAAAATACAAAAAGGTTAACCCCTTAACCTTAAACCCATGAAGGTTGGCCGAACAACCCGAGCCTTAGTGAATTCGCACAACCCGATATTCATTTCATCACTTCAACAACCGATGATGGCCGTACTACCCGTGCCTTAGTGAACTCGTACAACTCGGGATTCACTACCTCATCAATAAGATGACCGAACAACCCGAGTCATCATGAATCCTTACTACCCGAGATTCGCTACCTCAACAATACCCACATCATCGGGGTTACTCAACCGTAACACAATACCAATCCCACTACATCGGAATTATATAACTCCATATCACAAGTCCATGTGATAACATACACACGAAGTGTGCACCTCGCCAAAGGTGGTCAACCAAAATGCACAACCGTGCCACTTGGACTTATTACACAAGCCCATCAAATCAGCCAATATGTGAAGTGAGTTCTGAAAGGACCCGTCCTAATCCATCCGGACGAAGTCCATATTGATTATAAACGATTCACAACAGTTGATTACATCGCGAGGTATTTGACCTCTATATGATACATTTTACAAACATTACATTCGTTTTTGAAAAGACAATCTTTCATTACATCGAAAGTTGACGGCATGCATACCATTTCATAATATATCCAACTATAATTGACTTAATAATAATCTTGATGAACTCGACGACTCGAATGCAACATCTTTTGAAATATGCCATGAATGACTCCAGGTAATATCTATAAAATGAGTAAATGCACAGCGAAAGATTTCTTTCGTACCTGAGAATAAACATGCTTTCAAGTGTCAACCAAAAGGTTGGTGAGTTCATTGGTTTATCATAAATAATTATTTCATAATTTTAATAGACCACAAGATTTCATATTTCCATTTCTCATAAACATACGTCTCATGCATAGAGACAAAAAATATCATTCATATGGATTGAACACCTGGTAACCGACATTCACAAAATGCATATAAGAATATCCCCATCATTCCGGGATCCTCCTTCGGACATGATATAAATTTTGAAGTACTAAAGCATCCGGTACTTTGGATGGGGCTTGTTGGGCCCGATAGATCTATCTTTAGAGTTCGCGTCAATTAGGGTGTCTGTTCCCTAATTCTTAGATTACCAGACTTAATAAAAAGGGGCATATTCGATTTCAATCATTCAACCATATAATGTAGTTTCAATTACTTGTGTCTATTTCGTAAAACAGTTATAAAAACAGCGCATGTATTCTCAGTCCCAAAAATATATATTGCAAAAACATTTAAAAGGGGATTAATGAAACTCACGCATATAAATATTGTAAAACAGTTAATAAAGCATTTGCATGTATTCTCAGCCCAAAAATGTAAAGAGTAAAAGGGAATCAAATGAACTCACCATACTGTATTTTGTAGTAAAAATACATATGACGTCATTTAACAAGTGTAGGTTTGATCTCGGATTCACGAACCTATTTCAGTATTATATATATATATTAAAACACATAATGAGCATGTAATGGTATTCAATCCAGTTTATATATATATATATACAAAAAATATATATTACTTGTTAAAAATATGAATGTATTTATTATTCCCAATGTTATATATATCTACATATGTTATTTTTATATTAAAATAGTAAGTTATATATACTTATAATATATGTAATAAATATATTTCTATATAAATATCTTTTGTTTGTAAAAATAATAATTTTAATGATACTACAATAATTTGTAATAATAATAATAATAATAATAATAATAATAATAATAATAATAATAATAATAATAATAATAATAACAATAATTAAACTACCTTAATACAAGCTCCAAAAATAAACGCCACCATCTGGGTTCGAACTCGCGATCTATCAGTTAAACACCCACATACTAAACCATTCCTCCACTTCCACTTTTCTGAAATAACTAGTATCCTAATCCTTTTAACCCAATAGTTTACGGCCCAACTCCATAATTATTATTATTATGGCCCAACTGATTGTGAGATTCGGCCCAACAACCTGTTCAATTACTTGAAGAAAAAAATATAAACCGTGGACGCCTAGGTTCGAACTCAGGATCTCGAGCTTCAACTCAAACACCCTTAACTTCTGGTCTATCTCATTTTTCTGTAATTCTCATTACCCTGAATATATTTAACCGTCATCTATACCGTCACCATTAAAGCTTCACCACTATCATCTTCATACCTCTAACTGTGATCTCATCTTTATGATTCCATCTCATCATCATCATTTTAATATCACTTAGCCACTTCTTCATCTATTTCTATCACCGTATATTCATAATCATTATCTAATCGTAATAACCGAATTCATCTCATCACCTTCACTGTACTAAAACATCATCTTAATCATCTTCATCATCTAATAACTAGCACCTCGTCATATATCATACTCGTTACTCTAATCTAGTTATTATTACTATCATAATCATTTATTATCATCATTTAATAATATAAACTAGCCACCTTCATCGGCCCAGCAACAAAATGTATCTCGGCCAAATATAAATAAAAGCTCACGGCCTCTAAAAAAATAGAAGTTCACAGCCCATGCTTAGTAACAAGGTCGATCTAATTTCATCACTACTAGTTAAAATTCGTTTATAAATATTGACCCATGATGTTGAGGTTTAAAATATGAAACAGAAGATAGAGCCTTTCCATATCTAGTCGTTATTTAATCCCACCTTCACCTATCCTCATAGTTTAATATAATGATCATATACTTCTCTTAATTAAAAAAAAATAATAAAACATCTCGAAAAGTAACCTTAGTCGGCCCTTTGTGTTGTGACTAGTCCCACTTGTATAACAACTTGCGATGTATATATATATATATATATATATATATATATATATATATATATATATATATATATATATATATATATTCCATACACCAATTTGACCAAAAATTTAGACTTGTGAACATGCCCCATTCCTTTTATTTCATTAAATTGCTCATAGAAGAAAAGTGTAGTTAACAGCATGTTCGTGTGTGGCATAGTTTCACGATAACTAAATAGAAACAAGAACAGAAGTTGCAGTGTATTGTGGTCATTTAAATGATTTGTTGTTGGTTAGTACTTCGGTGGTGATTGAGTTTGTGTTGGGGTTGAACCGAAACAATAAGTGGTGTTGGTGTTGGGTTGGTGGTTTATGGTTATAACCAAAAGTAGTAGCACTCAAACGACAGTAGATGTGATCAATTTAATGTTAGTTGTTTTGGTGAAAGTTGTAAGGTGATAATGGGTTTAGTTGTCTTGTTCGTTGCACAAAAACAAAACAAAACAAAAAAAAAAAATAAACAAAACAAAGACGATGTTAGTGGTGGTGGTTGTCCGGTGAAGGTGGTTGATCATGGTGATCTTGAATGTGATGGATGGTGGTCAAGGGGGTGTATAGATGATAGCTTCGGTTGACACAAGATATAGAAGAAAAGAGATAAATGGTTCCTGTGTTATGTATGTATATGCATATCTATAAAAGGTGATGCTAAGTTAAAGAACACAAAAAAAATTCTCAATTAATAATAACAGTATTATTAGATTGATATAATAATAAATATATTCATATTTTGTCAACAATAATTGGAAAGAAAAGGAGCACGCGCACAGTAAACTAATTTGACAACAATTCAATTCTCGTGACAATTCTTGTAATTATCCTACCGACAGTTTTCCCACGAAGTGCTATATCGTGCCCATTGCTAAACAGTTATTGTATAAAAGGGTTCCTAAAAATCCCAAATTTTTGGATTAAATATATTTAATTATTTCACTCATTAAATGTTTGAAACCTGATCAAAAAGGTTCAATAATTATTTATTTTATGTTCCAACTTATATGTACGGAGTGCTAATATTTAATCTTAAAAGGGTAAAAATATTTTTGACAACTCTAAAATCTTCGTAATCAATTTACAGTTCAACGTTTATTTCAATCCTTCATGGACATGTACAATATCTATATTAAAACTAACAAATCGTCAACCGAGTGCTACTGACGTTTACTAATTAGACTCAAAATCTTTTATTTTTAATATATTCTCTTTCTATATATGAAGAGTTTTTAAATAGCAAGTTTAACTACTAAATAAATATATTATATATCTTTAAACCATTGAATTTAATATAATTTATATATTTACAAGTAATATTTATATACATATTTATATATATAAATATATATATTTATAATAATAGTTTTCATTACATCGCATTTTATTTTTCATATTTATTTTCAACAATTTAATCATATATTATTTCCAATAATATTTTCAAATTAATGTATATGTATCTATTTATATATAGTTGTTCATGAATCGTCGAGAATGGTCGAAGGTCAATTGAATATACAAAACAGTTCAAAGTTTTTGAGACTCAACATTACAGACTTTGCTTATCGTGTCGGAATCATATAAGAATTAAGTTTAAAATTGGTCGGAAATTGCCGGGTCGTTACAGTACCTACCCGTTAAAGAAATTTCGTCCCGAAATTTGAGTGAGGTGGTCATTGCTAACAATAAAAATGTTGTCGTGACGAGTATGAGTTGATAAATAAAGTTTTATCATCATTGAGTAATGTGGATAAAACAATTTGATTATTCGAAGAGTACTAATGAAGCTATCACAAAAGATTTGAATAGAGATTCGCCTTAGCTTTTGACGTAGTCAGGTTTGAATTTAGAAAGTAAGGTGCGTCTTAACTTTTGAAGTTGTCTTTGTTGAATTTCGGAATTCAAGGGATTTAAAGAAAATCTTCGAATTCTATATGATCCGACTCTTCGGTAAATAAGGAGATTAAGATCTCTTCAATTAAATGCGATAATCTGCCTCGATTGCTATGTCTGATATTTTCATTATAAATTAAACTCTTCCATTCCCTTACTTTCACCACTTCTATACTCAATTCCTAAATTCAAAGGATTGTGAAAATGCTTAATCCAGTTTTGATTCTTGTTCTTATCCTCACTATCGCAACAATCATTCTCTTTTTCCAATTACCACCGGAGGAATCTGTTTTCTTCTACTTCGCCCTTGGGGTTATAATGTTCTTAATTCTCCCGTGTCTTTATGTTGCGATAAACATTGATATGCACGGTTTGTAATTCCTGTGTTTGTGATCGACTTTATATTTTCCTTTATTTTTCTTAGCTCCATGCTCTTGTTTTCTCTTCCCGTCTCCAAGTCAAGCGAATAATGGTCCAGAGTTCGTAGATATAGAGTTTTAAATGATTATAATGTTCTAAGCAGGGTGGAACGTGATAGCACGATTTGATTTTCAAATTACCAGAAGTTACGGAAAAGACAGAACCATCAAGAAGATATTTTCTTGATATGTTTAGAGGTTAAGTAGAATGAAAGAATAGTGTAACATGGCACATAATGATGGTACTGTGAATCATCACATTCCATTAGAACTCAGCATGACTTACTGTAATATAATCACGTTGATGAAGTGTCATTATATTATACTAACTCATGTATCAGTTCCCAACACTACTTCAAAAGCATTCTTATTTCAACTCGAAGGTTTCAGAATTTAGAAACTAAACAGTTTCCTTTACGATGTAATACAGATAGCACGAAGAGATAACTAATTTCGAACAAGAAGAGTTATGAAAATATCCTCAGAAATATCGAAGATATTTATGATGATATTTTGGGATTTCTAAGTTCGATGGTTGATGAAGAAAGATTTTTCGCAAGATTTTAACATGAGTACAGAGCAAGATATTCGTTGAAGGTTTCATCGATCCAGAATTACCTAGATTCTTTGAATATATGGTATGGTCCTGGTATTTGGCTTTGGTCTCCTTCATGGTTTGCTCAATATGTTTTTTTTTTCAGTACCAAATTTTCTATCGAGCGTTCCTAACACTCTCTTCTTTATCATTAAACTTTTGACCGTTTAGACCATCTACAATTTTTCTATTTTCTCTGCATTTAATGCTACGATATCTGAATCATCGGTTATCATTCCGAAGTGGTTTCAAGAGAATTGTGTTTTTAGATGATTAAACGCTGATGGTAACATGGTGGAATATGAAAGGTTCCTCGGTAACAATAAAATAGCACGCATATATATATATATATATATATATATATATATATATATATATATATATATATATATATATATATATATATATATATATATATATATATATATATATATATATATATATATATATATATATCAAGGTTATAGTAAGGCTAGTCCAAATGAAAAGTCGAAGTTGACTTGATGGAGCTGTGACAAATTTGGCTAATTTGAAAAGAGTTACAATGTTATTTCCGGTAATAACAATGCCAAAGGAGCTAGTACAGACACGTGTTAAATGTTTACTCAGGTTCTGAGTGTTTTCAGGTGCATAACTAAATGCATCAATCTTTTCTCCCGTAGATGAAGTGCGGTTGGTTCATCCTCTCGATTGAGGTGTTTTCAAGAATCATGAAAGGTTCGAACGTAGATTGTAATCGTCAAGATACCAATGAGGTTTAAGATGAAATCAAGTGGCAAACTTGAAGAATTGTTTAGTTTCATAGGTTATAATCAATATTTTAATTCATTTTAAATGTCCAATGTTTTTAGTCCACAGTCGATAGTCCACAGTTGACAGTCCAATAATTCATATATAGTTTAATATATAATATTCGAATTAATTAATACGTATCGTGACCCGTGTTCATGTCTCAGACTCGATCACAACTCAAACTATATATATTATTGTAGACTCAACCTCAACCCTGTATAGAGAACTCGATCATTACTGCATATAGAGTGTCTATGGTGATTCCAAATAATATATATAGATGCGTCGATATGATATGTCAAAACCTTGTATACGTGTCCCGATATTTAAAGTGCGTAAAATAAATAACAGAAAATTAAATAACGATAAATAAAGTGTGTAAAGTAAATAACAGGAATTTAATGACGATAAATAAAATGCGTAAAGTAAATAACAGAAATTAAATGACGATAAATAAAATGCGTAAAGTAAATAACAGAAATTAAATGACGATAAATAAAATGCGTAAAGTAAATAACAGAAATTAAATGACGATAAATAAAATTTGCGATAATTAAATTGCGATAAATAAACTGTAATCAGTTAGCTAGGAACAATTAGCTAGGAACAGTTAGCGTGGATTCTTAACAAAATTTCTCATAGTTAATTTGTTTGTTTCTAACAAATTTTACTTTGTCAAATGTTTTCTTCATTATGCCATTTGTTGGGTTTTGATAAATCAAAATCCAAATATGAAATTAGATGTATATGGTTATTCTGTGGTGAACGGATTTGTATATCGGTGGATGTAAGTAGGATAGTATATGACTGTTGAAACAGATTCGAAGAACGTACAATGTAACTTATTAATGTGAAATTTAAATATTCCTCGGGTATTACCTACCCGTTAAAATATTTTCACCATTAAAAGTTTGTACAAAAGAATTTTTAATTACAATTCTTATGAAAACATATATACATGTATATTTTCTTCAGATGTAATTATGAATTTAATGAGTTAATATGATATTAAACTCATTTGATTTATGGTTAGAACTAGAGTACATAATCTCTAAAATATTAGAGATTACATAATTGCTATAAGGAACGAAGATAATGATGTAGAACGAAGATAAATAATGTAGAATGATTCGTAGAACGATGATTATACTCGAGGTACAGAATGAGATAATGGGGCATGTGATGTTGAAACTTAGGTTGTTGGTGGTACTGTTGATACCAGTGATGTTGCTGAAGCTGGTACGTTTTGCACCATATTTTTCCAAATTGATTACTCGAGCGCGAAGTTCGTTGACTTCTTGTATTACTCCGGGATGATTGTCGGTACGAACGAGCGAATGAATAATGTTTTGAATCTAACTTGTGATATAGTCATGGCGAGATACTTTGGAAATGAGAGAGGAAATGGTGTTACGAACAGGTTCGCCGGTAAGTGTTTCAGGTTCTTCACCAAGAGTGCAGGTTGGTGAGTGGAAAAGATCGCCTTCTTCTCGTCTCCATTGATTTAATCGACTACGAAACCATCAGATGAACTGGGGATGGATGATTGGTTGATTCATTCTGCTGACGTTGCTTCCGAAGCTTAGATGACTATCCATTCGGAATAACTGTCGGGATAACTATCAGAATAGCTGTCGAAATCCGAGGGACTCGAACTAGTTGAAGGATTCATCTCGTACGATCAGATGAAGGATTTTCGATAAGAAATAGATTATAGGATGTAGATTAGTATCCTGCAATACATAATTTACATATACATATATAATACTAAAATCTCATAAGTTACGGAGGAATCTACGGAAGCTGTCAGACAAAGATAACAACAACATATACGCTAAGATATGAATTACCAGATACGCTAAGATATGAATTAGTAGATACGCTAAGATATGAATTTTGTCTATACACTATTCATGCAGTCAATGCAATAAGATGTGTCTAGACTAAGAATAATAAGCAGGTAATTTACTAAGGATGATAAATAAATGATTTCTGACAAAAATGATAAGCAAAACGTTTGACATGCAGACACGGTCGAAGTCCAGACTCACTAATGCATCCTAACAACTTATCAGTTAGACACACTAATGCAGACAAGGTTCACTAAGACCACCGCTCTGATACCAACTGAAAGGACCCGTCCTAATCCATCCGAACGAAGTCCATATTGATTATAAACAATTCACAACAGTTGATTACATCGCGAGGTATTTGACCTCTATATGATACATTTTACAAACATTACATTCGTTTTTGAAAAGACAATCTTTCATTACATCGAAAGTTGACGGCATGCATACCATTTCATAATATATCCAACTATAATTGACTTAATAATAATCTTGATGAACTCGACGACTCGAATGCAATATCTTTTGAAATATGCCATGAATGACTCCAGGTAATATCTATAAAATGAGCAAATGCACAGCGGAAGATTTCTTTCGTACCTGAGAATAAACATGCTTTCAAGTGTCAACCAAAAGGTTGGTGAGTTCATTGGTTTATTATAAATAATTATTTCATAATTTTAATAGACCACAGGATTTCATATTTCCATTTCTCATAAACATACGTCCCATGCATAGAGACAAAAAATATCATTCATATGGATTGAACACCTGGTAACCGACATTCACAAAATGCATATAAGAATATCCCCATCATTCCGGGATCCTCCTTCGGACATGATATAAATTTCGAAGTACTAAAGCATCCGGTACTTTGGATGGGGCTTGTTGGGCCCGATAGATTTATCTTTAGAGTTCGCGTCAATTAGGGTGTCTGTTCCCTAATTCTTAGATTACCAGACTTAATAAAAAGGGGCATATTCGATTTCAATCATTCAACCATATAATGTAATTTCAATTACTTGTGTCTATTTCGTAAAACAGTTATAAAAACAGCGCATGTATTCTCAGTCCCAAAAATATATATTGCAAAAACATTTAAAAAGGGATGAATGAAACTCACGCATATAAATATTGTAAAACAGTTAATAAAGCATTTGCATGTATTCTCAGCCCAAAAACGTAAAGAGTAAAAGGGAATCAAATGAACTCACCATACTGTATTTTGTAGTAAAAATACATATGACGTCATTTAACAAGTGTAGGTTTGATCTCGGATTCACGAACCTATTTCAGTATTATATATATATTAAAACACATAATGAGCATGTAATGGTATTCAATCCAGTTTATATATATATATATATATATATATATATATATATATATATATATATATATACAAAAAATATATATTACTTGTTAAAAATATGAATGTATTTATTATTCCCAATGTTATATATATCTACATATGTTATTTTTATATTAAAATAGTAAGTTATATATACTTATAATATATGTAATAAATATATTTCTATATAAATATCTTTTGTTTGTAAAAATAATAATTTTAATGATACTACAATAATTTGTAATAATAATAATAATAATAATAATAATAATAATAATAATAATAATAATAATAATAATAATAATAACAATAATTAAACTACCTTAATACAAGCTCCAAAAATAAACGCCACCATCTGGGTTCGAACTCGCGATCTATCAGTTAAACACCCACATACTAAACCATTCCTCCACTTCTACTTTTCTGAAATAACTAGTATCCTAATCCTTTTAACCCAATAGTTTACGGCCCAACTCCATAATTATTATTATTATGGCCCAACTGATTGTGAGATTCGGCCCAACAACCTGTTCAATTACTTGAAGAAAAAAAATATAAACCGTGGACGCCTAGGTTCGAACTCAGGATCTCGAGCATCAACTCAAACACCCTTAACTTCTGGTCTATCTCGTTTTTCTGTAATTCTCATTACCCTGAATATATTTAACCGTCATCTATATCGTCACCATTAAAGCTTCACCACTATCATCTTCATACCTCTAACCGTGATCTCATCTTTATGATTCCATCTCATCATCATCATTTTAATATCACTTAGCCACTTCTTCATCTATTGCTATCACCGTATATTCATAATCATTATCTAATCGTAATAACCGAATTCATCTCATCACCTTCACTGTACTAAAATATCATCTTAATCATCTTCATCATCTAATAACTAGCACCTCGTCATATATCATACTCGTTACTCTAATCTAGTTATTATTACTATCATAATCATTTATTATCATCATTTAATAATATAAACTAGCCACCTTCATCGGCCCAGCAACAAAATGTATCTCGGCCAAATATAAATAAAAGCTCACGGCCCCTAAAAAAATAGAAGTTCACGGCCCATGCTTAGTAACAAGGTCGATCTAATTTCATCACTACTAGTTAAAATTCGTTTATAAATATTGACCCATGATGTTGAGGTTTAAAATATGAAACAGAAGATAGAGCCTTTCCATATCTAGTCGTTATTTAATCCCACCTTCACCTATCCTCATAGTTTAATATAATGATCATATACTTCTCTTAATTAAAAAAAAAAATAAAACATCTCGAAAAGTAACCTTGGTCGGCCCTTTGTGTTGTGACTAGTCCCACTTGTATAACAACTTGCGATGTATATATATATATATATATATATATATATATATATATATATATATATATATATATATATATATATATATATATATATATATATATTCCATACACCAATTTGACCAAAACTTTAGACTTGTGAACATGCCCCATTCCTTTTATTTCATTAAATTGCTCATAGAAGAAAAGTGTAGTTAACAGCATGTTCGTGTGTGGCATGGTTTCACGATAACTAAATAGAAACAAGAACAGAAGTTGCAGTGTATTATGGTCATTTAAATGATTTGTTGTTGGTTAGTACTTCGGTGGTGATTGAGTTTGTGTTGGGGTTGAACCGAAACAATAAGTGGTGTTGGGGTGGTGATGTTTGTCGATGGATGGTTGGATCGAATCAAGATGAAAGAAACAACAACAAAAATGGTAAGTGGGTTTGAGTGGCAACGGGTGTGGTGATTTGTTATGGTGTTGGGTTGGTGGTTTATGGTTATAACTGAAAGTAGTAGCACTCAAACGACAGTAGATGTGATCAATTTAATGTTAGTTGTTTTGGTGAAAGTTGTAAGGTGATAATGGGTTTAGTTGTCTTGTTCGTTGCACAAAAACAAAACAAAACAAAAAAAAAATAAACAAAATAAAGACGATGTTGGTGGTGGTGGTTGTCCGGTGAAGGTGGTTGATCATGGTGATCTTGAATGTGATGGATGGTGGTCAAGGGGGTGTATAGATGATAGCTTCGGTTGACACAAGATATAGAAGAAAAGAGATAAATGGTTCCTGTGTTATGTATGTATATGCATATCTATAAAAGGTGATGCTAAGTTAAAGAACACAAAAAAAAATCCTCAATCAATAATAACAGTATTATTAGATTGATATAATAATAAATATATTCATATTTTGTCAACAATAATTGGAAAGAAAAGGAGCACGCGCACAGTAAACTAATTTGACAACAATTCAATTCTCGTGACAATTCTTGTAAGTATCCTACCGACAGTTTTCCCACGAAGTGCTATATCGTGCCCATTACTAAACAGTTATTGTATAAAAGGGTTCCTAAAAATCCCAAATTTTTAGATTAAATATATTTAATTATTTCACTCATTAAATGTTTGAAACCTGATCAAAAAGGTTCAATAATTATTTATTTTATGTTCCAACTTATATGTACGGAGTGCTAATATTTAATCTTAAAAGGGTAAAAATATTTTTGACAACTCTAAAATCTTCGTAATCAATTTACAGTTCAACGTTTATTTCAATCCTTCATGGACATGTACAATATCTATATTAAAACTAACAAATCGTCAACCGAGTGCTACTGACATTTACTAATTAGACTCGAAATCTTTTATTTTTAATATATTCTCTTTCTATATATGAAGAGTTTTTAAATAGCAAGTTTAACTACTAAATAAATATATTATATATCTTTAAACCATTAAATTTAATATAATTTATATATTTACAAGTAATATTTATATACATATTTATTTATATAAATATATATATATATATATATATATATATATATATATATATATATATATATATATATATATATATATATATATATATATATATATATATATATATATATATATATATATAATAATAGTTTTCATTACATCGCATTTTATTTTTCATATTTATTTTCAACAATTTAATCATATATTATTTCCAATAATATTTTCAAATTAATGTATATGTATCTATTTATATATAGTTGTTCGTGAATCGTCGAGAATGGTCGAAGGTCAATTGAATATACAAAACAGTTCAAAGTTTTTGAGACTCAACATTACAGACTTTGCTTATCGTGTCGGAATCATATAAGAATTAAGTTTAAAATTGGTCGGAAATTGCCGGGTCGTCACGAGTTCTATAACCGAGAACCACTTCACCCGACCCGCACCCATCCTAAACATACATATGCACATAGGATATTAACACTCAACTTGTCGTCTTGATGAATGCAACCGAACAAATCTGCAAATGCCAATGGAACGTACCTATTCCATTTATCACATAACAAACAACACAATTAGGGTGGATTTATAAACCAACCCAATTTGACAACTAGTGCAATTTCGACTCAAATGCACTTCCAAGAACAAACCGCGCCCAAACTAACCAATAATCACTAACATAAGTGAGAATGGTCCTAATACGCTAATTAAACCCAATCATAAGGATTAAACACCCATCTTGCCCAATTTGACACCTAAACCCTAATTTTGACCCAATTCAAAATTAGTTAACCAAATACACCCAAAATGGTTTCCAACACTTCTATAATCACTAACACTAGTGATTATACACCATTTACAAGCCTTAAACATGGTTAAATCATCATCCAACCCAAAACCTGCCAAGTATCAAAAATAACTAGTCACCATAAACTCACTTCATCATCTAAATGGGTTTTACAACTAACAAGCTCAAAACCCTAACTTGAATATCAAATCATAAAGATGAAATTCAGAGTTAAGACTTACCAATACCACCAAAATGATACCGTTGACGAGTAGAACAACTTTAACACTTGCACTTTAACCCGAATCAACCTTCTTCTTCTCCAAATGGAGCTTTCTCTCACTAAAATAGGTTTCTCACTCTAGGGTTTGATGAAAGTGTTTGTGTGGTGAAATTAGGATAAGAATGATCAATGGATCAGTTTTAATGGCTCAAAACCGACCCCAAGTGAAAAGACACAAATACCCCTCATTTAACTCTTTTAAAATTTCCAACAGCACTCACTCAGGACCAAAAGCGGCACTCCTCCTAGAGACTTCCATCTCACAACTTGAAATTAAAAATGTCCGAGCTCGAATTACGGTCGCCTGGGCTTTTGATTCGCCTCAATCCGAGTCCGTATGAGGAAGTTATGACCAAAATGGTGAAAGTGCGCATAACCTCTCTTTACACGCTCCATTCTCCAAGTTTCCAACACCCGACACCTCAAACATTATATTATTAATAAAATAATATACTTCATAGTTTAAACACCTCTCGGAATATTTGTGCTACGAAAAATGGGGTGTAACAATATTAGTAACCTGAATTATCCGAGTATCTACTCTTTAAAATTCACGCGTAATAGCTTAGTACGAAAAGATTTATTATGGTTTCAAAATTTATATATAAGATATACATATACATTCTTCGGAGGGAATGAGTTAATACTTCATAACTCGTTAATACAACATGCTCGTTGTTGATTCATGATGATGTCCGTGGTGATTATGGAACTGGTGGCGATTATGATGCTGCAAGTGTTGCTAGTGCTGGTGATGTTGACGGTACTGCTGATGCTGCTGGTAAAATAAGTCTAGTTTTTAATTCATGCTCCATTCTTGTCAGAGTTTCTATTCTCTGTTATTTCTATCCATTCATCTGATTCGCGGTTTGAATAAATAATCTTTAAGATTTTGAAGATTACATAATCGCCGCAGAATGTTTTTCCAATAAAGTTATGAATCAATACTTCATCGTTTGTTATTGTTGTTGGTATTCCTTGGTATCTATAGGGCGTATGACATTGATGCTCAAGGTGCAAATTGTGATGTTGAGGTCTGAGATGCAGATGTTGTTGTTGGTGGTGGTAATGGTAGCGTTGATGTTGCTGATGGTGGTACTGTTAATGCCGGTGGTGCTTGTGGTGCTTGTGATGCTTGCAAGTTGTGCATCATATTCTCTAAAGCCACCACTCTAGCACGAAGCTCGTTAACTTCTTCTATTACACCGGAATGATCGGTGGTTCGGACGAATGGGTGAATAAGATCTAGAATTTGAAATAGTATATAATCGTGACGAGATACTCTAGAAATGAGAGAGAAAATGGTGCTTCAGACAGGTTCGCCGGTAAGTGCTTCCGGTTCTTCGCCAAGAGGGCAATGTGGTGGATGGAAGGGATCGCCTTCTTCTTACCTCCAACGATTAAGTAGGCTACGAACCCATCCCCAATTCATCCAGAATAGATAATGACTTATTGGTTGATCTATTCTGGTCACACTGCTTTCGGAGCTCGAGTAAAACTCCATATCGGAATCCTAGGAACTTGAACTAGTGGCGAGTTCCATTTCGTACGATTGTATAAAGGATTTTTCGATATGAATGATTTTCGGCTATCGGATGGTATTCTAATTACATAGAATATCTATATATATAGAACAAAAGATCTCGTAGATTACGGAGGAATTTACGAAATATGTCAGGTAAAGTTTACAGTAACAGATACTTTAAGATATGAATTAGCAGATACGCTAAGATGTGAATTAGCAGATACGCTAAGATATGAATTAGCAGATACGCTAAGATATGAATTAGCAGATACGCTAAGATATGAATTTTGTCTATACATTGTTCATGTAATCAATGCAGTAAGATGTGTCTAGACTAAGAATGATAAGCATGAAATTTTCTGACAAGAAATGATAAGCAAAACTTTTTTGATATGCAACTAAGGTCGAAGTCCAGACTCACTAATGCATCTTAATAACTATCAGTTAGACACACTAATGCAAGACCTGATTCGCTAAGACAACCGCTCTGATACCATATGAAGCGACCCGTCCTAATCTATAAGGACGAATACAATAACATATGGTTACATTACGAGGTATTTGACCTATATATTGTAGTGACCCGAACTTTTCCATGTTTATATATATTAATTGAGATTGATATTTACATGATTAAATGTTTCCAACATGTTAAGCAATCAAACTTGTTAAGACTTGATTAATTGAAATATGTTTCATATAGACAATTGACCACCCAAGTTGACCGGTGATTCACGAACGTTAAAACTTGTAAAAACTATATGATGACATATATATGAATATATATATATATATAGTTAACATGATACTATGATAAGTAAACATATCATTAAGTATATTAACAATGAACTACATATGTAAAAACAAGACTACTAACTTAATGATTTTTAAACGAGACATATATGTAACGATTATCGTTGTAAAGACATTTAATGTATATATATCTTATTAAGAGATATTCATACATGATAATATCATGATAATATAATAATTTAAAATCTCATTTGATATTATAAACATTGGGTTAACAACATTTAACAAGATCGTTAACCTAAAGGTTTCAAAACAACACTTACATGTAACGACTAACGATGACTTAACGACTCAGTTAAAATGTATATACATGTAGTGTTTTAATATGTATTTATACACTTTTGAAAGACTTCAATACACTTATCAAAATACTTCTACTTAACAAAAATGCTTACAATTACATCCTCGTTCAGTTTCATCAACAATTCTACTCGTATGCACCCGTATTCGTACTCGTACAATACACAGCTTTTAGATGTATGTACTATTGGTATATACACTCCAATGATCAGCTCTTAGTAGCCCATGTGAGTCACCTAACACATGTGGGAACCATCATTTGGCAACTAGCATGAAATATCTCATAAAATTACAAAAATATGAGTAATCATTCATGACTTATTTACATGAAAACAAAATTACATATCCTTTATATCTAATCCATACACCAACGACCAAAAACACCTACAAACACTTTCATTCTTCAATTTTCTTCATCTAATTGATCTCTCTCAAGTTCTATCTTCAAGTTCTAAGTGTTCTTCATAAATTCCAAAAGTTCTAGTTTCATAAAATCAAGAATACTTTCAAGTTTGCTAGCTCACTTCCAATCTTGTAAGGTGATCATCCAACCTCAAGAAATCTTTGTTTCTTACAGTAGGTTATCATTCTAATACAAGGTAATAATCATATTCAAACTTTGGTTCAATTTCTATAACTATAACAATCTTATTTCAAGTGATGATCTTACTTGAACTTGTTTTCGTGTCATGATTCTGCTTCAAGAACTTCGAGCCATCCAAGGATCCGTTGAAGCTAGATCCATTTTTCTCTTTTCCAGTAGGTTTATCCAAGGAAATTAAGGTAGTAATGATGTTCATAACATCATTCGATTCATACGTATAAAGCTATCTTATTCGAAGGTTTAAACTTGTAATCACTAGAACATAGTTTAGTTAATTCTAAACTTGTTCGCAAACAAAAGTTAATCCTTCTAACTTGACTTTTAAAATCAACTAAACACATTTTCTATATCTATATGATATGCTAACTTAATGATTTAAAACCTGGAAACACGAAAAACACCGTAAAACCGGATTTACGCCGTCGTAGTAACACCGCGGGCTGTTTTGGGTTAGTTAATTAAAAACTTTGATAAACTTTGATTTAAAAGTTGTTATTCTGAGAAAATGATTTTTATTATGAACATGAAACTATATCCAAAAATTATGGTTAAACTCAAAGTGGAAGTATGTTTTCTAAAATGGTCATCTAGACGTCGTTCTTTCGACTGAAATGACTACCTTTACAAAAACGACCTGTAACTTATTTTTCCGACTATAAACCTATACTTTTTCTGTTTAGATTCATAAAATAGAGTTCAATATGAAACCATAGCAATTTGATTCACTCAAAACGGATTTAAAATGAAGAAGTTATGGGTAAAACAAGATTGGATAATTTTTCTCATTTTAGCTACGTGAAAATTGGTAACAAATCTATTCCAACCATAACTTAATCAACTTGTATTGTATATTATGTAATCTTGAGATACCATAGACACGTATAAAATGTTTCGACCTATCATGTCGACACATCTATATATATTTCGGAACAACCATAGACACTCTATATGTGAATGTTGGAGTTAGCTATACAGGGTTGAGGTTGATTCCAAAATATATATAGTTTGAGTTGTGATCAATACTGAGATACGTATACACTGGGTCATGGATTGATTCAAGATAATATTTATTGATTTATTTCTCTACATCTAACTGTGGACAACTAGTTGTAGGTTACTAACAAGGACAACTGACTTAATAAACTTAAAACATCAAAATATATTAAAAGTGTTGTAAATATATTTTGAACATACTTTGATATATATGTATATATTGTTATAGGTTCGTGAATCAACCAGTGGCCAAGTCTTACTTCCCGACGAAGTAAAAATCTGTGAAAGTGAGTTATAGTCCCACTTTTAAAATCTAAAATTTTTGGGATGAGAATACATGAAGGTTTTATAAATGATTTACAAAATAGACACAAGTACGTGAAACTACATTCTATGGTTGAATTATCGAAATCGAATATGCCCCCTTTTTATTAAGTCTGGTAATCTAAGAATTAGGGAACAGACACCCTAATTGACGCGAATCCTAAAGATAGATCTATTGGGCCTAACAAACCCCATCCAAAGTACCGGATGCTTTAGTACTTCGAAATTTATATCATATCCGAAGGGTGTCCCGGAATGATGGGGATATTCTTATATATGCATCTTGTTAATGTCGGTTACCAGGTGTTCACCATATGAATGATTTTTATCTCTATGTATGGGATGTGTATTGAAATATGAAATCTTGTGGTCTATTATTATGATTTGATATATATAGGTTAAACCTATAACTCACCAATATTTTTGTTGACGTTTTAAGCATGTTTATTCTCAGGTGATTATTAAGAGCTTCCGCTGTCGCATACTTAAATAAGGACGAGATTTGGAGTCCATACTTGTATGATATTGTGTAAAAACTGCATTCAAGAAACTTATTTTATTGTAACATATTTGTATTGTAAACCATTATGTAATGGTCGTGTGTAAACAGGATATTTTAGATTATCATTATTTGATAATCTACGTAAAGCTTTTTAAAACCTTTATCTATGAAATAAAGGTTATGGTTTGTTTTAAAAATGAATGCAGTCTTTGAAAAACGTCTCATATAGAGGTCAAAACCTCGCAACGAAATCAATTAATATGGAACGTTTTTAATCAATAAGAACGGGACATTTCAGTTGGTATCCGAGCGTTGGTCTTAGAGAACAAGAATTTTGCATTTATGTGTCTTATCGAGTTTGTTAGGATGCATTAGTGAGTCTGGACTTCGACTGTGTTTACTTGAAAAATGATTGCTTAACAAATTTTGTTGGAAACTATATATTTTTAACATGTGAATATTATGTGATATATTAATCTCTTAACGCGTTTGATATTATGTGATAGATGTCTACCTCTAGAACAAGTCCCATTGACTCACCTAATAATAATGAAGAGTCAAATGTAAATTGGAATGATTCGTGGACTGATTCACAAGTTCCCGAAGAGGAACCGGAAGAAGAGTCGGAATCGAAAGAAGAATCGGAACCGGAAGAAGAATCGGAACCGGATGAAGAAATAGAACCGGTGGGGGAAATAATAAAACGGTTAAGTAAAAGAAAATCCTCAACCAACCGACCAAGGTTAATTATGGTCAATGGTGTTTCCGCCAAGGAAGCAAAATATTGGGAGGATTACCAATTCTTCGATGAATCGGATTCCGACGAGAATTCCGATGATGTTATAGAAATTACCCCAACTGAATTTAAAAAGGCAAAAGAAAATAATAAGGGAAAGGGCATAAAAATAGAGAAATCTAATTCCAACCCCGATGAACTTTATATGTATCGTCAACCCCCGAAGTCCTTAAGTTGTAACAATGACCCGGGAACCTCTAAACCACCAGGTTTTTCTAAACCAATGTGGATTACGACGGCTCATATTAGGGGAACATCATATATCCCTAGAAACTTGGCAAAACGATCCAAAATCGAAGAAGAAGAAACAAGCGAGTCGGAATAAGATAGTTGTATTCGTATGGTGTAATATATGTAATATAGTGTGCTTATGCTTTATGATATATGTAAAAATTGCTTGTATTAATAAGTATTTTTTTTATGAATCTAACTCTTGTCTATTTTACAGTATAAAAACACAAAATGGATAGACAACCCAATATTTTAAGAGACCTACCCGGAGACATGATTGATGAAATCTTGTCTAGAGTCGGTCAGAATTCTTCGACACAACTATTTAAGGCGAGATCAGTTTGTAAGACATTCGAAGAACGTTCCAAGAATGCCTTGGTTTATAAAAGGCTTTCGTTCGAAAGATGGGGGATATCACATTGGGAAATCCATAAGTTACGATGTGTTTACTTTGACGCATATATTGCGGGGAACCCAAATGCTATTTTACGCAATGGGTTAAGAAATTATTTTGACTCAATATATCCGAATATTGGACTTCGTGATTTAGAAAAAGCGGCTAACATGCAACATAAAGAAGCATGTTATGCTTACGGATTAGTAATGTTCACTTCTCACCAAAGTGAGAACAAGAACATCGGGCTACAACTATTAAACAAAACGTTCCCACAAGTGACGGAGTCGGTAATTGGGGTAAGAAATGAGGTTTTTAGATTGTTACGGGACTGTTGGACATTACGCAACCCTCGCCCCTTTGACGACGTTACAACACGCTGTCTTATCAACGGCCATAACGGTTATGTTCCACAAGACCAAGGATGGGAAGTAATCCTAGTAAAACCAGAATGCATGACTTGTTTCTGGACGTATGAATTACGTGTCTTTATTGCCTTTGCTGAACGAGTTGTGTACTAGCTAGAATTATCTTCACAACCATCTTGTATCAAATTTATTGTGTGCTATATTTCATGCTATATGTAAAATAAGCGGTATTGTAAGTTTGTAAAATATTGTGTAAAAGTTTGAACGCGAAATATTATTATAATCAGTTTTTCATATAGAATTGTAGTAGTTGAATTGTATATTAGCTAGTAAGTATGAACTTAACGGGTAGATACTACCCGAATTTAAACTTATAAAACGCTAATATGAAGAAAAAGCTTTTATAAATGAGTTCATATTATGCTACGAAATACTATTAACTACTCTTAATATTCTGTATGATTAACTTGTTCCATTTGATAATTTTGAAGGAAATGGCACCGACTACTCGACACACTGTGAATATGAATGAAGAGGAATTCCGTACTTTTCTAGCTTCAAACATAGCCGCAGTACAGGCTGCGCTACATACCAACAATAACCTTGGATCTAGCAGTACAGGAAATCGTGTAGGATGCACCTACAAAGAATTCACTGCCTGCAAACTTTTGGAATTTGATGGAACCGAAGGACCGATCGGATTGAAACGGTGGACCGAGAAGGTCGAATCGGTGTTTGCCATAAGTAAGTGTACTGAAGAGGAAAAAGTGAAGTACGCTACGCATACCTTCACAGGTTCTACGTTAACATGGTGGAATACCTATCTAGAGCAAGTGGGACAAGGCGATGCGTACGCACTACCGTGGTCAGCATTCAAGCACTTGATGAACGAGAAATACCGTCCCAGAACCGAGGTCAATAAGCTCAAGACAGAACTTAGAGGGTTACGAACCCATGCATTTGATATTACCACGTACGAAAGACGATTCACAGAATTGTGCCTATTATGTCCGGGAGCATTCGAAGATGAGGAAGAGAAGATCGACGCGTTTGTGAAAGGATTACCGGAAAGAATCCAAGAAGATATAAGTTCACACGAGCCCGCCTCCATACAACAGGCATGTAGAATGGCTCACAAACTAGTGAACCAGATTGAAGAAAGAATTAAAGAACAGACTGCTGAAGAGGCCAATGTGAAGCAAGTCAAAAGAAAGTGGGAGGAAAACGGTGATAAGAATCACCAATACAACAACAACAGCAATTACAACAATAATCGCAACAATTATCCCAACAATCGCAACATCAATCGCAACTAAAACAAACGGCCCAACAACAACAACAACAACAGCAACTACAACAATCATCCCAACAACAATAATAACCGCAACAAAAACAACAATCAGAAGCAGCTATGCCAAAGGTGTGAAAAGTATCACTCGGGGTTCTGCACCAAATTTTGCAACAAGTGTAAAAGAAATGGTCATAGCGCGACGAAGTGTGAGGTCTACGGACCAGGGGTTAATAGAACGAAAGGAACAAATGGTGTCGGAATGAGTAATAGCGGAGCAAGTAGTGTCGGAGCAAGTTATGCCAATGTAGTTTGTTATAAATGTGGAAAACCGGGCCACATTATTAGAAATTGCCCGAACCAGGAGAACACGAATGGACAAGGCCGCGGAAGAGTTTTCAATATTAATGCGGCAGAGGTACAGGAAGACCCGGAGCTTGTTACGGGTACGTTTCTTATTGACAATAAATCTGCTTACGTTTTATTTGATTCGGGTGCGGATAGAAGCTATATGAGTAGAGATTTTTGTGCTAAATTAAGTTGTCCATTGACGCCTTTAGATAGTAAATTTTTACTCGAATTAGCAAATGGTAAATTAATTTCAGCAGATAATATATGTCAAAATCGAGAAATTAAACTGGTTAGCGAAACATTTAAGATTGATTTGATACCAGTAGAGTTAGGGAGTTTTGATATGATAATCGGTATGGACTGGTTGAAAGAAGTGAAAGCAGAGATCGTTTGTTACAAAAATACAATGCGCATTATACGAGAAAAAGGAAAACCCTTAATGGTGTACGGAGAAAAGGGCAACACGAAGCTACATCTTATTAGTAATTTGAAGGCACAAAAACTAATAAGAAAAGGTTGCTATGCTGTTCTAGCACACGTCGAGAAAGTACAAACTGAAGAAAAGAGCATCAATGATGTTCCCATTGCAAAAGAATTTCCCGATGTATTTCCGAAAGAATTACCGGGATTACCTCCACATCGATCCGTTGAATTTCAAATAGATCTTGTACCAGGAGCTGCACCAATAGCTCGTGCTCCTTACAGACTCGCACCCAGCGAGATGAAAGAACTGCAAAGCCAATTACAAGAACTTTTAGAGCGTGGTTTCATTCGACCAAGCACATCACCGTGGGGAGCTCCTGTTTTGTTTGTCAAGAAGAAAGATGGTACATTCAGGTTGTGTATCGACTACCGAGAGTTGAACAAACTTACCATCAAGAACCGCTACCCACTACCGAGAATCGACGACTTATTTGATCAACTACAAGGCTCGTCTGTTTATTCAAAGATTGACTTACGTTCCGGGTATCATCAAATGCGGGTGAAAGAAGATGATATTCCAAAGACTGCTTTCAGAACACGTTACGGTCATTACGAGTTTATGGTCATGCCGTTTGGTTTAACTAATGCACCAGCTGTGTTCATGGACCTTATGAACCGAGTGTGTGGACCATACCTTGACAAGTTTGTCATTGTTTTCATTGATGACATACTTATTTACTCAAAGAATGACCAAGAACACGGTAAACATTTGAGAAAGGTGTTAGAAGTATTGAGGAAGGAAGAATTGTACGCTAAGTTTTCAAAGTGTGCATTTTGGTTGGAAGAAGTTCAATTCCTCGGTCACATAGTGAACAAAGAAGGTATTAAGGTGGATCCGGCAAAGATAGAAACTGTTGAAAAGTGGGAAACCCCGAAAACTCCGAAACACATACGCCAGTTTTTAGGACTAGCTGGTTACTACAGAAGGTTCATCCAAGACTTTTCCAGAATAGCAAAACCCTTGACTGCATTAACGCATAAAGGGATGAAATTTGAATGGAATGATGAACAAGAGAAAGCGTTTCAGTTATTGAAGAAAAAGCTAACTACAGCACCTATATTGTCATTGCCTGAAGGGAATGATGATTTTGTGATTTATTGTGACGCATCAAAGCAAGGTCTCGGTTGTGTATTAATGCAACCAACAAAGGTGATTGCTTATGCGTCTAGACAATTGAAGATTCACGAACAAAATTATACGACGCATGATTTGGAATTAGGCGCGGTTGTTTTTGCATTAAAGACTTGGAGGCACTACTTATATGGGGTCAAAAGTATTATATATACAGACCACAAAAGTCTTCAACATATATTTAATCAGAAACAACTGAATATGAGGCAGCGTAGGTGGATTGAATTATTGAATGATTACGACTTTGAGATTCGTTACCACCCGGGGAAGGCAAATGTGGTAGCCGATGCCTTGAGCAGGAAGGACAGAGAACCCATTCGAGTAAAATCTATGAATATAATGATTCATAATAACCTTACTACTCAAATAAAGGAGGCGCAACAAGGAGTTTTAAAAGAGGGAAATTTAAAGGATGAAATACCCAAAGGATCGGAGAAACATCTTAATATTCGGGAAGACGGAACCCGGTATAGGGCTGAAAGGATTTGGGTACCAAAATTTGGAGATATGAGAGAAATGGTACTTAGAGAAGCTCATAAAACCAGATACTCAATACATCCTGGAACGGGGAAGATGTACAAGGATCTCAAGAAACATTTTTAGTGGCCGGGTATGAAAGTCAATGTTGCTAAATACGTAGGAGAATGTTTGACGTGTTCTAAGGTCAAAGCTGAGCATCAGAAACCATCAGGTCTACTTCAACAACCCGAAATCCCGGAATAGAAATGGGAAAACATTACCATGGATTTCATCACTAAATTGCCAAGAACTGCAAGTGGTTTTGATACTATTTGGGTAATAGTTGATCGTCTCACCAAATCAGCACATTTCCTGCCAATAAGAGAAGATGACAAGATGGAGAAGTTAGCACGACTGTATTTGAAGGAAGTTGTCTCCAGACATGGAATACCAATCTCTATTATCTCTGATAGGGATGGCAGATTTATTTCAAGATTCTGGAAGACATTACAGCAAGCATTAGGAACTCGTCTAGACATGAGTACTACCTATCATCCACAAACTGATGGGCAGAGCGAAAGGACGATACAAACGCTTGAAGACATGCTACGAGCATGTGTTATTGATTTCGGAAACAGTTGGGATCGACATCTACCGTTAGCAGAATTTTCCTACAACAACAGCTACCATTCAAGCATTGAGATGGCGCCGTTTGAAGCACTTTATGGTAGAAAGTGCAGGTCTCCGATTTGTTGGAGTGAAGTGGGGGATAGACAGATTACGGGTCCGGAGATTATACAAGAAACTACCGAGAAGATCATCCAAATTCAACAACGGTTGAAAACCGCCCAAAGTCGACAAAAGAGCTACGCTGACATTAAAAGAAAAGATATAGAATTTGAAATTGGAGAGATGGTCATGCTTAAAGTTGCACCTTGGAAAGGCGTTGTTCGATTTGGTAAACGAGGGAAATTAAACCCAAGGTATATTGGACCATTCAAGATTATTGATCGTGTCGGACCAGTAGCTTACCGACTTGAGTTACCTCAACAACTCGCGGCTGTACATAACACTTTCCACGTCTCGAATTTGAAGAAATGTTTTGCTAAAGAAGATCTCACTATTCCGTTAGATGAAATCCAAATCAACGAAAAACTTCAATTCATCGAAGAACCCGTCGAAATAATGGATCGTGAGGTTAAAAGACTTAAGCAAAACAAGATACCAATTGTTAAGGTTCGATGGAATGCTCGTAGAGGACCCGAGTTAACCTGGGAGCGTGAAGATCAGATGAAGAAGAAATACCCGCATCTATTTCCAGAAGATTCGTCAACACCTTCAACAGCTTAAAATTTCGGGACGAAATTTATTTAACGGGTAGGTACTGTAGTGACCCGAACTTTTCCATGTTTATATATATTAATTGAGATTGATATTTACATGATTAAATGTTTCCAACATGTTAAGCAATCAAACTTGTTAAGACTTGATTAATTGAAATATGTTTCATATAGACAATTGACCACCCAAGTTGACCGGTGATTCACGAACGTTAAAACTTGTAAAAACTATATGATGACATATATATGAATATATATATATATAGTTAACATGATACTATGATAAGTAAACATATCATTAAGTATATTAACAATGAACTACATATGTAAAAACAAAACTACTAACTTAATGATTTTTAAACGAGACATATATGTAACGATTATCGTTGTAAAGACATTTAATGTATATATATCTTATTAAGAGATATTCATACATGATAATATCATGAAAATATAATAATTTAAAATCTCATTTGATATTATAAACATTGGGTTAACAACATTTAACAAGATCGTTAACCTAAAGGTTTCAAAACAACACTTACATGTAACGACTAACGATGACTTAACGACTCAGTTAAAATGTATATACATGTAGTGTTTTAATATGTATTTATACACTTTTGAAAGACTTCAATACACTTATCAAAATACTTCTACTTAACAAAAATGCTTACAATTACATCCTCGTTCAGTTTCATCAACAATTCTACTCGTATGCACCCGTATTCGTACTCGTACAATACACAGCTTTTAGATGTATGTACTATTGGTATATACACTCCAATGATCAGCTCTTAGCAGCCCATGTGAGTCACCTAACACATGTGGGAACCATCATTTGGCAACTAGCATGAAATATCTCATAAAATTACAAAAATATGAGTAATCATTCATGACTTATTTACATGAAAACAAAATTACATATCCTTTATATCTAATCCATACACCAACGACCAAAAACACCTACAAACACTTTCATTCTTCAATTTTCTTCATCTAATTGATCTCTCTCAAGTTCTATCTTCAAGTTCTAAGTGTTCTTCATAAATTCCAAAAGTTCTAGTTTCATAAAATCAAGAATACTTTCAAGTTTGCTAGCTCACTTCCAATCTTGTAAGGTGATCATCCAACCTCAAGAAATCTTTGTTTCTTACAGTAGGTTATCATTCTAATACAAGGTAATAATCATATTCAAACTTTGGTTCAATTTCTATAACTATAACAATCTTATTTCAAGTGATGATCTTACTTGAACTTGTTTTCGTGTCATGATTCTGCTTCAAGAACTTCGAGCCATACAAGGATCCGTTGAAGCTAGATCCATTTTTCTCTTTTCCAGTAGGTTTATCCAAGAAAATTAAGGTAGTAATGATGTTCATAACATCATTCGATTCATACGTATAAAGCTATCTTATTCGAAGGTTTAAACTTGTAATCACTAGAACATAGTTTAGTTAATTCTAAACTTGTTCGCAAACAAAAGTTAATCCTTCTAACTTGAATTTTAAAATCAACTAAACACATATTCTATATCTATATGATATGCTAACTTAATGATTTAAAACCTGGAAACACGAAAAACACCGTAAAACCGGATTTACGCCGTCGTAGTAACACCGCGGGCTGTTTTGGGTTAGTTAATTAAAAACTATGATAAACTTTGATTTAAAAGTTGTTATTCTGAGAAAATGATTTTTATTATGAACATGAAACTATATCCAAAAATTATGGTTAAACTCAAAGTGGAAGTATGTTTTCTAAAATGGTCATCTAGACGTCGTTCTTTCGACTGAAATGACTACCTTTACAAAAACGACCTGTAACTTATTTTTCCGACTATAAACCTATACTTTTTCTGTTTAGATTCATAAAATAGAGTTCAATATGAAATCATAGCAATTTGATTCACTCAAAACGGATTTAAAATGAAGAAGTTATGGGTAAAACAAGATTGGATAATTTTTCTCATTTTAGCTACGTGAAAATTGGTAACAAATCTATTCCAACCATAACTTAATCAACTTGTATTGTATATTATGTAATCTTGAGATACCATAGACACGTATAAAATGTTTCGACCTATCATGTCGACACATCTATATATATTTCGGAACAACCATAGACACTCTATATGTGAATGTTGGAGTTAGCTATACAGGGTTGAGGTTGATTCCAAAATATATATAGTTTGAGTTGTGATCAATACTGAGATACGTATACACTGGGTCGTGGATTGATTCAAGATAATATTTATCGATTTATTTCTGTACATCTAACTGTGGACAACTAGTTGTAGGTTACTAACGAGGACAGCTGACTTAATAAACTTAAAACATCAAAATATATTAAAAGTGTTGTAAATATATTTTGAACATACTTTGATATATATGTATATATTGTTATAGGTTCGTGAATCAACCAGTGGCCAAGTCTTACTTCCCGACGAAGTAAAAATCTGTGAAAGTGAGTTATAGTCCCACTTTTAAAATCTAAAATTTTTGGGATGAGAATACATGAAGGTTTTATAAATGATTTACAAAATAGACACAAGTACGTGAAACTACATTCTATGGTTGAATTATCGAAATCGAATATGCCCCCTTTTTATTAAGTCTGGTAATCTAAGAATTAGGGAACAGACACCCTAATTGACGCGAATCCTAAAGATAGATCTATTGGGCCTAACAAACCCCATCCAAAGTACCGGATGCTTTAGTACTTCGAAATTTATATCATATCCGAAGGGTGTCCCGGAATGATGGGGATATTCTTATATATGCATCTTGTTAATGTCGGTTACCAGGTGTTCACCATATGAATGATTTTTATCTCTATGTATGGGATGTGTATTGAAATATGAAATCTCGTGGTCTATTATTATGATTTGATATATATAGTTTAAACCTATAACTCACCAACATTTTTGTTGACGTTTTAAGCATGTTTATTCTCAGGTGATTATTAAGAGCTTCCGCTGTCGCATACTTAAATAAGGACGAGATTTGGAGTCCATACTTGTATGATATTATGTAAAAACTGCATTCAAGAAACTTATTTTGTTGTAACATATTTGTATTGTAAACGATTATGTAATGGTCGTGTGTAAACATGATATTTTAGATTATCATTATTTGATAATCTACGTAAAGCTTTTTAAAACCTTTATCTATGAAATAAAGGTTATGGTTTGTTTTAAAAATGAATGCAGTCTTTGAAAAACGTCTCATATAGAGGTCAAAACCTCGCAACGAAATCAATTAATATGGAACGTTTTTAATCAATAAGAATGGGACATTTCATATATGATACATTTTACTAACATTACATTCGTTTTAAAAAGATAAACTTTCATTACATCGAAAGTTGACATCGAAAGTTGACAGCCATGCATATCATTTCATAATATCCAAACTATAAATGACCTAATCTGACATTTACTTAATAATATTCCTTATTGAACTCAACGACTTGAATGTAACATCTTTTGAAATATGCCATGAATGACTCCAAGTAATATCTTTAAAATGAGCAAATGCACAGCGGAGAATTTCTTTATTACCTGAGAATAAATATGCTTAAAAGTGTCAACCAAAAGGTTGATGAGTTCATTAGTTTATTGTAATCAATCATTTCCATAATTTTAATAGACAACAAGATTTCATTTTTCATAAATAAAATTACACTCGCAAGTGTATAAAAATCATTCGTATGATGAACACCTGGTAACCGATATTAACATGATGCATATAGAATATCCCCCGCATACTCGCAAGTATGCTATATAACGGCAATCACAATCACCTTTTAAATCGAAGTACTAAAGCATTCCAAATTCCAGAATGTGGTTTGTTAGGCCCATAGATCTATCTTTAGGATTCGCGTCAATTTGGGGCCATTTCCCTAATTCTTAGGTTAGCAGACTTGAAGGGGTGATATTCGATTTCGATAATCCAACCATAGAATGTATTTTCAATTACTTGTGTCTATTTCGTCAAACATTTATAAAAGCAGCGCATGTATTCTCAGTCCCAAAAATATATATTGCAAAAGCATTTAAAAAGGGAGCAAATGAAACTCACGATACTGTATTTCATAGTAAAAATACATATGACGTCATTAAACAAGTGCAAGGTTGGCTTCGGATTCACGAACCTATATTAAGTATATATATTTGTATGTTGGTCAATATTTGTTTAACAATTTAGGTCAAGTCGTAGTGTATCACAATCCTAATGCTCGAGATTATCATACAAAAGTCAACATAAGTTATCTAATTCAAAAATGATTTCCAAAATCTATATGTGTTTACTATACAAATTAAATATAGTCGTTTTATATATTTAAATATATTTATCAGATTTTATTAGAGTGAATAATATAAATTATTTATTAATAAATAAAAAATATAGTGATATATATTATTAATGTAATTATATAACATGTGGTAAAATATCTTTGTATCACATATTCATTTGATAAAATAGTATTGATAATAATAATAATAAGTAAAAATTGTATTATTTTGTAATAATAATAATAATTATTATTCTACTAAAAACCATAACAATATTTATATTTACTAATGATAATATTAATTATGATAAAATGATAATTCTAATCATGATAATTTTAATAATAACGATACTTTTTAATATTAACAGTAATAATAATAATATTCTATAAAAATAATAATTCTATTCAAAATGATAATTTTTAATAATAATAATACTAAAATGATAATAATGATATTTTATAATAACAATGATATTTCTATTAAAAATGATAATTTGTGTAAAAAAGATAGTTTTAATATTAATAATACTTTTAGTAATAATAATAATAATAATAATGAAAACGATATTTTTATCTAAATCAATATCTTACAATATTTTAATTTCATCATGATACTCATACTCATTATTTCTTAATTGATTTGTTTGATAGCATTTAGTTCTCTTTTATATCGCATTCTTAAAAATGATAATAATAATAATAATAATAATAATAATAATAATAACAGTGATGATAATGTTAATAATAATCTTAATGATAATAACGATAGTAATACTTAATAAAAATGACAATTTTTAATGATAACACTTATAACGATGATGATAATAATAATAACGTCGATAATAATGACGATGGTAATAATAATAATAATCATTTTTAATAATAATACTAAGATTAATGATCATTCAGTTAACTATATCTTTTAAACCATTCATCGAAACCATACGCTTTCTAAATGAAAAGTTATTAATTTTTCGCCAGCTTTCCAACGACATGCATATCATATACTGATGATCCGCATAGCGCATCGGGCTATTACTTAGTCTTTTGCTTAAGTCTGGTCCGTTAGAGGCCCGTTAGCCTTTTCCCTTAAAACCCTAATATTGCCTCTATAAATAAAGGATGGACTTCTACCCTAAAGACACATCATAGAAGCTTAAACGCTCTCCTCTCCTCTAGGGTTTTACCTACACCACCGTGTAGGGTTTTCCCCTAGCCGCCAATCAACACGTCTCGATGGTGGACAAATAGCCATAACCACCCTCCCGAAATCATCATCTCGGCTAGGGTTATCACGGTAATCGAACTGGAGGTTAAAGCCGCTGTACATAATAAACCCTCCTCTATTGCACTCAAGCGTATCTCTAGCATTAGGTGGAAATATGCTTGATCATTTGGCACCATTCGTGGGACACAAGCAATTAAGCAAAGCACACTTCGTGTTCTTCACAAAAATATATTCAATAATCCAGAACTTGTTCGATCCATCCCCACGTCAGTTTAATGCATCGGAAAACAATGTAAGTGTTTTGTCTCCTATGGTGCTTTATAAAAGTTTCTGATCAAAAGTGATCCGTATTACTTTATAAAAATACATATCACCTTTTATTAATTATTCAATTGTGATGTGATTGACCGACAAGATTAAATAAATCATGAAGATTTCTATAATTCTTGTATTTTTATATATCTGAACATTAATCTAGATTGTTTTATATGACATGTCCAACCTCCTTTGATTGTATCTTGCCGAGTTTTATACGAAACAGAATTGAGTTTCCGTTCGTAGGAC
This sequence comes from Rutidosis leptorrhynchoides, assembly GCF_046630445.1. Lineage (NCBI taxonomy): Eukaryota > Viridiplantae > Streptophyta > Magnoliopsida > Asterales > Asteraceae > Rutidosis > Rutidosis leptorrhynchoides. Next base: position 298,975,864 of record NC_092343.1, on the reverse strand, counting down.
ACATAACAACAAGCGATCGGGTTATACTGCCGTCAAGCTAAAATACGAATCATATCTGATTCATATTTGTAAGTTCTCTGTTCATATTCCGTGTATGTTTACCTTTATTATATTATGCATTAAATTTGATAAAGTGCATATTGACATGTATCTACATGGTTTAAGGTCTGACTAATTTTCCACGATGAATGTAGACCTTACACGCATATATATATATATATATATATATATATATATATATATATATATATATATATATATATATATATATATATATATATATATATATATATATATATATATATATATATATATATATATTATGTATGAACGATTAAAATTGAAAGGTAAACTGCATATATAGTCGCTGATTTCTTTAAATCGGGTGCGTTGAAATATAATGGAAAAAATTCTACACGTAAATCATAATTTATGGTTAATTAAATTCTTTGCGGTTGAACTATGCTTACACAAATTAAAACTTACATCTTTTCTTAATGATAAAAGTTTTTAGCACCGTGTTCTCATGATTGTACAAAACATGCAAAGCTAAATCTCCAATCTTTTAATGCAAATTATGCACAAAACTTATAGCATGAGCTGTTCAAAAATCGCATACAATATAGCACATGAATATATTTGACGCTCACTTGAATCGGGTGCAAGATGTATAAAAATAATCTCTTCAATGTTTTGCTTGACTACTAAAAGCTTGCGAGTTTTCAGCAAAAATTACAGCGAAAACGAAATCATTCATACCGGTTCTTAAGTTTCTCAGGAATAAAATAATATTAAAATAAAAAATAAAAAGTTTCCCAATATTTTGAATCTTGTCTTTATGTCGATTTATTAAATCTATATGGTCGAAAACTTTGTTTTGCTACGGTGTTTGATTTGGTTAATACTCAAACAATCGGCAATGTTTGTATTACGAAAGATCGTATAAACAATATTACGGGATTATCGAATCACACGTTATAATAGTAGACGTAATAGAATCTGAGTATATCTTTTTCTATTTTAGTGGGATGACATAAAAATCTTGAATTTACAATGTGCCATTCACATCTTTTATATATATATGGAATATATCAAAAAGCTCTTGTGGAGTATTACTTCTTATTATATTACTCAGTATTATACACATTGAAGATCTTCGATAATTGATTACAAGCTACAACTGTTATTTATATATTTTGTAAGAGAACCAAACTTTTATAGGCAATAATCATATATCACTTAAACGTGGTAAAATTTGGATACTCCATACAAATTTATGGACACGTATTATACATTCATGCATGTATATTTGCGCATCCCGCACTGCCTAAACACATGATCGTGCATAGTCACATCATTCACAAAACTACATTTTTTTTGGCGAAAAAACAGAAAACTTCATAAAAACATGGAAACTTCAACAAAAATTGAAGCCTAAATAACGTACAACCAAAATCAACCGAGCTTAAAACAAAACTACAAACCAACCAAGCTCGAACCTAAACATAAGATCTAATCAACAAAAAAGAAAAAATGACCACCATACAAAAGACAAGGAAGATCGAGATATAGAGGGTGACCAATCAAACGTAGGACGGACGATTAGCTACCATCTAAACGCCGACAACATTAAGCGTCTTTTATGAATTCACCGAACTTTTCCTTCTCGGCCCCTTGCACCCGACGTCTTCTTCTCGAACCCCTCCCTTTAGTCGTATTCACAAAACTACATATTATGAGATCATGGCGATCTCACGTAAGCGCATGGCTAAAAATATAGCTAAAAATAGGAAATTTTTTTAAAATAGTAATTTTTTCAAACCAACTTTTAAAAATGGAAACTAAATCAAAATCGTTGCAAAAATGGTAAAACCGAAGTTTGGAACTTTGGTTTTGCCATTTCCGAAGTTTCAAACTTCGGTTTTGGGTGATCTGTCAGCAGAAACCCTAAACCGAAGTTTAGAACTTCGGTTTTATCAAATCCGAAGTTCCAAACTTCGGTTTTGGTATTTTTAATTTTTTTTTAAACATTAATCTTATAAATAACTTGGTTTTGATAGTTAATTTACAATTTCATACGCTAAAATTACTTTAATAATATATAATAACATTACAAACAATAAAATATTAATATTAGTAAGATGCAAATACAAATTTTTTGAACAACACTTTTATTAATATCAGAATCACGGTTACATTTTTTTGAAAATAAAAATACATAATTTAAAACAACACATAGAAATTTAACACATAATTAAATTAGATGCAATGGAAGAGGTTGGTTTTTCACAATTGCTTCGTTTTTGATCATAATCCATTCATCTTCTTCACAAAGATGCTCGAATTTTCCTTTACCTTCATTCCAGAACATCACTCCCGAATGTTCAACCGTTATGTTTTCTTTGAGCCACTCAAACTCCTTCAAAATTGTTGTCATCTGACTAACATCCACATTTTGAAAGTACTTATATTTGTACCCCCAGTAAAACTTTTTTTGTGTTGAAAACTATCCATTCCAATAGACATTAATTTGAACAGGAATTGGTGACATGTTTATGTTTACAAAATTAAAATTTATTTTTGGAGAAGGGAGAATAGAGTGATACATCCGTTTGTTGTTTATATAGTGTAGTTAAAATTGAAAAACAGGCCTTTTAAAGTTCGGTTTCAGTAAAAGCTGCCGAACAGTGAAAGGTAATAGTAAAAGGTAACAGTATTACTTTTTATGACATGTCTAGTACCTGACAAACCGAAGTTTCAAACTTCGGTTTTGCATGCTATTTTCTGATAGGTCTGAAACCGAATTTTAAAACTTCAGTTATATGTAGATTCAGGATTATAAAAGTGATCTGTGATTGTTTCATAAATACATAACAAAAAATGAATCCGAAATACGTATCAATTGACGTGTATCATGGTTGTGATTTTGAATGGAATGATGGTAAAACGGAACTCTGTAAAGGGCCTAAAATGACGTTTGATAACGTAGATGTTCGGGGCTTTAATATGGAAAAGTTGAATGAGTTTCTTCGAGAAAAGCTACCAAAGAATCCACGTTCAATGGAAATATACTACTACAAAGCAGGAGCAAGTGAAGCCGAAGCAATGTGCTATGATGAAGAATGGTATAGATTTGTAGGAAAAGCGTGTATACTTTCAGAAAACATCGAGTTATATGTTTTATTTGGAGTTTTTGAAGACGCACTAGAGTTCGATACGATGTATGATAGTCATGGTGAATACTATTATGCACCTAGACCTTTTATAAATTAAAGTTACTTGTAATAGATTAGTAACTTGAATAAGATTGGTAAAATGGCAATATTATTATTTCAACAACACCTTTTTATTCATAAGAAACAAAGTACAAGAAATAAACTACAAGAAACATGATACAACAAACTAAATACAATAAATTACTAATGAAAACCTATGGGTTTCTAGTACGTGGACAAATATTCCTATTGTGACCTTCAGTTCTGCATATACCACACTTTGGAGCTTGCTTTTCACCTTCATCCATTTGGTTCTTCATACGTTTTGATTGCTTCCGCCCTCTGTGTTTAATCAATCTTGATGGATCGGCATCTTGCAAATATTGCCAAGCCTCAACACTAGCTTGTTTGATGGCCCTGAAAGCATTCTTGTACAATATTTGATTTGTTGTTGAACCGACTGTCCGACACAAGTGTTTGAGCGATTTCACTTTAGTGTGTTTGCTCAACAAGTTACTACGAATGTGGCGCAAGCAGTACCTATGTTCCCAACCATATGTTTGAGCACCCATTGCATGTAAGATACCTTGGTGTCGATCAGAGATGACACACAACTTTTCGTCTCCAATAACATTTTCTTGGAGCATTCGCAAAAACCAAGACCAACTTTCGTTACTTTCTTCATCAACTAGGGCTGATGTGCGTAGAGGTGTATACGAAATAGTTATATATTTATTATGAAAAACTATTAAATACGATACAATTTTACACAAGTTATTTATTTATTTATAGAATGGATATACCTAAACCTTGCTACAACACTTATAGGCAGTGTACCTAATCGTAGAGTAGTATAGTTTTTAGTAAGTCCGGTTCGTTCCACAGGGAGACGGCTTATTGCGTACACTATATTTTTAAACAATTATATTTGTATAAATATATATATATATATATATATATATATATATATATATATATATATATATATATATATATATATATATATTAGTATATAGTAGTATTATTATTATAAAAAGGGGGTTTTACCGTTTAATGACCAGTTTGTCGATTTTAAATAAAGCGTAAAGATAAATGACGATAATATAAATGACAGAATTTAAATTGCGATAAAGTAAATTGCTGTAATTAAAATGACAGTAAATAAAGGTACGATGAAATATGAAATAAAAGTATTATGCTTATTTAAACTTCCGTAATCATGATGTTTGACGTTTTGATTAATTGTTACCCGGGTTAATTGTTCTTTGTCCTGGATTATTTGATACCTATCTGGTTTTTGTCCATAATAGTCCATCGGTCATAATTATAAAATGCTCGTCAAATTAACCTTATTCCCGAAGTCAAATATTCCAACTAATTAGGGATTCGAACTGTAACAAGGTTTTAATACTTTGTTAATAATTACACCAGGTTATCGACTGCATGTAATCCAAGGGTTTAATACTTTGTTAACAATTACACCAATTATCCTTGTATGTAATCCACCCCTGTTTTAATGAGATATGAATATTAATTTACCCACTTGATCAGAATGAATAATCAATTACCCAACCCGAATAATTAATTAAATGATCGTAAACGATGTCGTATAAATGTCACTAAATAGGACATTCATAATCAATTTAATAATTATTAGTTTAACTAATTTGAAGATAGGTTCGACAGGTTCTAATGATTTGTCGTTCAATTAGACAATACCCCCACCTATTAATAGTCAATAGTCCAATGTCCACAAGTGTCGGTCTTTTGTCCAAACCTTAATTATGGTACAAAATCCAATAACCCCGTCTTAATATTTTAGTCCAACATCACGATTACTTTGGCTCAAATAAGCATAATAATAACTTAGTTACGAGACATTAATTTAAAAAGGAAGAACATAGCTTACAGTGGTGATTAATTGCGTAGCGTTACACGGACAGAGTTCCGACTTAAAATCCGTAAAACATTCCTTACAATAACCCAATTATTATTAAACTTAATTTAAAATTAAAATTATAATTAAAAATATAATTATATATATATATATTTAAGAGAGAAAGAGAGTTGTGAAGGATATATATTGTATATAACTAGTCCGAAAAACTGACTTTTTATAGAACTTGGCCTGCTACAGTAATATAATATATTGCAAATCTCATGCACTCGCATGAGCTCATGCACTCGCATGGGTTTTATGCCTATTTCCCATGCGATCGCATGACCGTCAGATCCAGCTCACATATTTTTTGTTTGCTAGTTTGTCAACGTTATTTAATATAATATATAATATATAAATAATTTATATAATTATTTAAATATTATATTATATTCTTGTGCATAGTTGACTTGTAATTTTAGCTCCGTTGCATCGCGCGTTGATAGTTGGCTCAGGTCCCAGTTCTGGTTTTTCGAACGTCCTTTCGTATAATTTAATATCTTGTACTTTGCATTTTGCGGCTCGTACTCTTGTAATTTTGAGACGTTTCTCATCAATAAATTGAACCACTTGAATTATATCTTGTACATTTGAGCTTTTTGGTCATTTGCGTCTTCAAATCGTCGTTTTCTTCTTTTATCTTCGCACTTATTTATTTAAACGAATATTACATAAACATAGAACAATTGCAACTAAAAGCTTTACATATTAGAAGGATATTGATACTAAATATATGTTCCTTTTTAGCATTATCAAATATCCCCACACTTGAACGTTGCTTGTCCTCAAGCAATACATAATTTGAAATTAAATCACACTTCACTCGAATCACTTTTTTATTTTCGCACTTTATACATCAGTGATTTTGATACGGCGGTATGAACAATGATAGTAACGATGTGGTTTACAGTCCCACATGACTATGAAAATTTAGATCCTTTAAGGAAATTGGATCTTTATGAAAACATTTGATCTTTTGAAAATTCATTCTAGATTTTACCCTAGATAAGTTTTCCGGAATAACCCTTCATCGGTGTTTGCAAATTGTTTTTGTGGGTTTGGTGGGTTTCAGATTTGAAAATTTTAGCTCAAAACTTATGGTTTTGTGTCACCCACTTGCTAACCTTGTATTGGGAAAGCAACACGTCCAGTATACTTTCTCCGTATATTATCTTTCGGTAAACTACCGTCCGGTTGTAAAGGAAAGCTTTGAACAAGCAACTGTTAAGGCAATGTCCCGTGACATGCTTTTGTTCATGGTCTAAAACGTGTCAGATGCAATTACTATCCTTTGTAGGAGCAATAGTAAAGATCACCCTATAATTTTTCGGTCTGGCACAAGGTCCTGTCTTCGACCATGCTATGCAACCATTGTTCTTACGGTTGACACCCGAATTGGTTCAGGTAACCTAATGAATTTGGGTGAATTCTTAGGATTTTACGTTCAACGGTAATGAACGCATTGAAAATAGGGTTTCAAAAAACAAATCGGTTTTAATTTTGATCAAAATATTTTCTCGTTCAAGCTCGAGTTTAGATATCATCGAATTCCATGAGTTTGTAATTCTCAATCTTTAAGGTCAATCTCAAGGATTGAGTAATATCAGGATTAAAAGTTGATTTTTAATCTTTAAGGAGATTATCCTTTCTGAGGGTCTGATTCATTAGTCTTATCAAGCTAATTTGCACGGTGCCCTCCCCATTTTACGAGACAGACCCTATCATGGTTAGGATAAGTCTGACCACTTGGTGACCCTGTTTGATGTTGAGGTCCGTGGATTTCCTGCTGATTTTAGAGATGATTTTTCTAGATTTTTCGTCAACCTACAGCTGGTCTGGACGACAACTTCCTGACCTAAATCAAGAAGTGCGTGTCTTTTTCGGAAGACTTTACTTCCTTTTAATGATGGAATTGATTCATCATGTAGATCCATCTTTTCTTACATTTATATTATAATTTACCGGGTAAAACTGATTAGTTTAGTCCAAAGCAAAAGTACCTGCAATAATCTGTACCAAATATGTGATATGTGTTTTAAAGAAATTAATAAATTCTTCCCACACTTAGCTTTTATTTATTCTTTTCTTTGTCTTTTTATTCTCCTCTATTCCATTTTAAATAAATTCTAACGTTTTGGGTTGTTTCTCCATTTATGTTCTCTCCGAGGTAACAATAATTTTGGTATTATAACCTAGTTTTATCGTTCATAAATATGTATAAACATGATTTTGAATTCATTTAGTTGAAAATTTTTCAAATTTTCACAAAATTTGGCAATTAAACTAAGTGTAAACCCGAAAGAATTTATAACCCTTCCCCACATTTGAGATCATGCAATGCCCTCATTTGCATGAAATCAGACTATAATTATAAATTCATGAGGGTGATTAGTGTAGAAAAGTGATTGAAAATACCGAGTTTCTAATTACTAAGCTCGTCGAATGATAGATGGCGCGCCTCATCGTTCATTTCTTTTGTTGTAATTTCACATATGTTTTACGTCTTATCGTCAAAATTAGTAGCTTTTGCTGAACTTAATCTTTGAAAGTGCGCTGTTTTACCCTGTTTTATACATAAGAATAACTACAAACATATATATATATATAATATATATATATATATATATATATATATATATATATATATATATATATATATTTATTTTTTATAAAAACCTTTATTTATTAAAACAATTTAAATGAATAATTTTTTAAAATTTTTGTTTCCTTTTACTTTAGGTAGTTTCGGTATGTTTACCTAGTCCGTCCCTTGACAAAATTTAAAATTTGTCGTTTTTAAAGCGATTGTTTTAAAAGCAAAGGTTTTCGGGTTTTTTATTTTTTTGTATACTTTAGATCAATAAAATTAAAAATAATGATAACAAAATTTTTCGCCCCGCCCTCGGATAAAGCAATTTCGGTTCCATGACCTAGTCTTTAACTTACGATGAATTTTAGAAATTATTTTTTAAACTTAATGAAATAAAGTAATTTTTGTTTTTTTTAAATCACACAAAAATTAAATTAAAAAAATGCAAATTAATTTCATACAAAACCTACAAAACAACAATTCAGAATGGGGGGAGAAAACTAGTTCTTTAGTGTCTGCTAGTGGAAAAGACCAATCGAATTCCATTCTCGAAACTACACGAGAACAGAACAACTAACCCTAGACAGCATTATTTCTTAGAACATTTCAATCTCCCCACACTTAGGTAGCTGTGGTGTCAAAATTGTGGTAAACTTCATTGTCAATTTCTCTTGGACCATAATCAACTTGCATATCTATGACTTTTGCTTTAAGCCATTGGTCGGATTCCTGTGTAATATCCATAAATTCAACTAGTTTCACCTTTTCTTTAGTCGATAGATTGGATACTAACCGGTTACATAACTTAAAGTTCCCCTTGGTTCTAGCATCGCGAATCCATTTAATAAGTTTCTTCATTGAACTATTAATAACGGGGTCATTTAATTTTGTATCAACAACGGGGTTCTTTGTTATCAGGTCATCATTAGTTGTTACTTCATTTTCCCCACACTTAGGCATTTTATTATTGCTAAGCACTACCGTCGGAGTTGGTAAAAGAACATGGTTCTTACCAACCATTTTTGTTGGTTCAACGATTTTGGTTGGTGGAGATTTAGACTTTTGACTCACAAAGGTGATCGATTTTTCATCATTACTAAGTGTCATTCTACCGTCTCTTACATCAAATAACGCCCCGGTGGATGCTAAGAATGGTCGACCTAAAATTAAAGGAATGTTTGGGTCCTCTTCTATGTCAATGACAATAAATTCGACTAGAAAGGTTAAATTACCCACTTGAACGGGTAGGTTGTCAGCAATTCCAACTAGGTGCCTAATGGTTTGATCAAAGAGTCGAACACTCATTTTCGTTGGACTTAACTCACCTACTCCTAATCTCTTATATAATGAAATAGGCATAACACTCACACTCGCACCTAAATCTGCTAGTGCATCATACATGACACAATCACTAAGTAGACAAGGAACAATAAATTCACCCGGATCACCCAACCTAGGTGGAACTTTTGGTGGAACTGTCTTCACCGGGTGTATCTTTACGGTTTTTGTTTCTTGTACTTTCTTATTCTTCTTCTTCTTTCCAGAGGTATCACAAACTTTATTACCTATTACTTGCTCATACTCAACTCCTTTTCTTGGAAACGGGATGGGTGGTCTATAGGATGCCACCACTGGCTTTACATACTCGGGTAGTGGTGGTGGCGTAACTTCTTCATTGTTACTCACATCAAAAACCTTCCCATCTTCTAATGCTGGTTTTTCAGAATTTGTTGACACCATATTAACATTCTCATTCCGAGGATTTACTTCAGTATTACTCGGTAGCTTTCCTTGTTCCCTATCACTCATAATGCTAGTAAGAGTACCTACGTGTTTTTCTAGATTTAAAATGGAAGCTTGTTGAGTTCTTAATGATTGATCAAACCTCTCATTTGTTTGGGTTTGAGATGTAATAAATTGTGTTTGAGATTCCATTAGCTTTGCTATCATTTCTTCCAGATTTGGCTTTTTCTCTTCGGTTTGTTGTGGTGGTTTATATAAGCCAGGTCTTTGTTGATTGAAAGTGTTTTTTTTGAGTTGGTTGGTTATTCGGACCTTGTTGGTTGTATGAGTTATTGTTGGGTCTATTTGGATTGTAAAGAATGTTTTGATTTCGATTGAAGTTTAGCCTTGGCGGTTGATAATTATTTTGATAATTATTTCCCGGCCTTTGGTTCATGTAGGAAACATTCTCACGTTGTTCCATCGTTTGCTCAATGTGACAATCTTTCATTAATTGTGGTCCACCGCATTGCTCACAACTGATTCGTATTGCGTGAATATCTTTAGTCATCTTTTCCATTCATCTCTCGAAAGCATCTATTTTTGCGGAAACGGAATCAAAGTCATGGCTAGAATCGGCTCTAGCCACTTTAGATGAACGAAAAATATCTTTTTCCTGATGCCACTCATGAGAGTGGGAGGCAGTGTTATCAATAATTTTGTGAGCTTCAGTTGCGGTTTTCTTCATAATGGAACCACCAGCTGTTATGTCGATGTCTTTTTGTGTAGCAACGTCGCATCCTTGGTAGAATATTTGTACTATTTGATAAGTATCTAAACCATGTTGAGGACATCCTTTCAACAATTTTCCGAATCTTGTCCATGCCTCATATAATGTTTCATTTGACTTTTGCACGAACGTAACAATTTCTCCTTGAAGTCTCACAGCTTTAGATGCAGGAAAGAATTGTTTAAGAAAATTTTCAACTAAAACATCCCATATATCAATCGCCCCTTCAGGTAACGATTCTAACCAATCTTTGGCTTCTCCCTTTAAAGTCCAGGGAAATAACATGAGATAGATCTGTTCATCCTCAACTTCTATGATTTTGAATAGAGTACAAATCCTATTAAACGTTTGAAGATGTTCGTTTAGATCTTCTTTTGGCGTACCACTATATTGGCATTGATTAGTTACCATGTGTAGGATTTGTCCTTTGATTTCATAATCTGGCGCATTAATGTCTGGCTTAAAAATGGCGTGACCTTGGCCCGTGCGTGTGGCTCTCATTCGGTCTTCTATACTTAGAGGTTCTGTTACTTCCATAATTGAATTTGTTGAATCTGAATCACTAGAGGATTCTGATTTAACGGTTTGTGGTTCAGGAGGAATGATTAGTGTTTCAGAATCTTGGAATTGTCCTTGAATATCCTCCGGATTCTCAGTTGTGAAGTCGGGTTCAAAAAATGGATTATCGGAAATTTGAGTTGGAGAACTTGTTCGACTAGATGATGATCCTAAAGAAAAATCAACGGCAACAATATTGGCTAGATGCCTTGATCGAGTTACAGGTGGTGAACGTATGAAAGGTGGTGAACGTTTTGCTCGGTGCATTCACTGAATATCCTATTAGTTATAAAAATAAAAATTATATAAGTTATCAAATTAATAGACTTTTTTAATTTTGCCCACGTTTCGAATAGCCAATAGATGCAGCAGGTAGCCAGGACCCTTTAAATCAGAAGCCCACAACTCGCCACTAACGAATCCAACTATTACTACGAACCAGAAAATTTTGGATGTCTATCAATTTAACCGCTTAAAATAATTTTTTGTTTTGAATTTTTAGAGAAGAAATAGAAAATTCTATGCCCTAAAAACTAGAGCGTCGAGAAATAAGAAAGAAAAAGAGCGCGTCGGAAAATGTCGAAAAATAAAAGGTCTAAAAATAAAAATAAGAAAGAAAAACGTCGAAACTTAAAAGTCTAAAAACTAAATCTAAAAAGTTGCTCCTAAAGGTATTAAATCTTAAAAGGAATTCTATATCCAAAACGGCAATAACTTAAAAAGTACTAAAATCTTAAAATGGCATCACAAAATTCTAAAGCACCTAAATCTTAGTCTAAAGAAAAAGCACTTAAGGGATTTTACGGTAAAGTCTAAAAATCTAGAAATAAAAGTAAACTACGGCAAAAAAAACTATATTTAAAACTAATTACGAACGATAAATATACAATTTTACGAATTAAACGATTAAAATATACAATTTATAAAAAGATATAAAAAGTGATAAAATTACAATTTTATAAAAATATTATTTTTATATTATTATTTTATAAAAGTATTAATTTTAAAACTAATTAAAACTTAAAATAAAAATTAATTAATAAAACTAAAACTAATTAATAAAAACTAACTAATTAATTAAAACCCTCATTAGGGTAAAAAATAATAATAATTATTAATACTCCGTAATTAATGCTGTCGGCAGAGGTATCAGGCGTGTCAGACAGGATCATGCGGTCGCATGACTTTGTAACTGAATCCTCATGCGATCGCATGAGGGTCAGGTTCAGTTCACATGCAGGTTCAGATCGAGAGGTTCAGTTTCTATTTTATTTTATTTGTTTCTTTTACGTTTTACTCTTTTTTTTTTACTTTTTACTTTATAATTTTACAAAATTTAAAATAAGTAATTAGAATAAACTTATATTTTAAAATCTAAAAATAAAAATACTTGCTAATTATATATATATATATATATATATATATATATATATATATATATATTTGTATTTCAATATTTTTTTACAAAATAATAAATATTATATTTTTACAAAAATATCTTAAAAACTATTTTTTATAGCGTTTCGCTTCGGCCTTCCCCGGCAGCGCGCCAAAAACTTGATGTGCGTAGAGGTGTATACGAAATAGTTATATATTTATTATGAAAAACTATTAAATACGATACAATTTTACACAAGTTATTTATTTATTTATAGAATGGATATACCTAAACTTTGCTACAACACTTATAGGCAGTGTACCTAATCGTAGAGTAGTGTAGTTTTTAGTAAGTCCGGTTATTTCCACAGGGAGACGGCTTATTGCGTACACTATATTTTTAAACAATTATATTTGTATATATATATATATATATATATATATATATATATATATATATATATATATATTAGTAATATAGTAGTATTATTATAAGTATAAAAAGGGGGTTTTACCGTTTAATGACCAGTTTGTCGATTTTAAATAAAGCGTACAGATAAATGAAGATAATATAAATGATAGAATTTAAATTGCGATAAAGTAAATTGCAGTAATTAAAATGACAGTAAATAAAGGTACGATGAAATATGAAATAAAAGTATTATGCTTATTTAAACTTTCGTAATCATGATGTTTGACGTTTTGATTAATTGTTACCCGGGTTAATTGTTCTTTGTCCTTGATTATTTGATACCTATCTGGTTTTTGTCCATAATAGTCCATCGGTCATAATTATAAAATGCTCGTCAAATTAACCTTATTCCCGAAGTCAAATATTCCAACTAATTAGGGATTCGAACTGTAACAAGGTTTTAATACTTTGTTAATAATTACACCAGGTTATCGACTGCGTGTAATCCAAGGTTTTAATACTTTGTTAACAATTACACCAATTATCCTTGTATGTAATCCACCCCTGTTTTAATGAGATATGAATATTAATTTACCCACTTGATCAGAATGAATAATCAATTACCCAACCCGAATAATTAATTAAATGATCGTAAACGATGTCGTATAAACGTCACTAAATAGGACATTCGTAATCAATTTAATAATTATTAGTTTAACTAATTTGAAGATAGGTTTGACAGGTTCTAATGAGTTGTCATTCAATTAGACAATACCCCCTACCTATTAATAGTCAATAGTTCAAAGTCCACAAGTGTCGGTCTTTTGTCCAAACCTTAATTATGGTACAAAATCCAATAACCCCGTCTTAATATTTTAGTCCAACATCACGATTACTTTGTGTAATGACCCAGACTTTTTCGATCAGTCTATACTTATAAGATTAATATTTACATAAATTAAACTTACCAACATGATAAGCAATCCAAATTGTTGAGATTTATGTTTCCGAAAAGAGTTTTACACAACGTTTGACCGTCTAGTTTGACCGATGATATCACGAACTATACAATATATGATAATTATATGTTTGTGTATATATATGTATATATACATATTTAACATGATTAATGAATGTTTTAATACCTCATTTTGTATTAATAACAATAAGTTATAAGTATGTTTTGAAACTACTAACTTAAGTTTTCAAAACGATAACCATACGTAACGTTATTTGACATAAATACTTATAATCTATAATGTTTATACATATATCGTATAAGTAATGTATTTAATCACTTTTAAGGACTTAAATACATAAAACCATATAAGTGTATTCACAAAAGATAGCTATATTTGAATCCTCATTCCATTTTTCACAAAATTTCTATACGTATATCTAGAGTATAAGTACTCGTATCATACCTAGCTTCTATACGTATTTACTATTGGTATATACACATCAAATCACCACCAACCAGCCCTTGTTCAATGCCTTATGTATAAGGTAATTGCTTTTGTATGATTGTTTGACAAATACACAAGATTACAAACTAAAATTTTGTCCATGATCACCTTAAAATCACGTTTTTAAGGGAGGTAGGAGTATCATCATTTTGATTCATTTTCACTTCAATTATCTTAGCTAAAACACACACTCTTTCTTAACCTTTAAACTCCATAAACATTCAGCAAAGTTCCATGAAGATCTAGCTTCAAAAACCTTACTTAATCACCATAAGAAAACTCTTACAACAACACTTCAAGAAATCCTTCCAAGAACACAAACTTACTTCCAATCTTTCATCCAATTCCATCACCCTTTTGGTTCTAGCTTTTTACTCCTCTTTTACAGCAACCTTGTCCAAGGAACTTGAGGTAGTAACTATGTTCATAACCTTATTCGATTCATATATATATAGCTATCTTATTTTGTGGTATAAGATTTTAACAACAAGAACATAGCTAGAATATTTTCAAACTTGTTTGCAAACTAAATAGATCCTTCTAACTTAACTTTTAAAATACTTCAAGACCTGTAATATAACTTAAATATATGTTAACTTAACAAGGTATAACTTGGTTTTTCAAAGATTACCTTAAAAACTGTTTTTACGACGTCGGAGTGTAACCGGGGGCTGTTTTGGGCTGGATAATTAAAAACCATCTTAAACTTTGAATTGGAGGTTTATTTTCTGGAAAAATGATTTCTACTATGAATATGATAACACATAAAAATTTCATGATTTAATTCAAAGTATAAGTATTTTTAGAAAAATGGTCATTAAATGATATTTTTGTAACAAAAATGATTAACTTCATAAGTTTCACCAAAGTTTCACCTATGACCTGTGATTTCGAATACAAACTAAGGTATTTACAGTTCATAGTTTTAAAGAGGGACTCGATCCAAGGAGATGGCAAGTTGAATCAACGAAAACGGAGTTGTAACGAAGAAACTATGACCGAAACAAAATCGGATATCCAAGACTAGTTTAGCCACGAAAATAATTGGGAAAAATTAAATAAATCACATCTTTTTAAGATAACATGATATTTTATATATATGTACTTATAATTCAATTTTATATGGTTCAGGATCACCCGTAAACAACACGAGAAGATTAATCATAAGATCCCATGATTGTACGCAACACGTCATTTGACAACACCGGTACTTTATGTACGCAACACGTCATTTGACAACACCGGTACCGTGGGTCAAGATTAATCTCGACCAATACATATACGATGGGGGTTTTATTTATTTCATTGCGGGTTTATTAAACATCTAAATATGAACCATTAAAATTGAATTACTAACAACGAACTGCTAACTACGGACTAAGGAAATATTGAAAGTATTAAAAGTATTATAAGTATATATATGTGACGTTTGTTTAAAAAGAAAAGGTTTTGATATATTATGTATGGATAGGTTCGTGATATCAATCAGAGACCAAGTCGAAATTACATATCTTCAAGACAAAAGTGAGTATATAGTCCCACTTTTAAACTCTAAGTATTTCGGGATGAGAATACATGTATTTTATGTTTTACGTTATGGACACAAGTAACTGAAAAATATATTCTACGTTGAGTTGTACCACTGGCATACTTCCCTGTAGCTTGGTAACTATTATTTACAGCGGTATTGTAAACGCGAATCCTGTTGATAGATCTATCGGGCCTGACAACCCCAACCGGACTGGACGACCAGTATTCAACGGTTGCACAGTACTTCGTTTCATGACTACACTTGGTACGGTGTAGTAAGATTTCATAATAAAGGGAATATGCGACGTGATTAAATGTTAAGTATGGTTACCAAGTGCTCAACCACTTAGAATATTTTTATTAAAATGTTTATATATGAAATCTTGTGGTCTATATTTATATCGCTGCCGGCATTAAACCTATATCTCACCAACTTTATGTTGACGTTTTAAACATGTTTATTCTCAGGTAATAATTAAAAGCTTCCGCTGCAACATGTTGAATTTAAGCAGGATCTTGCGTACTCATATTTGTGTCAAAAACAAAACTGCATATCCGAGGATTTGTATTGTAAAATATGCTAGAAATCGTGTTGTTATCATCATATGTAAAGTTTGTAAGTCTAAGATTATCGCTAAACGATAATCATCTTTTTATTGTCTAAAGCTTGTATCAAAAATAAGAATTATGGTTTGTAATGTAAAATATATGCAGTTGTTCTTTTAAAAATGTCGCATATAGAGGTCAATACCTCGCTATGAAATCATACGTTATCTAACACGTTCTTATGGTTAAGGACGGGTTATGACATGTGGTATCAGAGCGGTGGTCTTAGCGAACCAGGTTTGCATTAGTGTGTCTAACCGAGAAGTCGTTAGGATACATTAGTAAGTCTGGACTTTGACCGGGTCTGATTTTTAAAAACCATTGCTTATCATTGTTGGTTAAAATTTATATGTAAATATTATGTAGTACTAATGGGTTAGTTGTTGTGTGATAGATGTCGGGCTCAAAACTTATTATCACATTCAGCGACTCCGAATCAGAATCTTCAGATGGTGTTTCAGTCATTAACCTATCCGATGACGAAAATAATATCTTTGGGGAAGACTCACAAATTCCGGATGAACCAACTATAAAGAACCCGGAAAGTGAACCCGAGGAGGAAAGTGAACCCGAGGAAGAAATACAGGAAATTACGAAAGACAAGTTTGAACAAGGAAAGAAACGAAAGGCTAACGAATTAGAAAATTCAAATCCCGAGTTTAGTGAGGATGATGTGACACCAACTCCACTAGACACTACCACCCCTATTCCCGCTATTCCTATTAGTGCTATCCCGGCATCCAGTTCTTCAGCCCCACCGCCAAAATATAGGCAGACAGCTAGGATAAGCGTTAGGCCATTCCTTGAACCTAAAC
Source organism: Rutidosis leptorrhynchoides (assembly GCF_046630445.1). Classification (NCBI taxonomy): domain Eukaryota; kingdom Viridiplantae; phylum Streptophyta; class Magnoliopsida; order Asterales; family Asteraceae; genus Rutidosis; species Rutidosis leptorrhynchoides. Next base: position 298,958,844 of record NC_092343.1, on the reverse strand, counting down.
GTCCTAGAAAATAGACCAAACGATGCGCTGCCGTATTAAACCATGGGATCATATAATGTTTTGTATAATATTATTAGTGTGGTTTGCTTAATGTTCGATGTAAGATAAGCATATGTAAAATAGTGAAGTATGAAATGCAATAATTTTCCATGGTTAAGTATTATTTAGATTGTAGTAATTGGTTCTGTACTAAGCTATTAAGTATGAACATTAACGGGTAGGTACTACCCTAGATATAATTATAAAATGCTAATAAGAAGAAAAGGCTTTTATAATAATACCTGGTTCATATTATTAACAAGCTATAATGTACTATAAATACACACTACATCTATAATAATCCATGTGAATAATTATTTTCTTTCATTAGGAAATGGCGCGATTGAATCGAATGACGGAACAAGAAGTCGAGGAATTCATCAACCAGCGAGTGAACGACAGAATGTTATGGGTCGAGGCTGCAAGAGCTGCTGCAGTTAACCCAAATCCTCGTGTAGGATGCACCTACAAAACTTTTCAAGCTTGCAAGCCCTCATCATTCAGTGGAACAGAAGGACCGATCGGTTTAACCCGGTGGATAGAAAAGATGGAGACTGTGTTTAAAATCAGTGGTTGTGTTGAAAAGGACATGACCAAGTATGCATCGTGCACTTTACAAGATAGTGCACTCACGTGGTGGAAAAATTATGTGAAGGCTGTAGGAGGAGATGTAGCTTATGATACTCCGTGGGAAGAATTCAAAACAATGTTAATCAACGAATATTGTCCAAGGAACGAGGTTAGGAAGTTGGAAGATGAATTACGAAGCCTGAAGGTTGTTGGTACTGAAATCACCAACTACAATCAGCGATTCATGGAATTAGTTTTACTATGTCCTGAATTGGTTCCAACCGAAGAACGGAAGATTGAAATGTACAAAGATGGTTTGCCCAAAAAGGTCAAGGCAAATGTTACAGCATCGAAACCTAAGACATTTCCTGAAGCTATAACCATGGCAAACGAGCTAATGGATCAGGTCATCGTGGATAAGAAAGTATCCAATACTGATGTGAAGGTATCAGGTAACAAAAGAAAGTGGAATGGAAATTATGATCGAGGTAACCAACAACAATCTTTTAAGAAACAAGAAATCACGCAAGGTGCGGGTAGTGGTTTAAGCTTTGGTTACAAAGGACAAAATCCTTTATGTAACCGATGCCACAAACATCACTCTGGCTACTGTAATGTGGTATGCAACAAATGTAATCGAAAGGGTCATCTTGCTGAAGATTGTAGGGCTCTCGTTACAAATACAAATGGTACCAAGACTCCTGCCACCAATGCAAATAGAACTGCTTTGGCTACTGTTACTTGTTATGGATGTGGGAAACAGGGTCATTATAAGAGCCAGTGCCTGAATCCAGAGAAGAATATCGGACCTGCACGAGGGAGAGCATTTGTTATTAATGCTAGAGAGGCGTGTGAAGACCCGGAGCTTGTTACGGGTACGTTTACCATTAATAACTTATCCGCATCTATTATATTTGATACTGGTGCTGATAGAAGTTACATGTGTAGAGACTTTCACGCTAAATTGAATTGTTCATCTGATGTGCAGCGGGGTGTATATAAAATAGCTTATATTTTACTAGGAAATACTATTAAATACGATACAATTTTACACAAGATATTTATTTATTTATAGAATGGATATACTTAAACCTTGCTACAACACTTATAGGCAGTGTACCTAATCGTACAGTAGTGTAGTTTTTAGTAAGTCCGGTTCGTTCCACAGGGAAATCTTTAAACAAAGCTCAACGCTATATTAGTTTACTTTTTTAAAAATACAAATATATATATATATATAAGTAATATTATTATTATAAAGGGGGGTTTTTACCGTTTAATGACCGGTTTGTCGATTTTAAGACTTTAGTCGCAGTTAAAACCTAATGTAAAATATTAAATAAATAAAAGACTTAATTTAAAGCGTAAAGTAAATAACGATAATGAAATTGCGAATAATAAAAGTGCGATAAAATAAACTTGCGATAATTAAAGAGTACGATAATTAAAAGTGCGATTAAATAAAATAACAATAAAAATGCAATAATTAGAAGTGCAATTAAATATAAAATAAAGGGAATTAAATATGAAATAAAAGAATTATGCTTATTTAAACTTCCGTAATCATGATGTTTGACGTGTTGATTTTAGTTTTATGCCCATGGGTTAATTGTCCTTTGTCCTGGATTATTTAATATGTCCGTCTGGTTTTTGTCCATAACAGTCCATCAGTCATAAATATAAAGTGCGAGTGTCCTCATTAAATTATTCTTATACCCGAAGTTAAATATTCCAACTAATTGGGGATTCGAATTGTAACAAGGTTTTAATACTTTGTTTAATGAATACACCAGGTTATCAACTGCGTGTAAACCAAGGTTTTACTACTTTGTTAACAATTACACCAATTACCCTTGAATGTAATTTCACCCCTGTTTTAATTATTCTAGTGGCTATTATTCCATTCCCGTGTCCGGTTAAATGAACGATTATTCGTACATATAAATACCCCGCCCATCGTGTCCGATTAAGTGTATATGGTAATTTATAGGGACGCCCAATTGTAAATCTTTATATTAACATTAACAAACTTTCATTTAGTTAAACAAATATAAAGCCCATTAATAGCCCATAGTCTAATTTCCACAAGTGTCGTTCTTTTGTCCAAACCCCAATTATGGTACAAATCCCAATTACCCAATTTTAGTAATTAGCCCAACATCATGATTACTTCGTTTTAAATAAGCATAATAATAACTTAGCTACGAGACATTAATATAAAAAGGTTGAACATAACTTACAATGATTAAAAATAGCGTAGCGTTACACGGACAGAATTTCGACTTACACCCTTACAACATTCGCTAACATACCCTTATTATTAGAATTATAATTAAAATTAAAATTAAAATATAAATTATATATATATATTTTACGTATATATGAGAGAAGAGAGATTGATGGCTATATTTTTGGTTCACCAAAGCTCGATTTTATAGGAGATGTGGCCTGACTTTTCATGCCATGCGATCGCATGGACTTTCTTCTTCCTGGCCATGCGATCGCATGGCCAGCTGGGAGAGCTCACATGTTGCTTGTTTCCTTGTGCCGACGTTTTATAAATAATATAATATATTAAATAATTATAAGAATTATTTAAATATTATATTATATTTATGTGCATAGTTGACTTGTAATTTTTAGTCCGTTGCGTCGAGCATTGAGAGTTGACTCCGGTCCCGGTTCCGGATTTTCGAACGTCCTTGCGTACAATTTTATATTTTGTACTTTGCGTTTTGAATCTTGTACTCTTGTAATTTCGAGACGTTTCTTATCAATAATTGGAACCTCTTTGATTGTCTTTTGTACTTTTGAGCTTTTTGGTCGTTTGCGTCTTCAATTCGTCGAATCTGTCTTTTGTCTTCACCTTTTATTATTTAAACGAATATCACTTGTAAATAGAACAATTGCAACTAAAAGCTTGTCTTTCTTGAGGAATAATGCTATGAAATATATGTTTGTTTTTAGCATTATCAAATATTCCCACACTTGAGCGTTGCTTTTCCTCAAGCAATATCGTCTTGAAATACTAGAATCACTTCTTTATTCTTCACACTTTGTACATCAGTGATTTCTATACGGCGGTATAAACAATGGTAGTAACGATATGGTTTACAGTCCCACATGACTATAAAAATTTAGATCCATTAAGGAAATTGGATCTTTATGAAAACATTTGATCTTTTGAAAATTAAATCTAGTTTTTACCCTAGATAAGTTTTCCGGAATAACCCTTTACCGGTGTTTGCAAAATATTTTTGTGGGTTTGGTAGGTTTTAGATTTGAAAATTTTAGCTCAAAACTTATGGTTTTGTGTCACCCACTTGCTAACCTTGTATTTGGAAAGCAACACGTCCAGTTCACTTGTCCCGTATATTACCTTTCGGTAAACTACCGTCCAGTTGTAAAGGAAAGCGTTTGAACAAGCAACTGTTAAGGCAATGTCCTCTGACATGCTTTTAATTATGGTCTATAACGTGTCGGACGCAATTACTATCCTTGGTAGGAGCAATAGTAAAGTTCATCCTTATGATTTTTCGGTATGGCACGAGGTCCTGTCTTTGACCACTACGCAACCACCGTTCTTACGGTTGACACCCGATTTGATTCAGGTGACCTAATGAAATCCAGGTGAATTCCTAGGATTTTACGTTCAATGGTAATGAACGCATTAGAAGTAGGGTTTTCAGAAAACAAATCGGTTTGTAATTTTGATCAAAATATTTTCTCGTTCAAGCTCGAGTTTAGATATCATTGAATTCCATGAGTTTGTAATTCTCAATCTTTAAGGTCAATCTCAAGGATTGAGTGATATCAGTCTTAAAAGCTGATTTTTAATCTTTAAGGAGATTATCCTTTCTGGGGATCTGATTCATTAGTCTTATCCAGCTAATTTGCATGGTGCCCCCCCATTGTACGAGATAAATCCTTCTCATGGTTAGGATAAATCTGACCACTTGGCGACCCTGTTTAATGCTGAGGTCCGTGGATTTCCTGCTGATTTTAGTGATGACTTTTCTAGATTTTTCGTCAACCTATAGCTGGTCTGGACGACAACTTCATGACCTAGATCAAGAAGCGCGTTTCTTTTTCTGAAGACTTTACTTCCTTTTAATGATGGAATTGATTCATCGTGTAGATCCATCTCTTCTTTTCTTTCATCGGGTAAAACAGTTTAATTTAGTCCAAAGCAAAAGTATTTTCAGTTATTTGTTACAGATATATGTGACATATGTTTAAGATAACTTGGTAAATTTTCCCACACTTGGCTTTTATTTTCCTTTTTATCGTCCTCTATTCCATTTTAAATTAATTTCAACATTTTGGTTTGTTTCTCAATTTATGTCCTTTTTGAGGTAACAATAATTTCGGTGTTAAAACCTAGTTTTATCGTTCATAAATATGTATAAACATGATTTGAATTCATTTAATTGAAAATTTAAAAATTTTTTTACTAGAATTGGGTAGTCAGTATATAAGACTAGGGCTGTTCTTTTTTATCAGAGAGCACTAGATTCTAATACAACTACTATGTTACTAGTATTTTTAATGGTTACCAAGTGTATAAAGTAAAAAATTTTTAAAATCCTAAAGAATTTAACCCCTTCCCACACTTAAGATCTTGCAATGCCCTCATTTGCAAGAAATCAGTAACAATTTAAATTATTGAAGGTGATTTGTGTGAAAATGATTAAATTTTACCAAAATTTCCAAATATATTGGCGTTTGTTTTCTGAATGATAAATGGTGCACATCATTTGTTCATTCCGTCTGTTGTGACATCATATTTATTTGTCATCTTGTCGTCAAAATTAGTAGCTTTTGCTGAACTTAATGCCAGTCTTTGAAAATGCGCTGTTTTACCATGTTTTGAACAATCGACAATATACATACATACAAGTATAATCATGCATGGCAATTTGAAATGGGACTTAATATCCCACTTTCAAATTCTAAATATGAAATATTAGTACACATTAATAATAAAATAATAAAAATTACACAAATTTATCCAATAACATAAGTTTAAACATGAAAAAGTCAAAAGATAAAAACATAAAAATCATAAAAATAACCAATTGGAACTAAATCAGTCTGGATAGGGGTTCCAGTTCATCTCATCGGGTGGGTTCCATTGTTGGTTATAGGTGTTCTGATAGGCTTGGTTATAGTCATACCGGTTAAAGGGTGGTCGGATATCGGGGCTATGTGGCGGAAAATGAGCAGGTCGAGTAGGTACATAGTTATTTGGTACCTGATATGATAGCTGGCTCATGATTTGGTGCTGATGAACTAACCAACTATCGTGTTGGCGTCGCCTATAATCCTCGTATACTCGCTCGGAGTTCCACTGCTCATACATACTATGTCTTGCCGCGTTCGTCATTGCTTCCTCATCTATACGAACGTGGACGTCAAGAATAGCATCTCGAAAGACATCCCTAATGTCTTCGGCCTCCTCCATTTCCTCGTCTGAGCCTCTCTCTACCTGAGGATGAGATCCCTCATAGGGTACTGCCTGGTTACGTCTACTTTTCAATACTTTAGCACCCACATAAACTTTCAATCCTAAGGGCTCAACCTGTTCTCTACAAATCTGTAATGGACCCCCTTGGTTCCTATCAACACCTAAATACTCTCCAATGAGAGTAACAAAAATACCTCCTCGTATTATACTCCCGTCCTGCATTCCCTCTACCATTTTAGATAAATAAAAAGCAACACAGTAAGGGATATTGACAAAGCTTCTAGGATCCCGAATACACTTTAGGTAGAATAAATCATATAAGGTAATTTTTTCTTTATTATGACCTCTTTGTGTAATCGAGTTGGCCAAAAATCTATGAATAATACGAAGCTCGGCCCTGTCAATATGTGTATAGGAGTGTCCTCCTGCTCGTGTAAAAACATCAAAATGTGACATACGCCTCCAAATGGCGTCAGCGTCAAAGTTACTATCTACCCGTTCACCATAATGAATCAAGTTTGTACAATCGGGTAATAGCAACTCACCAGGAGTATAAATCTGTAAGGCCCTGGCCATGTCCAGCATGGACATTCTGTACATCCTACCGCCAAGGATAAACCTAAGAAATCTTCTATCATCTATCCTAACTATATTTGTATCAAGTGATACAGTACTCATCAACTCAACACACCATTCCTTATATACAGGTCTACGAATGGTGAAAAGACGTTCCCAATCTGTAAAAGAAGAACTGCCATACCTTTGAACTAAAAGTTGTCTAACACGGTCAGCTAGATGGACCGTTTCCAAAGGGGCCCAATCAATTACCCTTGGCACCTCTACATTTTTTGTTACCAATTTGAATTTGTTCCTTTGATATGTCTCGTAATCTCTCCATCTTCTATCAAATCTCAGATTAGGATGTAGAGTGTGCTCAGGAATCGTTGGGAATTCTACTGGCGTCCTCATTGGGAATACTATGAATTCATCAACAAACTGTACTGGATCATAATAAGGTATGTGCTGATCAGGCTGTTGTTGTTCCTGTTGTGGTTCTTGTTCGTGTTGCATTTCTGGTTCTGGTGCTGGTGCTGGTCGTCTAGATGATGATGCTCCTGAACCTCCAGTATCGGTTCTCTGTAAAACACATTAAACACAAAAATTGTGCATCCAAATATGCATTAGTGTTAGCAAAATAACAACTTAAAACAATCACTATAACATGTTAAATCAAAATTAAACTTATACACATTTTCACAATTTTTCACAATTCTACACTTTTCAAATAAGCACATATGAAAATGTATACAAAATTCATAAGCATTTAACTCAAATAACATGTCAAAATATTCATTACTAATAATTTAACAAGTCTCAAATGGCAAATATATCAAATTAATCAAGTTCATGAATTTTGGACTTAAAAAGTCCACTTTAATCTCTAAAAATTATGTTTAGGATCATTGTTTTGATCATTTAACTATCTAAACATGTTACACTACTCAATTTGGCAATAATTCATGACAAAAATCGGCCATAACCTGTTTATATCAAAAAGCCCCAAATTGCTCAAGAACACAAACCCTAGATTTCTAAAAATTTTGAAGTTTTTGGCTTCAAATCATGTTAAATAGCATCAATCTAGGTTATACATGCATAAAATACTAACAATTTATCACTAATTACACTAGAAATTAACAAAATTGCATTAGGTAAAAAAATTGGTAATTATCACAAAAACTATGAATTTATAGAGTTTAGGGGTGTAAGTTTTACCAATTTGCTGAGGAATGAGAATCTAGGCATGATTAGAGCAAGAAAAATGACGAATTACGGTGAATTTTGGTGAAATTTGGTGAATATTTGGGAGTATTTTCGGGTATGTCTGTGTGTTGTGGTGTAGAAGCAGACTCTCTGCTGTTTTTGTTCCTGACCAGCATTTGGTCCCCATGCGATCGCATGGGTTCCAAGTGCAAACCCCATGCGATCGCATGGGGTGCCGGCTACAGTGTTTTCAGCCTTTTTTTTTTTTTTTTTTTTTTTTTTTTTTATAAAACCTTATACTTTATAAAACTTATAATTATTTAAATTTTAAAAATTTGGTTTCCTTTAGGAGCGAGGGCGTTTCGGATCGTTGTCCTAGTCTGTCCCTTGACAAAATTTTAAAATTTGTCAAATCAAAGCGCTGTTTTTTAAAAGTAAAGATTTTTGAGTTTTTTAATGTTTTTGGCATACTTTAATTCAATAAGATTAAAAATAATGATAATAAAAGTTCTCGTCCCTCCCTTGGGTAAAGCAATTTCGGTTCAAAGACCTAGTCTTCAACTTACGACGAATTTTAAAAATCATATTTTTAACTTAATGAGATAAAGTAAATTTTTGTTTTTAAATTCACACAACATAAATATAAAATTCAAAATTAATATTAAAAAAATCACACCAAACTTAAAATTTGAAATGCATAAAATTAAAAATTCATATTTTAAAAATTAAAAATTCACACCAGACTTAATTTTAAAAATTCAAATATTTACAATTTTAAAAATATTGTTTTTACAAAGTTTACAATATTAATTTAAGATTTAAATATTTATTTTAAAAACATGGTAAAAATAAAATTAAAAATCTTTTTGGCTTTTTTTTTTCCACTTTAATCAATCAAATATTATCAAAAATATGCGCCCCTCTTTTCGGTAAAGTAATTTCGGTTCCAAGACCTAATTTAACTCATGACGAATTTGAAGGTATTTCGTATGCCCGAGAGACATACTAAATTAATGTGGCTGACGTGTTATGATCCAAGTCGGGTCATACCCAATAACAAACTTACCGACACCTTATTCGTCTTTGATTTTAACGATTGGTTCATTGATCAAATACGCGACACTTGAACTTCAAGAAAAATGGTTTTCTGAAATATTACTTGATGTGTATGTATATATATAAATTATGGATTAATTTATATATATAACAAGAGTTTAAATTATTTATAGGTTAAATAATTTATTTTGTTATGTTACATTTTATAAAGTTTTGGTTTTATAAAATAAATGTACATAACAAATATATATGTATATGGAAGTTTTATAAAAGTTTTATAAAATTTAAATTATATAAAACTTATTTTATAATATGGAAGAGTAAGTGGCCTTGGAGTTGCAAGTTCACATGCTTATGACTTAGATTCCTTGACCCATGCTTTCCCACTTCCATATACTAGCATCTTGACTCTTGGAACAAAACACACATGCAATATACTTCAAAAAAAAACTGCACAAAACCTTGAAAATCTGCTGCTGCTGGCCGTGGGCTATAGGGAGCTCAAAGGGGTTCAAGATTTTGGTTTTTGTAAGTTTAATTCAAGTGTTAAAAATCCTAACCAAAGTACAAGGTGTTGGTGCAAAGTTTGGGGTATAACAACTTGAGGTTTCATAGTTTTGGAGCTCCATTCAACATCATCATCTTCATCATTTACTAGCAAGCTTGGAGTAGGTATAATCTCTTTACTTGCTTGTAGTTTGTAAGTATATATCACAACTTGATCCTAATTGGGATTTAACTTTAATTGGTTAAAGATTAACAAGTTTTAAATTGGTAATTAACATGCTTCCGCTTTCTTAATTCTTAAAATGGTTTAAGTATTTTATGAACTTGTTAAATCCCAACAATGGTATCTAGAGCCGAAGTTGATGGAATATGCTTCGAGATGATTTATTAAACCCACTATAATTTTGCATTCTATGAACATGCATGAAGTAGAATGTAAAATTTTCGGTTTTGGGTGGTTTGTCATTTTGGCCAAAATCACTTGTGATTCTGCATTCTGTACTGCAAATCACTTGTGATTCTGTACTGCCAATCACTTGTGATTCTGTGTTGCCGATCACTTGTGATTCTGTATTGCCAATCACTTGTGATTCTGTGTTGCAGATCACTTGTGATTCTGTGTTTCCAATCACTTGTGATTCTGTATTGCCTATCACTTGTGTAGTTAATGTTCACAATCTAAGCCTTGACCTTGTGTTTGGTTGCATGCATGGTTGATTGATATTTATTCAATTGGTTTGTAATAATATTTATTCATTTGGCATGTAATAATTCATTTGGTTATGTAATTTATTTTATATTTGGTATGTAAAATAGATTAGGTTGTAATTTCATTTTTAGACAAAATGTATTAGGATATATTTTGTAAAATGATGAAGAATGATGAAGACTTGAAGAACACATGAAGAAGCATTTGGATGCAAGGTTAAGTGGGAGATTTGAAATCTCCTACTTTGTGTAATTACCCCTTATCCGGTGGCATTTGTTTTCGGCTAAACAAATGTCTACCAAAATGGCTTGATTGTGAACATATTTGTTTTGCATGCATGGTTGTTTATTGTATGATTGTGGATTGTATGTTTGTATGCTACAAGTTAATCACACAAGTTAACAACAAGCAAAATGGAAATTTAATTGGTTAAATTATACATTAATTAACGACATGCAAAACTACAATTTAATTGGTTGAATTAAAAATGGCTAAAAGGACATTAATAAACGGTTATTAAGATCATGATTAGGATCATATATATAAAATGGTTTATAGACATGAAAATGGATTTTCATAAGAACCATACACTAAATGCATGTTAGTGTATGGCATAAAAGTTTTCTCAAACTAGAATTAATGAAAACTTAAAATCCCTTAACTAAAACAAGGTAAACAAGTTTAACGCCATCCTTTTGTGAGAACACTTGAACATAGTAGGGAACTCATAATGGGATAAAGGTCACCTAACCATTATGAACTAACTAATATGCTTAAGGTAAAATTCGCATGCTTGTGGGATAAAGGTCACCTAACCACTTGTATGTTAATTTTACATGTTTGCACAAGTAGGACGACTTGATTTAGGAATCATGAACTTAGGGTCACCGAAGCATGAGGAACAAATAGGCGTTGATGGGATAAATATGCCATGCAAAAGGATTGCATGATCCCATAACTTAGAAGTTGCAAAAGGATTGCAATTGTCACATAAATGACTACCTAGCTAAATCAAATGACGGGATAAAGGTCACCTAACCGAAATTTGATTTACCGTTGGATTCTAAGATTTAATAAAACAATTAAAAATAAAAGGGTATTGTTTATTAAATTTAAAATCGATACTTAAAAGAACCTTGTTGAATTTTGTAGATGGCCGCAAATAACAACAACATGCAAAATGCACCACTTAACCTAAACAACCTATCATTAAGGTCTCTCCTCGAGAAAGACAAACTCAACCATACGAACTTTATGGATTGGTTCCGTAATCTTAGGATTGTCCTCAAACTTGAGGACAATGCGTATGTGTTGGAGGACCCTATTCCCGACCAACCGGATGAGGAAGATATAGAGGGCATGGCTTATTATGACAAGTATTGCGCCGATTCGGTGCAAGTCGCTTGTCTAATGCTTGGGACTATGATACCCGAACTCCAAAAGGATTTCGAACATCATAGTGCATATGACATGATTACGCAATTGAAGGAGATGTTCCTTCAACAAGCACGTGTCGAGCGCTTCGAAACGGTTCGAGCGCTACATGCATGTCGTATGGATGACACCCAATCCGTCTCCTCTTATGTCCTTAAAATGAAGAGCCTTATTGATCGTGCTAACCGTCTTAACCTAAACATATCAAATGAGTTAGCCACCGATCTTATCCTTAATTCCCTATCAAAAAGATTTGATCAATTTGTAATTAATTACAATATGAATGGGATGGATAAGAGCATAGGTGAGCTTCACGGTATGCTTAGAACGGCGGAAACTAGCATGGGTAAAAGGGCTTTACCCGTGTTAGCAATCGATCAAGGTGGGTCCAAAGGTAACACCTCTAAGCCAAAGGTGGCTAAGAGAAAAGGACCCGCCTATCAAGGCAAAGGGAAGGGGAAGATGGTTACCCCAACCATCAACAAGGCCAAGAAGCAAAAGGTCACCGAGAAGGCAAACCCCAAGGAAGACCCATGTTTCGGTTGCGGTGAGATGGGTCATTGGAAACGAAACTGTCCGGTCTACCTTAAGGAGTTGAAGGACAAGAGGAATGCAGGGCAAACCTCAGGTAATATATATATGGTATATATAGAGCTAAGTATTACTTCTTCTAATACATGGGTATTAGACACTGGATGTGGAACTCATATTTGCAATTCTTTGCAGGGGTTCAAAAGAAGTGATCATAAGGCGGGAACATCAAGTCTCTATATGGGCAATGGTGCAAAGGTGCATGTTAAAGCTCAAGGAGATTTTATTTTGAAGCTTCCAAGCGGATTGGAACTTATTTTAGAAAATGTTTTGTATGCTCCGGATTTGTGTAGAAACATTATTTCTATTTCTCGCTTAAAACAATGTGGTTACGTTGTTAATTTTATTGATGATGATATTCATGTTTCTAAAGATAATGTATTCTATTTCAAGGCTTCGCCTTCAAATGGAATTTATGAATTGGTTCATGATGACACATCATCTAGTAGCTCAATGTACCATACAAGCACCAAGAAACTCAAAAGGGATTTGAGTGATTCCTACTTATGGCATTGTCGCCTTGGTCACATAAACAAGAACCGAATACATACACTTCAAAAGAATGGACTTTTGAAATCAAATGAAATGGATTCGTTTGAAGTATGTGAATCTTGTTTACAAGGCAAGATGACTAAAGCACCTTTCAAAGGGACCTATGAAAGGGCTAAAGATTTATTGGGATTAATACATTCGGATGTATGTGGACCCTTTAAACCCATGACTAGGAATGGTGAAAGATACTTTGTTACTTTCATTGATGACTTTAGTCGTTTCGGATATGTCTACTTATTAAGACACAAGGACGAAACGTTTGAAGCATTCAAAGAATATCAAAACGAAGTACAAAATCAACTCAATAAGACAATTAAGGTACTACGTACCGATAGAGGAGGTGAATACCTAAGCGATGCCTTCCAAGATCATCTTAGGAGTTGTGGGATTATCTCACAACTTACTCCACCCGGAACACCCCAACTTAATGGAGTTTCCGAAAGGAGAAACCGAACCCTAATGGATATGGTTCGATCTATGATGGCAAGAAGCTCGTTACCTCTGTCATTTTGGGGTTATTGTCTAAGCTCCGCGGCTCGTATTTTAAATATGGCCCCAACCAAGAAAGTGGAACGAACTCCTCATGAGATGTGGTTTGGAAAACCTCCTTCTCTATCATACTTGAAAGTATGGGGATGTGAAGCTTATCCTAAGCGTTATGTAGCAAATAAGCTACATGCTCGATCCACAAAGTGTATCTTCATAGGATATCCCAAAGATGACATGGGATATTACTTCTATGATCCATCCGAGCAAACCGTATTTGTTGCTCGGAAAGCGGAATTCCTTGAAACCAAGTTCCTTATGGAAGGTGATGGTGAAAGGAAGATAGATCTTGTAGAGGTACAAGATCAAGCCGATGATACACAATTGGTTGGCACTAGTACTCAACATGAGGATGTTGAAAATGATCAAGTGGATGATCAAGGTACACAAGACGTTCGAAGATCTAGTAGAATTAGTAATCCTCCCGAGAGATATGGGTTTCTCGTGGAAGGTTGCTATACGGTTGATTTGGATGAACCGACAAACTACAAAGATGCTTTATCAAGAATTGATAAAGATAAATGGCAGGAAGCCATGAACGCCGAGATGCAATCCATGTATGAAAACCAAGTTTGGGAACTTGTTGTGCAACCTCCTAGCTCCAAGCTAGTTGATTGCAAATGGCTTTTCAAGAAGAAAACCGACATACATGGAAACTTGGATACATACAAAGCTAGACTTGTAGCAAAAGGTTTCACTCAAACTCAAGGGGTTGATTATGATGAAACTTTCTCGCCAGTGGCAATGCTAAAGTCTATTAGGATATTATTTGCCATTGCTGCTCACTATGACTATGAAATATGGCAAATGGATGTCAAAACCGCTTTCCTAAATGGATATCTTGAGGAAGATGTCTATATGGTACAGCCCGAAGGTTTTGTTGATCCGAAAAATCCTAAAAAGGTATGCAAGTTGAAGAAATCAATCTACGGATTGAAACAAGCATCTAGAATGTGGAATCATCGCTTTAATGAAGAGGCAAAGAAATTTGGCTTCATTAAAAATGGTGATGAAGCTTGTGTGTACAAGAAGGCTAGTGGGAGCTCTATAATGTTCCTTGTGCTATATGTGGATGATATATTATTATTTGGGAATGATATTACCACAATGCAAGAAGTCAAAACTTGGCTAAAAAGTTGCTTCTCCATTAAGGATCTTGGAGAAGCACAATACATTTTGGGGATAGGAATCTGTAGGAATAGATCCAAGAAATTGATAGGTTTAAGTCAAAGTACATACATTGATAAAATCTTGAAAAGGTTCAAGATGGAAAACTCTAAGAAAGGTTTGGTACCTATTCAAAGAGGAACCATTCTCAGTTCATCTCAGTGTCCTACCACGAAAGATGAACAAGAGAGAATGAAGAAAGTCCCATATGCATCCGCTATTGGGTCTATCATGTATGCAATGATATGTACTAGACCGGATGTGTCATGCGCTCTAAGCTTGACAAGTAGATACCAGAACAACCCAGGAAACAGTCATTGGATTGCTGTTAAAAGTATATTGAAATACCTTAGGAGAACTAAGGATATGTTTCTAATATACGGGTCTGGTGAGGAGGAACTCGCCGTAAAAGGTTACGTGGACGCGAGTTTCCAAACTGATCGAGATGACTCTCGATCACAATCCGGTTATGTCTTCATGTTAAATGGTGGTGCGGTCTCTTGGAAGAGTTCGAAACAGGAGGTTGTTGCGTTATCCACTACAGAGTCGGAGTACATTGCCGCCTCACTGGCAGCTCAGGAAGCTGCATGGATGAAGAAATTCATCGACGACTTAGGAGTGGTCCCTTCCATTCAGGACCCTCTTGAGATCTTTTGTGACAACGAGGGTGCGATTGCTCAAATCAAGGAACCTCGTGCTCATCAAAAGACTCGTCACATTGAGCGGAGATTCAACTACATCAGGGATGAGGTTGAAAAAGGAAAGATATGTATTCACAAAGTTCACACAGATCATAATGTTGCGGATCCACTCACGAAGCTTTTACATGGGCCAAAACATGAGGGACATGTTTGTGCGTTAGGGCTTCGATATTCTAGTGATTGGAATTGATCTACTTTATGTATTGTAACGGAACGAATTAGTTCAAACTCATTAATATAATTATGGTATTAATTTAATTATGAGTCATGTTCCTATTTTGCATATTTCATCCATGAATAAGCAACTATTCTAAATTCCGTAGTCGATCACATTTGTGGGAACAAGTGTGAGGTTTAGACTATTATGAACTTGGATTGGTATACATTCATAGGTTGAATGTGGGGCAAGGTTGCAACCAAGGTTCATAGATATTTGTGGGAAACAAATATTGGAAGACCCGCTCTCAAGAATTACTGTATAGAGCCTTTGTGGTTGATCACATGTAATCTTGAGTAAAGGCGAATATCATTGTATCCTCTGACCTGAGATACATATTGGGTTCGGATATTCACCAAGTACTGTGCCTTGATTCTTTCCTTCGCTATTCTGAAACATGATAGTACATAAGGAAGAACTCAGGTATATTACAAAGTGTATATCTAGGACGTATGTAGTCAAGATGGAATTTGTCCCTCTTATTCGTTGAGAGTCAGATGTCTAAGGCCTGAAAAGTTAAATCTATAAGAGAGTGATCACTCTGTATCTCTTGGATTTAACATGACATCTAGGACGAAAGGAAATAATGAAAGATTCACCTAATCATATTCGAGATGGGAACTCGAAAGGGATGATGTTATTGAATGGCACAAAGTCATAACATATTAGGGGTGATGGACGGTGTGTTAGGCTGTATCCATCACTTGCATTAATTTCTTATGTTTCTCGTGCAAGTGGGAGATTGAAGGTATTTCGTATGCCCGAGAGACATACTAAATTAATGTGGCTGACGTGTTATGATCCAAGTCGGGTCATACCCAATAACAAACTTACCGACACCTTATTCGTCTTTGATTTTAACGATTGGTTCATTGATCAAATACGCGACACTTGAACTTCAAGAAAAATGGTTTTCTGAAATATTACTTGATGTGTATGTATATATATAAATTATGGATTAATTTATATATATAACAAGAGTTTAAATTATTTATAGGTTAAATAATTTATTTTGTTATGTTACATTTTATAAAGTTTTGGTTTTATAAAATAAATGTACATAACAAATATATATGTATATGGAAGTTTCATAAAAGTTTTATAAAATTTAAATTATATAAAACTTATTTTATAATATGGAAGAGTAAGTGGCCTTGGAGTTGCAAGTTCACATGCTTATGACTTAGATTCCTTGACCCATGCTTTCCCACTTCCATATACTAGCATCTTGACTCTTGGAACAAAACACACATGCAATATACTTCAAAAAAAACTGCACAAAACCTTGAAAATCTGCTGCTGCTGGCCGTGGGCTATAGGGAGCTCAAAGGGGTTCAAGATTTTGGTTTTTGTAAGTTTAATTCAAGTGTTAAAAATCCTAACCAAAGTACAAGGTGTTGGTGCAAAGTTTGGGGTATAACAACTTGAGGTTTCATAGTTTTGGAGCTCCATTCAACATCATCATCTTCATCATTTACTAGCAAGCTTGGAGTAGGTATAATCTCTTTACTTGCTTGTAGTTTGTAAGTATATATCACAACTTGATCCTAATTGGGATTTAACTTTAATTGGTTAAAGATTAACAAGTTTTAAATTGGTAATTAACATGCTTCCGCTTTCTTAATTCTTAAAATGGTTTAAGTATTTTATGAACTTGTTAAATCCCAACAGAATTTTTGAAATATTTTGGGTTGATTGATTAAAGATATTTATACCTTAAGAATAAACGTTAAATTTCGCAGTGATGTAATAAATTTTTGACTGATATCAATAATTTCGGTCGCCAAACCTAATTTTATTCAATACCAATTTAATACTTTTTAGCGAACAAATTAGCGTTTATTATCAAAAGGTTAAAAATAAAAATAAAAATAAAAACTGTACAGACATACCTGTGAAATAGATTTCTTAGTTATATGATCTATTCCATTCATAAGATAGTCGGTTTAATTGGTTTTCCATGGCTACATAGGCGTAACCTCGAGCATTCAGTGTCTTTTCTTCTAAACATATGAACGGTCCGTCTCTGCATAAAGTAACAAATTCGGTATTTGAATAGGTTTGATTATTTGAACATTTACCTCCATGTGACCATTTTCCGCATTTGTGACATCGTTCTAGGTGTCGTGCTCTTCTTTTCGCTGCGGATTTTGATTTTCCTTTACCAAATTGTAACTTATTATCTTCGCATCTGGATTCTTTTCTAACTCCGTCCATTCTTTCTCTGATTACTGATACTATTTCACTCGGGAGTATGTCATTATTACGTTTAGTGATCAAAGCGTGTAGCATTAGACCATGGTTTAGTTCACAGGCAGTCTTCATTTTGTAAAAACCTAAAAAAAATAAAAATTCAGAATGAGGGGAGAAGACTAGTTCTTTAGGGTCTGCTAGGGAAAGACCATTCGGGTTCCATTTTCGAGAACTACACAAAAACAGACAATCTAACTCTAACAGAAATACATATTATCCTTTAAAGACTTGATTCTCCCCACACTTAGTTAGCTGTGGTGTCGAAATTGTGATTAACTTCGTTGTCGACTTCCATCGGACCATGTATGTAATGTTTAACTCTGTGACCATTAACTTTAAATTCAATCCCATTTGAATTTATTAATTCTATCGTTCCGTATGGGAAAACTCTTTTGACTATGAATGGTCCAGACCATCTTGATTTCAATTTTCCAGGAAATAGCTTGAATCGTGAATTGAAAAGAAGAACTCTGTCTCCTTCTTTAAATTCTTTTGAACTTCTGATTCTTTTATCATGCCATTTCTTCGTTCTTTCTTTATAGATTAACGAATTTTCGTATGCTTCATGTCTTAATTCTTCTAATTCATTTAGTTGACTTAATCGTAGACGTCCGGCTTCATGTAAATCAAGATTACATGTCTTCAAAGCCCAAAATGCTTTGTGTTCAATTTCTACTGGAAGATGATATGCTTTTTCATAAACAAGTCTAAAAGGTGTGGTTCCAATTGGAGTTTTGTAGGCTGTTCTAAAAGCCCAGAGTGCATCCTCCAATTTAATGGACCATTCCTTCGGATTTGATCCTACGGTTTTTTCTAGAATACGTTTTAAAGCTCGGTTGGTATTTTCAACTTGTCCACTTGTTTGTGGATGATATGCGGTGGAGATTTTATGAGTTACTCCATATCTTTTAAGAACTTTCTCAAGTTGATTATTACAGAAATGAGTACCCAGATCACTTATTAAAGCTTTCGGTGTTCCAAACCTTGCAAAAAGACGTTTTAAAAAGTTGACTACAACTCGTGCATCGTTAGTTGGGAGAGCTTGTGCTTCCGCCCATTTAGATACATAATCAATGGCTACGAGTATATATAGATTATTATTAGATTTTTATTATTCCATCGGGACAACTTTTAAACAAATGTGGATCTTCCCAGAAATAGTGTTTTATATCACTGAAGAATTTCTTTCGTCTTTGGTACGATAATCCTTTTTCAAGGAATCCACAAACTAAGTAGTTTGCATAGTCTGCAAACCATGGGATTTCTTTATAATCTATCTTCAATAGATATTCATCAGGAAAGTTGTCTTGTATGGCTGATTCATTTAGAACTTCTAATTCGGGATTTTCAAGACGAGAAAGATGATCAGCGGCGAGATTTTCTGCTCCTCTTTTATCTCGGATTTCAATATCAAACTCTTGTAAGAGTAAGATCCAACGGATTAATCTTGGTTTAGCATCTTGTTTTGAAAATAGGTATCTAAGAGCAGAATGGTCGGTATAGACCACCGTTTTTGCTAGAACGAGATATGATCGAAATTTGTCAAAAGTAAAGACAATAGCAAGGAGTTCTTTTTCAGTAGTTGTATAGTTCGTTTGTGCTCCTTGTAATGTCTTACTAGCATAATATATAGGTTGAAATCGTTTTTCAATCCTTTGTCCTAAAACGGCTCCCATTGCAAAATCACTTGCATCGCACATTAGTTCAAATGGTAGATTCCAATTTGGTGTTATCATGATTGGTGCATTAGTGAGTTTCTCTTTAAGAATATTAAAAGATTTGATACACTCATCTGAAAAGATGAATGGAGCATCCTTTTCTAGGAGTTTATTCATAGGAGTGGTAATTTTAGAAAAATCTTTTATGAAACGTCGGTAAAAACCGGCATGCCCTAGAAAACTCCTAACTCCTCTAACATTGGTGGGATGTGGAAGTTTAGCAATTACATCTACTTTAGCTCTATCCACTTCAATTCCTTCTTTTGAAATTTTATGTCCAAGAACGATGCCTTCTTTAACCATGAAATGGCATTTCTCCCAATTAAGTACTAGATTTGATTTTTCGCATCTAATTAGCATTCGTTCCAGATTAACTAGACATGATTTAAATGTATCACCGAAGACTGAAAAGTCATCCATGAATACTTCCATGCATTCTTCTATCATGTCGTGAAAAATCGCCATCATACACCTTTGAAAGGTTGCAGGGGCGTTGCAAAGTCCAAATGGCATGCGTTTGTAAGCAAAAGTACCATAAGGGCACGTGAATGTGGTTTTCTCTTGGTCCTCGGGTGCTATTGGAATTTGAAAATATCCGGAAAATCCATCTAGAAAACAATAGTAACTATTTCCGGCTAATCTTTCCAACATTTGATCAATGAAAGGTAAGGGAAAGTGATCTTTTCTGGTGGCGTCATTTAATTTTCTATAATCAATACATACACGCCATCCTGTTACAGTCCTAGTAGGAATAAGCTCATTTTTCTCATTTGTAATGACAGTCATGCCACCCTTCTTAGGTACGCATTGAACTGGGCTTACCCATGGACTATCAGAAATTGGATATATCAAACCTGCATCTAGCAGTTTAATAATCTCTTTCTTAACTACATCTTGCATATTAGGATTTAGTCTTCGTTGGCGTTGCACATACGTTTTATGACCTTCTTCCATAAGGATTTTATGTGTGCAATACGAAGGACTTATTCCTTTAATATCATGAATCTTCCATGCAATGGCTGGTTTATGAGCTTTCAACACAGAAATGAGTTGTGATTTCTCATTTTCAGTAAGAGAAGACGATATTATTACAGGTAATTCAGATTCACCATGTAAATAAGCATATTCCAAATGGTTTGGAAGTGGCTTTAACTCTAATTTCGGAGGTTCTTCTATCGATGATTTATATCGATATCTGTCTTCTTCTTTTAGCATTTGAATTTCTTCTGTTGTTGGTTCATATCCATTAGCTATAAGTGTAGCTAACATTTCAGCTTCATCAATTGGTTCATTACCTTCTCCTAAAGAACATTCTCCTGTTCCTTGTAATTCTGGAAATTCTTCTAATAATTCTGCATGTGCATCTATAGTTTGAATATAATAACATGTATCATCTGCAGATTGTGGTTGTTGCATTGCTCTATCAACTGAAAAGGTAACACTTTCATCCTCTATACTTAGGGTCAGTTTCTTACCGAACACGTCTATCATTGCTTTAGCCGTGTTTAAGAATGGTCTTCCTAATATGAGAGGAACTTGAGAATCTTCTTCCATGTCTAAAACAATAAAATCTACTGGAAATACTAAAGTACCAACTTTAACTAGCATGTTCTCCATTATCCCTCTAGGATATTTTAATGATCTATCGGCTAGTTGTATGCTTATTCTGGTTGGTTTCAATTCTCCAAGGTCTAGTTTAGCGTATAGTGAATACGGCATTAAATTTATACTAGCACCTAAGTCTGCCAATGCTTCTATTGAACTAAGACTACCCAGAAAACATGGAATTGTGAAACTTCCTGGATCAGATAGTTTTTCTGGTATCTTATTCAACAGCACTGCTGAACAATTAGCATTCATAGTAACAGCCGAGAGTTCTTCCATTTTCTTTCTATTTGAGATTAGATCTTTCAAGAATTTAGCATATCTTGGCATTCCTGAAATCACATCAATGAAAGGAAGATTTACATTTATCTGTTTAAACATATCCAAGAATTTGGATTGCTCGGCTTCAAGTTTCTCTTTCTTCATTTTACTCGGGTAAGGAAGTGGTGGTTGATATGGTTTAACATAAGGTTTATCCTTAACTGTGTTATCTTCATTAACCTTTTCAACTATCGGTTCTTTTTCCTTATCTTGGTCAGGTTGTGGTTCTTGTGGAGTAGGAATAGTTTCATCAGAAGTTACAGGTATTTCAGGTGGTTTAAGTGTTGTACCACTTCTTGTGGTAATGGCTTTAACTGTTTCATTTCGGGGGTTAGCGTTTGTATCACTAGGTAGACTTCCCGGTTTTCTTTCACCTATTAACCTTGCTAGGTTACTTACTTCTTGTTCCAGATTTTGAATAGAAGCTTGTTGATTTCTAAATGCTTGAGCATTTTGTTCATTGGTTTGTTTCTGAGATGTGAAAAACTGTGTTTGAGTTTCAACTAGCTTCGTCATCATATCTTCTAAATTCGGCTTTTTATCATCGGTTTGTTGTGGTGGTTTGTTTTGAAAATTCACTCTTTGCTGGTTGTAAGTATTATTGGATACTTGTTGATTGCTAGGACCTTGTTGGTTGTTGTATGGAATATTTCGGTTATAATTCTGGTTTTGATTGTAAATCGGTCTTGGCGGTTGATAATTATTCTGATAATTATTTCCAGGCCTTTGGTTTATGTATGAAATATTCTCTCTTTGTTCCATTGTTAATTCAATACCGAGACAATCTTTTGTCAAATGTGGTCCTCCACACTGCTCACAACTAATTCGTATTGAGTGAATATCTTTAGTCATCTTTTCCATTCGTCTCTCCACAGCATCTATCTTTGCGGAAATGGAATCTAAGTCATGGCTAGAATCGGCTCTAGCTGCTTTAGATGATCTAATGATATCTTTTTCTTGGTGCCACTCATGTGAGTGGGAAGCAGTGTTATCAATAATTTTGTAAGCATCAGTTTCGGTTTTCTTCATAATAGAACCACCAGCTGCTATATCTATGTCTTTTCTTGTAGTGATGTCGCATCCTTGGTAGAATATTTGTACTATTTGACAGGTGTCTAAACCATGTTGCGGACATCCTCTTAATAACTTTCCATATCTTGTCCACGCCTCATATAGAGTTTCATTTGGTTTCTGTGTGAACGTAACAATTTCTGCTTGAAGTCTTACGGCTTTAGATGCAGGAAAGAATTGTTTAAGAAATTTGTCAACTAAAACGTCCCATGTATCAATCTCCCCTTCAGGTAACGATTCCAACCAATCTTTGGCTTCTCCCTTTAAAGTCCAGGGAAATAACATGAGATATATCTGTTCATCCTCCACTTCTCGGATTTTAAATAGTGTGCAGATCCTATTAAAGGTACGTAGATGTTCATTTGGATCTTCCTTCGGCGCACCACTAAATTGGCATTGATTAGTCACCATGTGTAGAATTTGTCCTTTGATTTCATAA
Source organism: Rutidosis leptorrhynchoides (assembly GCF_046630445.1). Taxonomy (NCBI): domain Eukaryota; kingdom Viridiplantae; phylum Streptophyta; class Magnoliopsida; order Asterales; family Asteraceae; genus Rutidosis; species Rutidosis leptorrhynchoides. The sequence continues at coordinate 298,936,117 of NC_092343.1, read as the reverse complement.
TCTGGCGCATTAATGTCTGGATGAGTAATTGCGTGACCTTGGCCAGTGCGTTTAGCTCTCATTCGGTCTTCCATACTTAAAGGTTCCAGATTCTCCATAATTGAATTTGTTGAATCGGTATCACTAGATGATTCTGATTTAATGGTTCGTTCCTCAACAATCTCTGTTTGAATGATTGGTGGCTCCGGAGGAAATTTTAGTGGTTCAGGATCTACGAACCGTTCCTGAATATTCTCCGGATTCTCAATTGTGAGGTCGGGTTCAAAAAATGGATTATCGGAAATTTGAACTGATGTACTTGGTCGACTGGATGACGATTCTAAAGAAAAATCAACGGCGGTTATATTTGCTAAATGTCTTGATCTAGTTACAGGTGGTGAACGTACAAAAGGTGGTGAACGTCTTGCTCGGTGCATTCACTGAATATCCTATTAGTTTTTAAAAGGAAAGAAAAATTATAATAAGTTATCCAATCAATAGACTTTTCTGATTTTGCCCACGTTTCGAATAGCTAAAAGATGCAGCAGAGGGGCAGGATTCGTTTGGTCTCAATATAATTGAGGACTGTTTGGCTCCAATAACCCGGTCTACGTACAAATCCAACTATTACTACGAACCAGAAAATTTTGATGTCTATTAATTTAACCACTTAAAATAAATTTTCGTAATTTTAAGAAAGTTTAGATAAGAAGTAGAATAAAAATCTATGTCCTAAAACTAGAATAGCGAGAAATAAGAAAGAAAAAGAGTTCGTCGAAAAAGGTCGAAAAAGAAAAATGGTTGAAAAATAAAAGGTGACGAAAAAAAATAAAAGAAACTTATAAAACTTAAAAATACTAACCTAACCTTATTACTACAACTAACTTAAAATTATAATCGCAAATTGAGATTACTAATTGGAATGATAATTGATACATAGTAAAAGGTCGTCTAAAAATATTAAAGCTTACAAGAAAAACTAAATCCTAAATAAAAGAAACTAAAACTTAAAAAGGCGTCGCAAAATTTTAAAGTACCTAAATCTTAGTCTAAAGAAAAAGCACTTAAGGAATTCTACGGCAAAGCCTAAAAATCTAGGAGTAAAAATGACTATAGCAAAAACTAAGTTTAAAATTAAATATGAGTTAAAAATACAAAAGTTATGCTACAACGATTAAAAAGGGACAAAATATAAAAATATATAAAAAGTTGTAAAAAGTACAATTTTTATAAAAATATTATTTTTATATTATTTATTTTATAAAACTATTAATTTTATAATTTAATGAAAACTAAAATAAAACTAAATATAATAAATTAATAATAAAAAAAACTAAACTAATAATAAAAACAATAATACCCTAATTAGGGTTTTAATTATATAATAATAATAATAATTTCGTAATTATTGCAGCAGGAAGTCAAATCTGGCGTGTCAGATGGGCTCATGCGATCGCATGAGTCCTCAGTTGCCCAGCCATGCGATCGCATGGGCTAGGGTTTCGGGCCATAGAGTGGGCTGCTACAGTACAGGCCGAATTTTTTTTTTTTTTTTTAATAAAATTATGTAATATATTTATATAAATTAAATAAAACTTATATTTTTATAAAATAAAGATAAAGAAACTTTTATATAACTTACAAACTCTTAAAAAATATTTATATTTTTGTTTTTATTTTTATATTTTCGAATATTTAAAACGTATTTCTACAAAACGTACTAAAAATAAAATTTTTTTTTTTATGTGTGTGGCGTTTCGCTTCGGCGTTTCCCCGGCAGCGGCGCCAAAAATACTTGATGTGCAGCGGGGTGTATATAAAATAGCTTATATTTTACTAGGAAATACTATTAAATACGATACAATTTTACACAAGATATTTATTTATTTATAGAATGGATATACTTAAACCTTGCTACAACACTTATAGGCAGTGTACCTAATCGTACAGTAGTGTAGTTTTTAGTAAGTCCGGTTCGTTCCACAGGGAAATCTTTAAACAAAGCTCAACGCTATATTAGTTTACTTTTATAAAAATACAAATATATATATAAGTAATATTATTATTATAAAGGGGGGTTTTTACCGTTTAATGACCGGTTTGTCGATTTTAAGACTTTAGTCGCAGTTAAAACCTAATGTAAAATATTAAATAAATAAAAGACTTAATTTAAAGCGTAAAGTAAATAACGATAATGAAATTGCGAATAATAAAAGTGCGATAAAATAAACTTGCGATAATTAAAGAGTACGATAATTAAAAGTGCGATTAAATAAAATAACAATAAAAATGCGATAATTAGAAGTGCAATTAAATATAAAATAAAGGGAATTAAATATGAAATAAAAGAATTATGCTTATTTAAACTTCCGTAATCATGATGTTTGACGTGTTGATTTTAGTTTTATGCCCATGGGTTAATTGTCCTTTGTCCTGGATTATTTAATATGTCCGTCTGGTTTTTGTCCATAACAGTCCATCAGTCATAAATATAAAGTGCGAGTGTCCTCATCAAATTATTCTTATACCCGAAGTTAAATATTCCAACTAATTGGGGATTCGAATTGTAACAAGGTTTTAATACTTTGTTTAATGAATACACCAGGTTATCAACTGCGTGTAAACCAAGGTTTTACTACTTTGTTAACAATTACACCAATTACCCTTGAATGTAATTTCACCCCTGTTTTAATTATTCTAGTGGCTATTATTCCATTCCCGTGTCCGGTTAAATGAACGATTATTCGTACATATAAATACCCCGCCCATCGTGTCCGATTAAGTGTATATGGTAATTTATAGGGTCGCCCAATTGTAAATCTTTATATTAACATTAACAAACTTTCATTTAGTTAAACAAATATAAAGCCCATTAATAGCCCATAGTCTAATTTCCACAAGTGTCGTTCTTTTGTCCAAACCCCAATTATGGTACAAAGCCCAATTACCCAATTTTAGTAATTAGCCCAACATCATGATTACTTCGTTTTAAATAAGCATAATAATAACTTAGCTACGAGACATTAATATAAAAAGGTTGAACATAACTTACAATGATTAAAAATAGCGTAGCGTTACACGGACAGAATTTCGACTTACACCCTTACAACATTCGCTAACATACCCTTATTATTAGAATTATAATTAAAATTAAAATTAAAATATAAATTATATATATATATTTTACGTATATATGAGAGAAGAGAGATTGATGGCTATATTTTTGGTTCACCAAAGCTCGATTTTATAGGAGATGTGGCCTGACTTTTCATGCCATGTGATCGCATGGACTTTCTTCTTCCTGGCCATGCGATCGCATGGCCAGCTGGGAGAGCTCACATGTTGCTTGTTTCCTTGTGCCGACGTTTTATAAATAATATAATATATTAAATAATTATAAGAATTATTTAAATATTATATTATATTTATGTGCATAGTTGACTTGTAATTTTTAGTCCGTTGCGTCGAGCATTGAGAGTTGACTCCGGTCCCGGTTCCGGATTTTCGAACGTCCTTGCGTACAATTTTATATTTTGTACTTTGCGTTTTGAATCTTGTACTCTTGTAATTTCGAGACGTTTCTTATCAATAATTGGAACCTCTTTGATTGTCTTTTGTACTTTTGAGCTTTTTGGTCGTTTGCGTCTTCAATTCGTCGAATCTGTCTTTTGTCTTCACCTTTTATTATTTAAACGAATATCACTTGTAAATAGAACAATTGCAACTAAAAGCTTGTCTTTCTTGAGGAATAATGCTATGAAATATATGTTTGTTTTTAGCATTATCATCATCATTACCTCTAGATGCTAAGTACATGATTGAGTTAGCTAATGGTAAACTAATTAAAGCCGATAAAATTTGCCGTGATTGTAAAATAAATTTAGCCGGAGAAACATTTAAGATTGATTTGATACCCGTAGAATTAGGAAGTTTTGATGTAATAGTCGGCATGGACTGGATGTCCAAAATAGGAGCTGAAGTTGTGTGCGCCAAGAAGGCAATTCGCATTCCTCGTAAGGATAAAACGCCAGTAATGATTTATGGAGAGAAGGGTAACTCAAAGCTAAAACTCATTAGTTATTTGAAAGCTCAAAAGTGCTTGAAGAAAGGGTGCTATGCTATCTTAGCACATGTTAATAAAGTCGAAAAGAAAGAAAAAGAGAAGTGCATCAATGACGTGCCTGTGGCAAGAGATTTTCCTGAAGTATTTCCGGAAGAGTTGCCGGGATTACCTCCATTTAGATCTGTAGAATTTCAAATAGATCTTGTACCAGGAGCTGCACCGGTTGCTCGTGCTCCATATAGACTTGCACCGTCCGAATTAAAAGAACTTCAAGATCAGTTAAAAGAATTACTGGACCGTGGATTCATACGACCAAGTACTTCACCGTGGGGAGCTCCGATTCTATTTGTTAAAAAGAAAGATGGATCTTTTAGGATGTGTATAGATTATCGTGAATTAAATAAGTTAACTATCAAAAATCGGTATCCACTACCGAGAATTGACTACTTATTTGATCAACTCCAAGGATCATGTGTGTACTCGAAAATTGACCTAAGATCGGGCTATCATCAATTACGCGTCAAAGAAGAAGATATACCGAAAACTGCTTTTCGGACACGTTACGGTCATTATGAATTTTTGGTCATGCCGTTTGGATTGACGAATGCGCCAGCTGTATTCATGGACCTCATGAATCGAGTTTGTAGTCCATATTTAGATAAGTTTGTTATTGTTTTCATTGATGACATTCTTATCTATTCCAAGAGTGAGCAAGAGCATGAGCAGCATTTAAGGTTAATATTAGAGTTGTTGAGAAAAGAACAGCTATACGCTAAATTTTCTAAGTGTGCTTTCTGGTTGAAAGAAGTGCAATTTCTTGGTCACGTTGTTAGTAGCAAAGGAATTCAGGTTGATCCAGCTAAAATTGAGGCCATTGAAAAATGGGAGACTCCTAAAACACCAATGCAGATACGCCAATTTTTGGGTTTAGCCGGTTATTATAGAAGGTTTATTCAAGATTTTTCCCGAATAGCTAAGCCGTTGACAGCGTTAACGCAAAAAGGGAAGAAATATGAATGGACCTCTGAGCAGGAGAGTGCATTTCAATTACTAAAGAAGAAGTTAACTACGGCGCCCATTTTATCGTTACCAGAAGGGAACGATGATTTTGAAATATATTGTGACGCTTCGCGACAAGGTTTTGGTTGCGTTCTTATGCAACGGAAGAAAGTTATTGCATACGCATCCCGACAATTGAAGATTCACGAGCGGAATTATACGACGCATGATCTAGAACTGGGAGCAGTTGTGTTTGCATTAAAGATATGGAGACACTACTTGTATGGGGTTAAATGCACTGTGTTTACTGATCATAAAAGTCTTCAACATATTTTTGATCAGAAACAGCTGAACATGAGGCAACGCAGGTGGGTCGAGTTAATAAATGACTATGATTGTGAAATTCGTTATCATCCCGGGAAAGCGAATGTGGTGGCTGACGCACTAAGCAGAAAGGAACGAGAACCAATTCGAGTACGAGCGATGAACATAAAAATTCGCATGAATCTCAACTCACAAATCAAAGAAGTTCAACGAGAAGCACTTACTAAAGAAAATATAGGAAATGAAATAATGAAGAAGTATGAGAAGCAACTCGTTATGCGGGAAGATGGAATTCGATATTTTGCAAATCGTATTTGGGTACCGAAGTTGGGTGGATTAAGGAAGTTGATATTGAATGAGGCACATAAGACAAGATACTCGATACATCCTGGAGTTGGAAAGATGTACCAAGATCTTAAGACACATTATTGGTGGCCTAATTTAAAGACAGACGTTGCAACATATGTTGGGGAATGTTTAACTTGTTCCAAAGTCAAAGCTGAACACCAAAAGATGTCAGGGTTACTTCAACAACCAGAAATCCCAGAATGGAAATGGGATGGTATTACCATGGATTTCATCACGAAGTTACCAAAGACTGCCTGGGGATACGACACCATTTGGGTGATTGTTGATCGTCTCACCAAGTCTGCACATTTCTTGCCTATAAAGGAAACGGATAGAATGGAGAAACTATTACGATTGTATATAAAGGAAATTGTTTCAAGGCATGGAATACCTATTTCCATTATATCCGATCGTGATAGTAGATTTACCTCAAAGTTCTGGCAATCACTACAGGAGGCCCTAGGAACTCGTTTGGATATGAGCACCGCATATCATCCGCAAACTGACGGGCAGAGTGAAAGAACAATTCAGACTCTTGAAGACATGCTCAGGGCATGTGTGATCGATTTTGGAAACGGATGGGATAAGTATTTACCGTTAGCAGAATTCTCGTATAATAATAGTTATCATGCGAGCATTAAAGCTGCGCCATTTGAAGCACTGTATGGAAGGAAGTGTAGATCTCCTATCTGTTGGAATGAAGTAGGAGATCGACAATTAACTGGTCCCGAGATCATACACGAAACGACTGAGAAGATAGTACAAATCAAGGAGAGATTGAAAACAGCCCGTAGTCGCCAAAAGAGCTACGCCGATGTCCGAAGGAAACCATTAGAGTTTCAGATTGGGGACATGGTTATGTTAAAAGTGTCACCATGGAAAGGTGTAATACGTTTCGGCAAAAGGGGTAAATTGAACCCAAGGTACGTAGGCCCGTTCAAGATCATCGAACGCATTGGACCGGTAGCTTATCGACTCGAGTTACCGCAACAACTCGCCGGAGTACATAATACTTTTCACGTCTCAAACCTTAAGAAGTGTCTTGCAAAGGAAGACCTCACCATTCCTCTTGAACAAATCCATGTCGACGAGAAACTACAACTTATCGAAGAACCAATCAAAATTATGGATCGTGAAGTTAAACGGCTCAAGCAGAGCAACATACCGATCGTTAAGGTTCGTTGGAATGCTCGAAGGGGTCCCGAGTTTACTTGGGAACTAGAGGATCAAATGAAACAAAAATATCCACACTTGTTTTTCGATGACGCAAAATAGGTACAATTTTAAAATTTCGGGACGAAATTTATTTAACGGGTAGGTACTGTAATGACCCAGACTTTTTCGATCAATCTATACTTATAAGATTAATATTTACATAAATTAAACTTACCAACATGATAAGCAATCCAAATTGTTGAGATTTATGTTTCCGAAAAGAGTTTTACACAACGTTTGACCGTCTAGTTTGACCGATGATATCACGAACTATACAATATATGATAATTATACGTTTGTGTATATATATGTATATATACATATTTAACATGATTAATGAATGTTTTAATACCTCATTTTGTATTAATAACAATAAGTTATAAGTATGTTTTGAAACTACTAACTTAAGTTTTCAAAACGATAACCATACGTAACGTTATTTGACATAAATACTTATAATCTATAATGTTTATACATATATCGTATAAGTAATGTATTTAATCACTTTTAAGGACTTAAATACATAAAACCATATAAGTGTATTCACAAAAGATAGCTATATTTGAATCCTCATTCCATTTTTTACAAAATTTCTATACGTATATCTAGAGTATAAGTACTCGTATCATACCTAGCTTCTATACGTATTTACTATTGGTATATACACATCAAATCACCACCAACCAGCCCTTGTTCAATGCCTTATGTATAAGGTAATTGCTTTTGTATGATTGTTTGACAAATACACAAGATTACAAACTAAAATTTTGTCCATGATCACCTTAAAATCACGTTTTTAAGGGAGGTAGGAGTATCATCATTTTGATTCATTTTCACTTCAATTATCTTAGCTAAAACACACACTATTTCTTAACCTTTAAACTCCATAAACATTCAGCAAAGTTCCATGAAGATCTAGCTTCAAAAACCTTACTTAATCACCATAAGAAAACTCTTACAACAACACTTCAAGAAATCCTTCCAAGAACACAAACTTACTTCCAATCTTTCATCCAATTCCATCACCCTTTTGGTTCTAGCTTTTTACTCCTCTTTTACAGCAACCTTGTCTAAGGAACTTGAGGTAGTAACTATGTTCATAACCTTATCCGATTCATATATATATAGCTATCTTATTTTGTGGTATAAGATTTTAACAACAAGAACATAGTTTGAATATTTTCAAACTTGTTTGTAAACTAAATAGATCCTTCTAACTTAACTTTTAAAATACTTCAAGACCTGTAATATAACTTAAATATATGTTACCTTAACAAGGTATAACTTGGTTTTTCAAAGATTACCTTAAAAACTGTTTTTACGACGTCGGAGTGTAACCGGGGGCTGTTTTGGGCTGGATAATTAAAAACCATCTTAAACTTTGAATTGGAGGTTTATTTTCTGGAAAAATGATTTCTACTATGAATATGATAACACATAAAAATTTCATGATTTAATTCAAAGTATAAGTATTTTTAGAAAAATGGTCATTAAATGATATTTTTGTAACAAAAATGATTAACTTCATAAGTTTCACCAAAGTTTCACCTATGACCTGTGATTTCGAATACAAACTAAGGTATTTACAGTTCATAGTTTTAAAGAGGGACTCGATCCAAGGAGATGGCAAGTTGAATCAACGAAAACGGAGTTGTAACGAAGAAACTATGACCGAAACAAAATCGGATATCCAAGACTAGTTTAGCCACGAAAATAATTGGGAAAAATTAAATAAATCACATCTTTTTAAGATAACATGATATTTTATATATATGTACTTATAATTCAATTTTATATGGTTCAGGATCACCCGTAAACAACACGAGAAGATTAATCATAAGATCCCATGATTGTACGCAACACGTCATTTGACAACACCGGTACTTTATGTACGCAACACGTCATTTGACAACACCGGTACCGTGGGTCAAGATTAATCTCGACCAATACATATACGATGGGGGTTTTATTTATTTCATTGCGGGTTTATTAAACATCTAAATATGAACCATTAAAATTGAATTACTAACAACGAACTGCTAACTACGGACTAAGGAAATATTGAAAGTATTAAAAGTATTATAAGTATATATATGTGACGTTTGTTTAAAAAGAAAAGGTTTTGATATATTATGTATGGATAGGTTCGTGATATCAATCGGAGACCAAGTCGAAATTACATATCTTCAAGACAAAAGTGAGTATATAGTCCCACTTTTAAACTCTAAGTATTTCGGGATGAGAATACATGTATTTTATGTTTTACGTTATGGACACAAGTAACTGAAAAATATATTCTACGTTGAGTTGTACCACTGGCATACTTCCCTGTAGCTTGGTAACTATTATTTACAGCGGTATTGTAAACGCGAATCCTGTTGATAGATCTATCGGGCCTGACAACCCCAACCGGACTAGACGACCAGTATTCAACGGTTGCACAGTACTTCGTTTCGTGACTACACTTTGTACGGTGTAGTAAGATTTCATAATAAAGGGAATATGCGACGTGATTAAATGTTAAGTATGGTTACCAAGTGCTCAACCACTTAGAATATTTTTATTAAAATGTTTATATATGAAATCTTGTGGTCTATATTTATATCGCTGCCGGCATTAAACCTATATCTCACCAACTTTATGTTGACGTTTTAAACATGTTTATTCTCAGGTAATAATTAAAAGCGTCCGCTGCAACATGTTGAATTTAAGCAGGATCTTGCGTACTCATATTTGTGTCAAAAACAAAACTGCATATCCGAGGATTTGTATTGTAAAATATGCTAGAAATCGTGTTGTTATCATCATATGTAAAGTTTGTAAGTCTAAGATTATCGCTAAACGATAATCATCTTTTTATTGTCTAAAGCTTGTATCAAAAATAAGAATTATGGTTTGTAATGTAAAATATATGCAGTCGTTCTTTTAAAAATGTCGCATATAGAGGTCAATACCTCGCTATGAAATCATACGTTATCTAACACGTTCTTATGGTTAAGGACGGGTTATGACACTTTGGCTCAAATAATCATAATAATAACTTAGTTACGAGACATTAATTTAAAAAGGAAGAACATAGCTTACAGTGGTGATTAATTGCTTAGCGTTACACGGACAGAGTTCCGACTTAAAACCCGTAAAACATTCCTTACAATAACCCAATTATTATTAAACTTAATTTAAAATTAAAATTATAATTAAATATATAATTATATATATATATATATATATATATATATATATATATATATATATATATATATATATATATATATATATATATATATATATATATATTTGAGAGAGACAGAGAGTTGTGAAGGATATATATTGTATATAACTCGTCCGAAAAACTAACTTTTTATAGAACTTGTCCTGCTACATTAACTCATGCGATCGCATGAGATTTTAGTGCAAATCTCATGCACTTGCATGGGCTCATGCACTCTCATGGGTTTTATGCCTATTTCCCATGCGATCGTATGGCTGTCAGATCCAGCTCACATATTTTTTGTTTGCTAGTTTGTCGACGTTATTTAATATAATATATAATATATAAATAATTTATATAATTATTTAAATATTATATTATATTCTTGTGCATAGTTGACTTGTAATTTTAGCTCCATTGTATCGCGCGTTGATAGTTGGCTCAAGTACCGGTTCCGGTTTTTTGAACGTCCTTTCGTATAATTTAATATCTTGTACTTTGCGTTTTGCGGCTCGTACTCTTGTAATTTTGAGACGTTTCTCATCAATAAATTGAACCACTTGAATTATATCTTGTACATTTGAGCTTTTTGGTCATTTGCGTCTTCAAATCGTCATTTTCTTCTTTTATCTTCGCACTTATTTATTTAAACGAATATTACATAAAAATAGAACAATTGCAACTAAAGGCTTTATATATTGGAAGGATATTGATACTAAATATATGTTCCTTTTTAGCATTATCAAGGGTAAAGGCAATAGGTAGAATTTGATTGTTAGCATTTTTGGCAACCGCTGTTAACAGTTTACCCTTATAACTACCTTTCAAATGGGTGCCATCGATGCAAATCATTGGAATACACAGTTTAAACGCTTTAATGGCTGGACCGAATGCCCAAAACACAAATTTAAAGGTGGGGAAACCTTCATAAATTTCATGTCCATTTTCAAACACAACAATTGTGTCTGGATTGGTAGTAACTAATTCATTTATATAATTTGGTAAATGAATAAAGTTACTTTCCCAAGTTCCAAACAATCGTTCGATTGCAATACGCCTAGCGTTCCATGCTTTGCTGTAACGGACATCCACATGCCATGTATTTTTTATTTGGGCTTGGATGTTTTTAACAGGATAAGCAATGTCCACACATATTTGATGTTCAATTTCAGTAGCAATTAAGCTAGCGGTTAAACAACGATTGTTGTTTTCTGATACGTGTCCATAACACGTGTGTTCATCTTTCCATTTTGTTATTTTCCATACCTTAGATCGATTGTGAGACGAACCACTAACACTCCAGGCACAATGCTATCTTTCTTGTGGACCCTTAAAACTTGAGCTAGTTGTTCTACAATGTGCTTGCCAATAACCCGGCTTGCTTTGTGTAACAACTATTTCTCTATTATGCTGTATATTCCATTTTCGAACAGCATAAATAAGTTCAGATTTGTTCTGGAACACCATTTCTTTGGAAACAATACCGATCTCCTTATCATAAAAAACCCATGTAGCTTCTTGGTCGTCATCGTATGGAAAACTATTACTACCCTCACCTGAATTAACAAACTCAAAACGTGAAACTGGGGCAGGTTCCAATTGTGGTTCCACTTGCTCCTCTCTACCTTCATCACCCGAAACATTATCTTCAACGCTATATTCAGAAACTATATCGTCGGTTGCAGTAGACATACCATCATCGGGGTCTACTACATTTTCTACTTCGTCTCTTCGTTCTTGTTCATATTCAACAACTGTTGAATGGAGGTTTGATGTTGATTGACCACCCTCCAAAGTTTGAATAAGATCAACATAACCCGAACCTTGGGTGGTTGAAAAAACTTCCTCAAACTGAATTTCAATTTGAGCCTCATAATTTGGATCATTCTGAGAATAAAAATATATTGTTTCCAAAGTGTTATCATCAGTAACTTCACTTTTCCATTCATTTCCATTGAAAAGAACCCACAAGAACATTTTAACGTGTGTGATCTTTGACTCATACCTACATAATTATACGCCATTTCGTTTAACTGCATACAGTTAACCTTGGTTGTCAACACAAAACTCCTTCTAATCGTTGTGTTATCACCAGTAAGCCAACCATTTTGGAATGAAATTTGCCCTCCCCAAAGAAAATGAACCATGAATGGACGAATTATAGACATTTTTTTAATTATTGGTGTATGAAACTGATTAAGATTAGTTTGAATTGTGTTGTTGGTGTTTGAAACTGACTTTGAAATGCTTGAATTGTGTTCTTGGTGATGTTTGTGTTTGAGTCCATGATAAGGGTGATATAAATAAATGAAAAAAGATGATAAATCAGATTTTGACATGATAGGTTAGCAGGTTTCAGTCCATAATTGAGACTAGGGTTGCAGGTTTCAGTCCATAATTGTGACTGGTTATGCAGACTGCAAAACCGAAGTTTGAAACTTCGATTTTGCTGAAAAGCCTGCAAAACCGAAGTTCCAAACTTCAGTTTAGGGTTTCTGCTGACAGATCACCCAAATCCGAAGTTTGAAACTTCGGATATGGCAAAACCGAAATTCCAAACTTCGGTTTTACCATTTTTGTAACAATTTTGATTCAGTTTCCATTTTTAAAAGTTGGTTTGAAAAAATTACTATTTTAAAAAAAAAAGTCCTAAAAATAGCTTCAAACTCTTGGTTACAAAATACAAACTTTCAGCTAAGGGTACAACTCTTACAAGTCAAAATAAGTAAGGCCACGGGATTTTATCTATAAACATTATTTTGTTTAATAATAGGTGAATCTCATTTATGTGGATAGATCTTTGAATAATTCGATTTTATTATTTATCGATATCCATCAATAAAATATTCCACCAATATTCAAGGAATATATATCCCTAATAGTGGAAGTTGATATGAGATAGTTTATTTACGAATATACATCATCCACGAGATTCTAGAAGTTTTAATACCAAAATTTCGAAGATTATCTTAATAGATATAAAATTTGTGGCTTATTGCGGATGAGATTTTTTTTTATCACAATACAAGTTACTTTTTGGACACTATGGTCATAGTCTGCAACTGATGTGGCATAAAATAGGTCAATGACCAAGCCACTCTCGGCTTAATCCGAAAAGCTAATTCTTCTAAGACCACTCCCAACCATGATGCCGTTATAGACACTTCCTCAGCGCCACATCAGCTTTCTCTCTCCTCCTTTCTCACCACTTCCTCCCATAACACTCTCAGAACACACCATTGCCAACCATGACATACTCTCTCCTCATTACATACCCCACAAAATTAATTAAATAAATTAAGGTACAAATTTATTTGCTTATGTACAAGTAATTATTGCACATATACATGAAGAAAGAGAAAGAAATCCGTCCTGCCATATGCTTGGTGAAGAAATGAATCAGGGCAAAGTCATTGAGGGCGGATGAGGGCTTGTGAGGGCATGGACAATGCCAATGGAGCCCTCGAGGAAATGGGTGGATGACATAGGTGAGGGCGGTGGGTTGGGAGTGGTCTAATGAATAAATCTTTGAGACATATTCAGTTTAAGTTCATGGAATTTCTCATGGCTACAAAATATCAACAAACGCATTTATCCGCATTTAGACTACGCATCTCGTTTGAGATTATTTCAACCAAATAATCCTCTTTGTTTAATTTGAGTTTCTTCGTGCATATGACTCATTCCTAAATTTCCGAGACGCTATAAATGTTAGTTGCAATATATATAAACGTATATATAAATGTATAACTTGCGCATTGCGTAACAAATCATTAATTGTGGTGTATCTATACTATTATGCAACTCTAGGTCGGTTTAAATGATCAAATGATCGTTGTACACTTATATATCCCATTATCTTCGGGCATCACATAGAAACGCGAGCACATTATCTTGTTTACAAATTTCAAGTAGCCCTCGTTCGCAACCGCGCACAACACAAGATTATGTGATAATATTTTAATTACCATGATAACTGAGACTGACAGAGTATTTCACCACAATTAAAGGGTTGATTTAATACAAGTGAATACATATCTTATAAATGATTGTGTAGAATGTTATCAGCAAAATATATGTGGGTATAGCTCGTACATAGAAAAATACCTTACACTTTAAGCTTAACGCAAGCTTGCGCACATGTGCATAATTTAAAATGTTGCACGAGTGATTTAATATCAGGCGCATAGTTCGAATATTAGAACAACTTTCCTAAATGGATGCCAATGGCCTCTTGATTTTATGTGTGATACCAATTATAGTTCAACACAACTAAAGATACTTTAGTTATAATGAACTGGGGGCTGGCATAGTATATACTATAACTAGTAGAAGAGGAATGTTTCCTTTATCTTTGAAAAGACGGTTGGGTACGGAATACGTCTCTCTGAGATGCTAAGATTCCGCAATGCTACTCCGCAATGCCGCTCTATAATGCCCCTTTGCAGTGTTAAGCACGCGATATCACATTCCACATTTGCGCACTAAAATAGTCCATGGCTGCAACGCGTAAGACCATGGACAATTATTTAAAGACCATGGCCGCGTAAGCGCGCCCATGGAATATTTATTAGTCCATGGCCGCAAGGCGTAAGCCCATGGACAATTATTTAAAGACCATGGCCGCGTAAGCGCGCCCATGGCATATTTATTAGTCCATGGCCGCAACGCGTAAGCCCATGGACAATTATTTAAAGACCATGGCCGCGTAAGCGCGCCCATGGCATATTTATTAGTCCATGGCCGCAACGCGTAAGACCATGGACAATTATTTAAAGACCATGGCCGCGTAAGCACGCCCATGGCATATTTATTAGTCCATGGCCACAAAGCGTAAGCCCATGGACAATTATTTAAAGACCAAGGTCGCGTAAGCGCGCCCATGGCATATTTATTAGTCCATGGCCGCAAGGCGTATGTAACGACCCGGGAATTTTCGACCAAATTTAAACTTAATCTTTATATAAGTTTGACACGATAAGCAGAGTTTGTAATGTTGAGTCTCAAAAATTTTGAACTAATTACATAGATTCTTTTATACCTTGACTATTCTCGACGATTCATGAACAATTATTTGTAAATAATATGTATATATATATATATATATACATATATACATATATGAATATATATCTATGATTCTTAAACATAAATAATATTATATGTATATTATAATATATATATAAAATGAATAACTATTAAATATTGAATATATGCTATCACAGATTATTAAAAAATCACATAGTTAAAAATATGTAAATATAATACATTAAATTGAAAGTATAAGTCAAAATAAATGGTATAGTAATATTATTATTATTTTCAATATTAATATCAAAGTTAGTATTATTAATATAAAATGCAAATATAAGATTATATAATAAAATGAGTTAATTATGTAAAATATATATATACATACATATATATAATGTAAATATTAAATATTCAGTACATATTATTATTATACAATATAGTATATTACAAAGATATTAAACTTATTTATAAATTAAAAATATAGTACTATAGTAATATTATTATCACTTTTAATAATTATAACATATAGATATAAAATTTGATATATATAAATATAATTATCAATATTATCATTACTAATATAATTAGTATTATTAATATTATCATTAATAATATTATTGTTTTTATTATTATTATTTTCACTAATATTATTATTGTGACTTATTATAAATATTATTACCCCTATTATTATTTTTATTATTATATTATTATTATTTATACCTGGATTATTATTAATATAATTATTAAATATTAACAATAATTATATAAATTATATAAACTTGATTAAAGGTACGAATAAATTACACTAGCTATCAAACTGTATTAAATTGAAGCTCCTGTATCTGATTTAGCTACAAAAAGAAACCAATTACAGAAACATACAAATTCTGTTAGAAATTGCTGTCGTTCCTTTATTTTTTTATTAATTCACGTACAATTTAAAGCTTATCTAATAATCGATCAAAAGCAGGTACAAATCAGTAGTTCCTAATTTCTTTTATTATCATTATCAGGTACCAATCACAAACACCCTCAATGCTGTTTAAAAAAAAAATGAATTAAAGAGGAACAGGTTTAGTTCCTGCTCTGTCCACGTCAATTTTTAAAAAAAATACGAATTCAAACTTATTTCAAATTGTATTAATGCCGTTCAGTTGGAAATCCTGTGTTCAAATTATCTGGAAATAATCAAGTTCCAATTTTTGATATTGAAGTCGAATTTTCAAGTCAAACTTAGTTCTTAAAAAGTCAACAGTTTTGTTCATTATAAAATTCGAAGTCTAGTCGGTGTTTCACGTTCAATTGATGGTTCAAACAGATTCTAAGAAGGATTGTAAACATTTTTCATGTAGAAAGTTTGGTCGATAACAGTCTCAAATCCAATGTCACGATTGGAGTTCTTTGTTTTGTTTTTATTTTTTTATTTTTTTAAACTGTGTTTATTACTTTTTGTTTCTGTTTGAATTAATCTCTATCACCACTGGTAAACGTTTATAGTACGTTTGAAAACCCCTAATTCATTCATTTAAATAACTGATAACAAAATACCTGGTCTAGTCGAAATTGATTTTGGGAAGAAGAAGGTGAAAACAGAATACGGTTTATATTAATTAGGTTGGGATTTAAATCAAAAAATCAGGAATGGCTCGATGGTTAGGACGGTTTGCGCGTTTTCAAGAGGTCTCGGGTTCAATCCTCGCTTGGGGCAGTTTTTCTTTTTTAAGGGTTTTCTTAAGGTAGTTTTCATTTACAATTTTAATATAATAATTATTATTCTTATTATTCTTATTATTATTATTATTATTATTATTATTATTATTATTATTATTATTATTATTATTATTATTATTATTCATTATTATGAAAATTATAAGTATTAATATTATTATTAATAGCATAAATAAAAGTAGTGTAATTATTATTATTATTATTATTATTATTATTATTATTATTATTATTATTATTATTATTATTATTATTATTATTATTAAAATTGTTGTTGAATTGTTATTGTTATTATTGCTATTATTAAAGCTATAATCATTATTATTATTATTATCGTAAGTATTATAATCGTAATAAGTATTAACAATATTATTAGTAGTAGCAATCTTATCATTTTAAGTATTATTATGATTGTTATCATTAGTCTTATTAATAACATTACTAGTATTATTATCATCAAGAACTATTATTATCATTCTTGTTATTAGTATCATCATAATTAATAAGGTTATTATTATTATTGTTAATAAATCATTGTTATCGAAACTATCGTTTTAACAAATAGATATCTTGTACATATATTACATATACTAGGATTATATTCATATTTCATACAAATATATAACAAAAATATTAATATTACATATATAAATATTTATATATAACAAACTAATGATACTTTAATTATAATACTAATCATATATAAATATATATGTGTATGTAGATATATTAATATAACTAAATGTATAGATATTAATCACTCTAAATATGTATATATAAAATAGATATATATATATATATATATATATATATATATATATATATATATATATATATATATATATATATATATAAAATATTATCTAAGATATAAAATAAACATACATTTTTTAAATGGAAATTATTATAAAATCTTATAAAACTAATAATATATAAATATTATATATTAATAAATGAAATTATGTGATTCTACGATTATATGTGTTAATATATATGTAAATGATATAGGTTCGTGAATCCGAGGCCAACCCTGCATTTTTCAATATAGTCATATGTATTTTTACTACAAAATACATTAGGTGAGTTTTATT
The DNA here is from genome assembly GCF_046630445.1 of Rutidosis leptorrhynchoides. Taxonomy (NCBI): domain Eukaryota; kingdom Viridiplantae; phylum Streptophyta; class Magnoliopsida; order Asterales; family Asteraceae; genus Rutidosis; species Rutidosis leptorrhynchoides. The sequence continues at coordinate 298,918,128 of NC_092343.1, read as the reverse complement.
TGCCTTTTTACCCTTTATATTTTTGGGCTGAGAATACATGCGCAACTTTTATAACTGTTTTACGAAATAGACACAAGTAATCGAAATTACGTTCTATGGTTGAATGATCGAAACTGAATATGCCCCTTTTTAGTCTGGTAATCTAAGAATTAGGGAACAGCCACCCTAATTGACGCGAATCCTAAAGATAGATCTATCGGGCCCAATAAGCCCTATCCAAAGTACCGGATGCTTTAGTACTTCGAAATTTATATCATGTCCGAAGGAGGATCCCGGAATGATGGGGATATTCTTATATACATATTGTGAATGACGATTACCAGGTGTTCAATCCATATGAATGATATTTTTGTCTCTATGCATGGGACGTATGTTTATGAGAAATGGAAATATGAAATCTTGTGGTCTATTAAAATTATGAAATGATTATTTATGTTAAACTAATGAACTCACCAACCTTTTGGTTGACACTTTAAAGCATGTTTATTCTCAGGTACAAAAGAAATCTTCCGCTGTACATTTGCTCATCTTAGAGATATAATTGGAGTCATTCATGACATATTTCAAAAGACGTTGCATTCGAGTCATTGAGTTCATCAAAATTTTTATTAAGTCAATTATAGTAAGATATATTATGAAATGGTATGCATGTCGTCAACCGTAGTTGTAATGAAAGATTGTCTTTTCAAAAATGAATGCAATGTTTGTAAAATGTATCATATAGAGGTCAAGTACCTCGCGATGTAATCAACTATTGTAAATCGTTTATAATCGATATGGACTTCGTCCAGATAAATTAGGATGGGTCTCTACAGCGTAAGCCCATGGACAATTATTTAAAGACCATGGCCGCGTAAGCGCACCCATGGCATATTTATTAAGTCCATGGCGGCAACGCGTAAGACCATGGACAATTGTTTAAAGACCATGGTCGCGTACGCGCGCCCATGGCATATTTATTAAGTCCATGGCGGCAACGTGTAAGACCATGGACAATTGTTTAAAGACCATGGTCGCGTAAGCGTGCCCATGGCATATTTATTAAGTCCATGACGGCAACGTGTAAGACCATGGACAATTGTTTAAAGACCATGGTCGCGTAAGCGCGCCCATGGCATATTTATTAAGTCCATGGCGGCAACGTGTAAGACCATGGACAATTGTTTAAAGACCATGGTCGCATAAGTGCGCCCATGGCGTATTTATTAAAGACCATGGTCGCGTACGCGCACCCATGGCGTATTTGTTAAGTCCATGGCGGCAACGCGTAAGACCCTGGACAATTTTTTAAAGACCATGGTCGCGTACGCGCGCCCATGGCATATTTATTAAGTACATGGCTGCAACGCGTAAGACCATGGACAATTATTTAAAGACCATGGTCGCATTATGCGCGCCCATGGCATCTTTAGTATAATCTCATGGCTGCAATACGTAATACCATGGACACTTATTATAATCTCATGGAAGCATTGCGTAAGTCCATGAGATCACTTTATTTGCTCATGGTCGCATACGTAGTTTTGCACTTCCCTTCTAAAAGTGGTTTAAGTTCCATTCTAGATTTCAACACCATTAAGTACTTTAGTACTATTGAAATGGGGGCTACCATGATAGGAGCATAACTATTAGAAAAGATTATTTTCCTTTCTGTGATTACCGGTTGCATACCAAAAATCCTTTAAACAGGTAGGATAGACCCGCACGCATCACATATATTATTTTCGTGATTAAGCCCGTAAAGAAAACACACTTATCGAGGGAATTGATCCACCCTCTGCAAACTTAGTGTTTCTTTTTTAGTGCGTCCAAAACTCTATAAACATTAAGTATGTTGATTGCACACACCGCTGCACAGGGAACGCTCTGAATCCCAAGTGGCATAGTTTAGTTTGGCTACTAAAACTATAAATAATGGTGACAGTAGTAAAACATTGGTTTATTTCAAACGCTCGTACACAGCGCAGGACGGAGATCTGCAAAGTCAAGACTATAAAATACAAGTATTGGTTTACTTGTCCAAATACCCGGGCATTGGTTTGGCCGGAAGACTCTTGAATAAGCATTGGTTTGCTTTTATACGGATAGTGACATTGGTTTGTCCATGCGTAAAATACTTATAAGAAATTTATAAAATTAAAGAGTATAATATTTAGATCATTGGCTTGCTCTCTATGCGGACAACATTGGATTGTTGCCGCAAGAATAAAAAGATTATGTCTGTATAGAGGGGTCGCTCCCGTCATGCAGCATAACATTTATTCTACATTATTGTGCAAATGATGAAAACTGGCTTTCTAATTTGCTATTTTGCAAAAATTAAGGAACTAAGTTGTTTCTTTGCTCGAGCATATGCCAGAATAAACACTAAATGCAGAATAACGACACACGCATAAAAATACTATCAAAAATAAAAAAAAGGCATTAGTTTGCCTGCGTAAATATACGCAAATTGTGGCATTTTGCCCGCACAATTAACGCAAATTGAGGCATTTTGCCTACATAATTAAATACCCCTCACCTTTTGGTTAGGATGCCTCAAAATGACTGAGTACGGAGTTTGCAAGTCAGAGATGCCTTGAATGCAACATCGATCTCCGATTTATCGCATTGTTGCATCAAGAAGGCTCCTATGCGAATAGCTGGAGAAGCCCCGACGTGGCCTTGAGATTCGGAATTCAAAGTCACTAGCGAGATGACTTGAAAGCTAACGGAAATTCCGAACAATGTTTGCTTCAAGAAAGCCTTACTTTACGATAAAACGTTTTATGAGTAGACCATGACTTTGTGCTATGGACCACTCTTTACTATGTCCATGGTCGCGTAAGCTCGCCTATGGCATATCTTTACTAAGTTCATGATCGCGTAAGCGCGTCCATGGCATATCCTCACTAAGACCATGGTCGCATGGCATATTTTCATAAGTCCTTGGTCGCGAAATGCCCTTGGCCGTTATACATAAGACCATAGATGCATGGCAGTACTTTGTAAATTCATGATCGCGAAATGCTCATGGCCATTATCATAGTTCAACACAACTAAATACTTTAGTTATATTGAACTGGGGGAGTAACGATATACTAATATACTATTAGTATACTTCATCGGAATTAATATATTGGGTTTATGTTTCATAATTGTCCCGCATAGACATAATTGTCTAAATCACACCTAAAGTATATCGTTCATAAGTATAGGTGTTCGACATTGGAGCTGTCATGATCACGGTGTCACTGGGCGCAATAGATGCTCATTACGCATCATTACTTGGCGCACAAGATACGCATCAAATGCTTATTGCAACTTTATTAAACGTGACAGTTCTTTCAAGTTACATGTGGTGGCATATATAATAACTTCGATATGATACATTTGCTATATATCATACCGAACTTAGGGGACTTGATGATCCGTATAGCGCATCGAGCTATTACTTAGTCTTTCGCTTAAGCCTGGTCCGTTAGAGGCCCGTTAGCCTTTTCTTTTAAAACCCTAATATTGCCTCTATAAATAAAGGGTAGGACTTCTACCCTAAAGACACATCATAGAAGCTTAAATGCTCTCCTCTCCTCTAGGGTTTTACCTACACCACCGTGTAGGGTTTTCCCTTAGCCGCCAATCGACACGTCTCGATGGTGGACAAACAGCCATAACCACCCTCCCGAAATCATCATCTCGGCTAGGGTTATCACGGTAACCGGACCAGAGGTTAAAGCCGCTATACATAATAAACCCTCCTCTATTGCACTCAAGCGTATCTCTAGCATTAGGTGGAAATATGCTTGATCATATACCTTATCTCAATCGCATATGTATCAAATTCGTGGTTTATGATAAACTATTTAACGACGAAACTAAACATACAAACATGTATAATCATATAACTCAAGCACTAGTCAGGGATACACTATTAATATATAGAAGTTAAGTTATGAGTGCTCACGTATCAATATAGTGATTCAATATTGCAAGAAAGTACGTAGACGCAACGGAGATGATAAACACTAGATTGAGCTTACGAACATACCCCCGAACAATACCCATAACCTCCATAGCTCTAACCCATAATTTCTTTAGCTCTATTCCTCTCAAAAAACTAGTTTTGAAATAACTTGGACAACACTCCGTCGTAATATTTTATGTATAATACTACTAATAATGATACTCCTAACAATAAGATTAATAATAATTTTAATCTTAATAATAATGATAATAATAATAATATTAATATATATACATATAGAGAAGAGATATTGAGAGATTGAATGAAAAATGGTGAACCAGTCGAGCAAAATCGATCAACTTTATACAACATTTTGGTACCTAGCCCCCCATGCGATCGCATGGGGTTTAGGCTTCATAACCATGCGATCGCATGTGCCTAATTCCCAGCTCACATTTGTTTGTTCGTTTATGCCTAAGGTTTCTTTAATTTAATTATATATATATATATATATATATATATATATATATATATATATATATATATATATATATATATATATATATATATATATATATATATATATTATATATATATATATATATATATATATATATATATATTTAATCTTATTAATTTTATATATATTATATTATATTCTTGAGTATAGTTAACTTGTAATTTTGGTTCCGATGACTCGTTCATTATCACCCGACTAATGTCCCGGTTTTCGGTTTCTCGAACGCATTTTCGTACACTTAGAAAGCTAGCACGTTACGTTACGCGACGTGTAACTTAATAAAAAAATTAGACTTATTCAACTATGAAATATATTATAAGAAATGTAACTTATATATTTGAGGGTTGTGGTCATTAGCTTTAATAAATCGACGTCTCGTTATATAATAATATTATTTTAAATTAAAATGTTTTATGATTATGTTATTATTATATCTCATTATATATATATATATATATATATATATATATATATATATATATATATATATATATATATATATATATATATATATATATATCTCAAAATATAAGTTTGAAATATTTATTTAATAATATAATATTTAGTTTTTCAAAAGTAATTATATTTCAAGACTCATTTATAATCGTTTAAATGATAGAAAATATTATGTCATATTACGCTTACGTTTTTTGAAACACAATATATATTTGAAATTTATAATATAAAGCTTTAATTAAGTTCTTCAAAATTCATTAACAAAGTATCTTATAAAACGTTTTGATAATAAAGTTTTCTCTAGATTGAAAACGTTTTACTACTAAATCAAATAAATATGATAGCTTTTGTTTTCCAAAACTAATATATATTTAAGAATCATTTTTTTAAAAGGTTAAAATAATGGAAATCATTATATCGTATTTGAAAAGTAAAATTTATATATAATAGGTTTCAAGTTTTTAAATCACTTAATATTGATGATGCGTGGGATAAAGTTCAAAGGTTAAATGAACGTACGAAATCATTTTAAGGTAAAACGTCAATATTTATTTTCTAAGTCATCTATATCCCATAACTTTACTTTCATCTTAAATAATATTAAAATTAAATAGTTAACGCATATAAATAGGACATTGAATAGGAACTACACTAACCTTTGTCTAGTTCCCGTTAATTGACACTTTTGTTCTTACTTGTAAATCACTTTACCAATAATTTCGAATATCGTTAAAAAGAACAGATTTCTTAAATCATAGTGGACCTTACCAAAGAGACCCGTAATCATATCACAATAAATCTGATAATTCAATTATTTAATATTTATTTTTAAATCCGCCGATAAATATATTAAACATATATAGAGGCAAATACGTTCATGTAAAATATTATACGTTTAATACTTTGTTAACATTTTCAAGTTATAAAATATATACGTATACATATATATATATATATATATATATACATATATATATATATATATACATATATATATATATATACATATATACATATATATACATATATATATATTTATACATATATATACATATATACATATATATATATATATATATATATATATATATATATATATATATATATATATATATATATATATATATATATATATATATATATATATATATATATATATATATTCATATCCATTTATATAATGGTTCGTGAATCGTCGGAATTTGATCGAGGTTAAATGAATGTATGAACACAGTTTAAAATTCTTGAGATTCAACATAACAACTTTGCTTATCGTGTTGGAATAATATAAAGGTAAGGTTTAAATTTGGTCGGAAATTTTCGGGTTGTCACACTAAACTTTAACGACCCTTCCTAATCCATCTGGACGAATACATTACATTTGGTTACATCGCGACGTACTTGACCTCTATATGATACATTTTACAAACATTGCATTCGTTTTTAAAAGAAAAACTTTCTTTACATTGAAAGTTGACGGCATGCATACCATTTCATAATATATCCAACTATAATTGACTTAATAATAATCTTGATGAACTCAATGACTCGAATGCAACGTCTTTTGAAATATGTCATGAATGACTCCAAGTAATATCTCTAAAATGAGCAAATGCACAATGGAAAATTTCTTTCATACCTGAGAATAAACATGCTTTAAAGTGTCAATCAAATGGTTGGCGAGTTCATTAGTTTATCATAATCAATCATTTCCAATAATAAAATAGACCACAAGATACTCATATTTCGAAAACAATATGTGCAGGTCTGCTCACTGCTGTAAAAATCATTCATATGAAGAACACCGAAAAATGCAAAACCATCTCACCAACGGTAGCTAATGCATCGTGCAATGCAAAAATTTCTCACCGTAAACAATCTCATTCGTTCAATGCAAAAATTTCTCACTGTAAACAATTTCAACAACTGTAGCTAATGCATCGTGCAATGCAAAAATTTCTCACCGTAAACAATTTCAACAACGGTAGCTAATGCATCGTGCAATACAAAAATTTCTCACCATAAACCATTTCAACAACGGTAGCTAATGCATCGTGCAATGCAAAAATTTCTCACCGTAAACAATTTCAACAACGGTTGCTAATGCATCGTGCAATGCAAAAATTTCTCACCGTAAACAATTTCACCAACGGTAGCTAATGCATCGTGCAATGCAAAAATTTCTCACCGAGGGTAGCTAATGGTATCTTTATAGAAATCGAACCACTGAATCCAAATAATTCTATCATAGAATGTAGTTTTTAGTACTTGTGTCTATTTCGTCAAACATTTATAAAAGCAGTTCATGTATTCTCAGTTTGAAAATATATCTCAAAAGCATTTAATAAAGCAGTTATAAAAACAGCGCATGTATTCTCAGTCCCAAAAATGTAAAGAGTAAAAGGGAATCAAATGAACTCACAATACAATATTTTGTAGTAAAAATATTCATTCGACTGAACTGAACAATGCAAGGTTGGCCTTGGATTCATGAACCTATATTATTCATATATATATATATATATATATATATATATATATATATATATATATATATATATATATATATATATATGTATATGTATATATATATATGTATATGTATATATATATATGTATATATATATATATATATATATATATATATATATATATATATATATATATATATATATATATATATATATATATATATATATATATATATTAAAACATATACTTGTAATCAAACAGTTATATATATTATCATTAGTGATGTAATTTATATATTTAATAATTTATAAGTTTCATTATTTATATATTTTCATGTTATATATATAAATGTTAGGTTGTGTGTACTATATATATAATCTTTAATCTTTATCTTTATACTTATAACCTTAAATACGTCATTAAAATTTTTATTTTAGTAATCATACTTATTTTAAAAATAATGATATAGATAATACTAATAATAATGATAATTTTAATGATAGTAAAATAATAATATTCTTTAATAGAAATGATAATAATGATAATATTTATAATAATGCTTATGTTAATAAAGATGATATTATTAATAATTACACACATATCATTAATAATAATAATAATCATAAACATGATAATAATAATAATAATAATACTAAAATGATACAATTAATAATATTAATAATAGTAATAATACTCATAATAATAATTTAATAAAATTAATAATAATGATAATAACAATAACAATAATACTTAAAGAAAATGCTAAAATGATATTAGTGTTCATGATACTTATATTAATACTAATAATAACAATAATTATAATAACAATAATAATTATATTAGTAATAATAATAATAATAAGAACAATAATAATAATAATAATAATAATAATAATAATAATAACAATATTAATAATAATAATAATAATAATAATAATAATAATAATAATAATAATAATAATAATAATAATAATAATAATAATAATAATAATAATAATAATAGAAAAGAGAACTACCTTTAAAAAGCCATTTAAAATAAAATTGCCCAAAGCCGGGCTCGAACTCGAGACCTCTCGTTAACACAACACCCACACAAACCGTCTGCTCTATCCTGTTTTTCTGAGATTATACATAATATAAATACATTTAACCCCTTTTATTTTTTATTTTTATTTCTTCTCCTTCTTGACAGCTAAATCGATCAAAGATCAGTCCATCATAACACAGGGTTAAGTGTTTGATTTAAAACTTGTAATTGTATTATAAACGACCCCAAAATGTAATTGAATTGAATTACTAAATCATAAGAGGAACGATTTAAAACTGCTACTGTCAAAAACAAAATATGAACTCATAAATCAAATTCGAATTTCCAAACGTTTTTAGACCATGATTACATCATGAAATCTATTCTAAATCATTCCTAGAAACTCTATGAATCATCAATTGATCAAAAATCTTTAAAACAAATTCGAATTTTACATAAATAAAACTGTTTGACTTTTGAAGATAATAGTTTGACCTCAAAATTCTTACTCGATATAAGGAATTGGAATTTAAAATTTTGCAGAAAGATTGCTTGAAGAATTCCTAACAGGATTGCATTAACACTTTTTGAAAATTCATTCGAATCGAGCTTTTGGCAAAAATAAATTCAAGAACAGAGGGACCGACAGTTTCTTTCTGTTTTCTGTTTTTTTTTTAATTTTACAAATTACAGGAGGTACCATATATAATGTGATCGAGTATATGATTTAACAGTTACATTGGATTCTAATTGATTTAAGATGTCGACATTTAACCATTCTTTAGATAGGAAGCGCGTTTCATTTCAATCAATGAATAACTAAAACAGATAAATACATCCAATCGAATAGTTTGATAGTGAAACAATTGGAATCGTTTGTACGATAACAGACAGAAACAAAAGATAACACAGTTGGATCGTGATTAAAAACAGATTGTACGAGTAATTGATTTTTAATTTTTTTAATTAATATTAATAATTAATTAATAATAATAATATTGATATTATTATTATTATTAATAATAAAAATACTAATAATAATAATAATAATAATAATAATAATAATAATAATAATAATAATAATAATAATAATATTAATAATAATAATAATAATAATATCAAAACAAATTCAATAACAATAAGTCTAATGATAAAAGTAGTTATGATAGTAATAAAAATTTATAAGGTTTAGTAATAATAATGATGGTAATCATAATAATAATAATAATTATAATTTTTCTATTAATTATAATAATAATGATATTATTAATGATGATAATAATATTAGTAGTTTATAACACATTAATTGTATCAAATTTCCTATCTAAATATAGTAATATTAATAACATTGATTTTAATATTAACATTGATATTACTAATAATAATGAAGTATTAAAAATATTAGGATACAACTATATTTTACTTGTAACTAAATTTAATATATTAGTATCACATATTATTAATTATGTAATACTTAATAGTTACATAACATATTTGAATATTTAATATTTATATATACTTTATTACAATATGTATATATGATATTAATTATGTATAGAACTATATATATATATATATATATATATATATATATATATATATATATATATATATATATATATATATATATATATATATATATATTGATTCATAATATCATATATATATATCTTCATTTTAATAGTCAATCAATTATTTATATATTATTTTACATTTTTAATTCTAGTTGATTAAAGTGTATTTTATTAATTTTAAAATGTTATATACACTTATATTCATATTTATATCTATAAATGTATATACATATTCATTTACTCATAATTGTTCGTGAATCGTCAGGAATTGTCAAAGGTCAAATGATCCTAATAAAATAGTTCAAAAATTTTGAGACTCTATTTAATAGACTTTGCTTATCGTGTCGAAAACATTAAATCATTTAAAGATTAAGTTTAAATTTGGTCAGAAATTTCCTGGTCGTCACAGTACCTACCCGTTAAAGAAATTTCGTCTCGAAATTTGATTGGGATCGTCATGGCTGAAAATAAGAATGTCTTCATGACGAATATGAGTTGATAATATAGAATTTTATTACCATAGAGTAATTTGGAGAAAATGATTCGATTACTCGAAGCGTATGAAGTTATCACAAAAGACTGAAATGAGACAATAAAGATTTGTCTTAACCTCTGACGCAGTCAAGGCTGATTTCTGGAATTTAATGGATTTAGAGAAAATCTTCGTAATAAGATTTGGTTCTCCGGTAATTAAGGAAAATTAGGATCCTCTTTGGTTAAATGCGATAATCTGTCTTGATTGCCTTGTAGGATATTTCACTATAAATCTACTCCCTTCGTTTTCGTATTTCCACAACTCCCATCCTCTATACTTTTTTTTTCTCAATTCATATATCCAAAAGATTGTGGAAATGCTTCATTCAGTTCTGATCCTTGATCTTATTCTGACTATCACAACAATCATCCTTCTATTCCAACTCCCACTGGAGAAAGATGTTTACTTCTACTTTGCTCTAGAGGTAGTGGTTTTCATAATTCTTCCTTGCATCTGTCATTCCATAATTATTGACATATATGGTTAATGACTTCTTCTATTTGCTGCGATTTATATTCTCATTTATATTTCGAAGCTCTGTGCTTTTGTTTTCTCCTCTCGCCTTTGTGTGAAGCAAGTAATGGTCCAAAATTCGTAGGTATGGAGTTTCGAATGAACATAACTAATGTTCTAAGAGAGAAATTTTAATAGCATGATCTTGAGTAGTTAAATTACCAGAATTCAAGAGAAAAGATAGTACTATCAAGAAAATATGTTCTTGATATGTTTATATATTAGATGGAATGTAAGAGTCATGTAATATAGCACATGATGATGTTATAGTCTGTAAATCATCACGTCCCATTAGAAACTCAGCATGACTTACTGTAATATAATCATGTTGATCAAGTGTCATTATATTATACTAACTCATGCTTCAGTTCCCAACACTACTTCAAAAACATTCAAATTTTAAATTCGAATCTTTCAGAATTTAGAAACTAAAACAGTTTCCTTTCTGATGTAACACAGATAACGCGAAGAGATAAATGATTTCAGATAAGAATAGTTATGAAAATATCTTCAGAAATATCGAGGATATTTATAATGAAAGATACGATGATATCTTAGAATATCTAAGATCAGAGTATGATGAAGAATATTGTCCGCAAGGGTTTAGAGTAAGGAGCAAGGTATTCGCTAAAGACTTCAGCAGGTACTGAATTATTTGAATTCTTTGAAGGCATGTTTAGTCTTTGTGATTTGTCCACATCCTCCTTTATTGTTTGCTCAATCCGTTTTCCAGTTCCAAACCTTCTCTTTTCCTAAGCTTTTCCAACACATTATTCGTTTTCATCAAACTTTTGACTGTTAATGTCGTTTACAGTTTTTGCTGCTTTAACAACATTTTTCAAAATTTCGAGAACTGATTCGCAGACTGGGTGCTTTTCAGAATTTCAGAATGGAAGATCATAATTCTAAGAGATAAATGTTATATGTATACATATAACTGTTGATGTAGAAATATTACGAGATTCAAAATACTGATTGCTGATTCCCGGTGATTGGTATGGCAATTCTCGTTACATGATGCAGGTGAATACATGATAGGGTTTCAATGAATATAATGATTTTTTGAAAAGTCAAAGATCAATGGAGTTGTTGGTAAGTTTACTGCTAATGTGGCAGAATATAAAAGGTTCCCCAGTAATAATGATGGAAAAGGGTAATCGTATATATCAGGGTTATAATAGAGTTACTCTGGAGGAAAAGTCAAAGTTGTCTTGTTGGAGCTGTGACAAAATTTGCTACTTTGAAAGGGATTACCAAGTTATTTTGGGTAATAATAATGCTCACAAGATCTGATACAGATTCGTGTTAAACTTTTACTTAGTTTCCGAGAGTTTTCCAGGTGCATAACCATATGCATAAATTTTTCTTTTCGTAGATGAAGTGCGGTTGGTTCATCTTCTCGATTGAGGTGTTTTCAAGAATCATGAAAGGTTTGAATGCAGATTGTAATCGTCAAGATACAAATGAGGTTTAAGATGAAATCAAGTGGCAAACTTGAAGAAATGTTTAGTTACATATGTTATAATCTATATTTTAATTCATTTTATTTGTCCAATGTTAGTAGTCCACAGTTAGTAGTTCAATAATTCATATATAGTTTAATATATAATATTCAAATTAATTAATACATATCGTGACCCATTGTAACATGTCTCAGACTCGATCACAACTCAAAGTATATATATTATTTTCGAATCAACCTCGACCCTTTATATGCTAACTCGAGCATTACCGCGATATAGAGTGACTTACAGTTATTCCAAATAATATATATAGATGACGTCAATATGATATGTCAAAACATTGTATATGTGTCCCGATTTATCCGACAATATTTAAAGTGCGTAAAATAAATAACAGAAATCAAATGACGATAAATAAAATTGCGAGAATTAAAATTTCGATAAATAAATTGCGATAAATAAATTGTGATAAATAAAATGTAATAAGGAATTAACAGTTAGCTAGGAACAGTTAGCTAGGATTTTGTTAGCGTGAATTCTTAACAAAATTTCTCATAGTTAAATTTGTTTGTTTCTAACAAATTTTAATTTGTCCAATGTTTTTCTTCATTATGTCACTTGTTGGATTTTGATAGGTCAAAATCCAAATATGAAATTGAATGAAAATGATTATTCCACGTTGAACGGATACGTATATCTGTGGATGTAGGTAGGATAGTAAATGACTGTTGAATCAGATTCGAAGAATGTACAGTGCAACTTATTAATGTGAAATCTAAATTTTCCTCGGGTATTACCTACCCGTTAAAATATTTTCACTATTAATAGTTTGTACAAAAGAATTTTCAATTACAATCTATATGAAAATATATGTACATATATATTTTCTTTAGATGTAATCATGGTTTTAATGAGTTAATATGATATTAATCTCATTTGCTTTTCGGTTTGAGCTAGAATAAATAATCTCTAAGACTTTAGAGATTACATAATCGCCGCCTAATAGTTCTCCAATGAAGTTATAAATCAATACTTCATCAGTTATTGTTATTGATACTCCTTGGTATCTATTGTGACAACCCGGAAATTTCCGATCAAATTTAAACTTAATCTTCAAATGATTAAATGTTTCCTACACGATAAGCAAAGTCTGTGTCATAACCCGTCCTTAACCATAAGAACGAGTTAGATAACGTATGATTTCATTGCGAGGTATTGACCTCTATATGCGACATTTTTAAAAGAACAACTGCATTTATTTTACATTACAAACCATAACTCTTATTTTAATACAAGCTTTAGACAATAAAAAGATGATTATCATTTAGCGATAATCTTAGACTTACAAACTTTACATGTGATGATAACAATACAATTTCTAGCATATTTTACATTACAAATCCTCCGATATGCAGTTTTATTTTTGACACAAATATGCATACTCAAGATCTTGTTTAAATTCAACATGTTGCAGCGGAAGCTTTTAGTTATCACCTGAGAATAGACATGTTTAAAACGTCAACATAAAGTTGGTGAGATATAGGTTTAATGCCGGCAGCGATATAGATATATAGACCACAAGATTTCATATATAAACATTTTAATAAAAATATTCTAAGTGGTTGAGCACTTGATAACCATACTTAACATTTAATCACGTCGCATATTCCCTTTATTATGAAATCTTACTACACCGTACCAAGTGTAGTCACGAAACGAAGTACTGTGCAACTGTTGAATACTGGTCGTCCAGTCCGGTTGGGGTTGTCAGGCCCGATAGATCTATCAACAGGATTCGCGTTTACAATACCGCTGTAAATAATAGTTACCAAGCTACAGGGAAGTATGCCAGTGGTACAACTCAACGTAGAATATATTTTTCAGTTACTTGTGTCCATAACGTAAAACATAAAATACATGTATTCTCATCCCGAAATACTTAGAGTTTAAAAGTGGGACTATATACTCACTTTTGCCTTGAAGATATATATATTTTGACTTGGTCTCCGATTGATATCACGAACCTATCCATATATAATATATCAATGTATTTTCATTTTAAACAATCGTCACATATATATACTTATAATACTTTTAATGTCTTCTTAGTCCGTAGTTAGCAATTCAATTTTAATGGTTCATATTTAGGTGTTTAATAAATAAATAAAACCCCCCCTCGAAATAAATAAAACCCCATCGTATTCGTATTGGTCGGGATTAATCTTGACCCACGGTACCGGTGTTGTCAAATGACGTGTTGCGTACATAAAGTACCGGTGTTGTCAAATGACGTGTTGCGTACAATCATGGGATCTTATGATTAATCTTCTCGTATTGTTTACGGGTGATCCTGAAATATATAAAATTAAATTATGAGTACATATATATAAAATATCATGTTATTTTAAAAAGATGTGATTTATTTAATTTTTCTCCAATTATTTTCGTGGCTAAACTAGTCTTGGATATCCGATTTTGTTTTGGTCATAGTTTCTTCGTTACAACTCCGTTTTCGTTGGTTCAACTTGCCACTTCCTTGGATCGAGTCCTTCTTTAAGAATATGAACTGTAAATACCTTAGTTTGTATTCGAAATCACAGGTCATAGGTCAAACTTTGGTGAAACTTATGAAGTTAATCATTTTCTATCATGTAAACAACCTTAAATGATTATTTTTCTAAAAGTACTTATACTTTGAGTTAAATCATGAAATTTTTATGTGTTATCATATTCATAGTAAATATCATTTTTCCAGAAAATAAACCTCCAATTCAAGGTTCAAGATGGTTTTTAATTATCCAACCCAAAACAGCCCCCGGTTGCACTCCGACGTCGTAAAAACAGTTTTTAAGGTGTTCTTTGAAAAACCAAGTTATACCTTGTTAAATTAGAATATATTTATGATATATTACAGGTATTGAAGTATTTTAAAAGTTAAGTTAGAAGGATCTATTTAGTTTGCAAACAAGTTTGAAATCATTCAAACTATGTTCTTGTTGTTAAAATTGTATACCATAAAATAAGATAGCTATATATATATGAATCGAATAAGGTTATGAACAAAGTTACTACCTCAAGTTACTTGGACAAGATTGCTGTAAAAGAGGAGTAAAAACCTAGAACCAAAAGAGTGGTGGAGTTGGATGAAAGATTGGAAGTAAACTTGTGTTCTTGGAAGGATTCTTGAAGTGTTTTTGTAAGGGTTTTCTTATGGTGTTTAAGTGATGTTCTTGAAGCTAGATTTTCATGGTGATAGGCTGAGATGGTTAAGGTGTTTAAGGGTTATGAAAGGGTGTTCCTAACTAGCAAAATGATGTAGCAAAGTTGAAGATGGATGGAGTATTTAAGGTGGTGGTGGTGGCGTGAATGATGAGGAACAAAGACATGATCTTTGTTGTATTTTTGTGTAATAATTCATGCATGCATCTAAACTCTAATTACCTCTCATCTAGGGCAGTAATAATGGCTAGTTAGGTGGTGATTTTATGTGTATATACTAATAGTAAATACGTATAGAAGCTAGGTATGATACGAGTACATATACTCTAGATATACGTATAGAAATCTTGTGAAAAATGGAATGAGAATTCAAATATAGCTATCTTTTGTGAATATACTTATATGGTTTTATGTATTTAAGTCCTTAAAAAGTGATTAAATACATTATATATACGATATATGTATAAACATTATAGGTCATAAGTATTTATGTCAAATGACGTTACGTATGGTTATCGTTTTGAAAACTTAAGTTAGTAGTTTCAAAATATACTTATAACTTATTGTTATTAATACAAAATGAGGTATTAAAACATTCTTAGATCATGTTAAATATGTATATATACATATATATACACAAACGTATAATTATCATATGTTATATAGTTCGTGATATCATCGGTCAAACTAGACGGTCAAACGTTGTGTAAAACTCTTTTCAAAAACATAAATCTCAACAATTTGGATTCTTATCATGTTGGTAAGGTTTAATTTATGTAAATATTAATCTTATAAGTATAGAACGATCGAAAAAGTGCGGGTCATTACAGTACCTACCCGTTAAATAAATTTCGTCCCGAAATTTTAAAATTGTACCTATTTTGCGTCATCGAGAAACAAGTGTGGATACTTTTGTTTCATCTGATTCTCTCGTTCCCAAGTAAACTTAGGACCTCTTCGAGCATTCCAACGAACCTTAACGATCGGTATGTTGCTCTGCTTGAGCTGTTTAACTTCACGGTCCATGATTTCGATTGGTTCTTCGATGAATTGTAGTTTCTCATCGACATGGATTTCTTCAAGAGGAATGGTGAGGTCTTCCTTTGCAAGACACTTTTTAAGGTTTGAGACGTGAAAGGTATTATGTACTCTGGCAAGTTGTTGCGGTAACTCGAGTCGATAAGCTACCGGTCCAATGCGTTCGATGATCTTGAACGGGCCTACATTTCTTGGGTTCAGTTTACCCCTTTTGCCGAAACGTATTACACCTTTCCATGGTGACACCTTTAACATAACCATGTCACCGATCTGAAACTCTAATGGTTTCCTTCGAACATCGGCGTAGCTCTTTTGGCGACTACGGGCTGTTTTCAATCTCTCCTTAATTTGTACTATCTTCTCAGTCGTTTCGTGTATGATCTCGGGACCAGTTAATTGTCGATCTCCTACTTCATTCCAACAAATAGGAGATCTACACTTCCTTCCATACAGTGCTTCGAATGGTGCAGCTTTAATGCTCGCATGATAACTATTATTATACGAGAATTCTGCTAACGGTAAATACTTATCCCATCCGTTTCCAAAATCGATCACACATGCCCTGAGCATGTCTTCAAGAGTCTGAATTGTTCTTTCACTCTGCCCGTCAGTTTGCGGATGATATGCGGTGCTCATATCCAAACGAGTTCCTAGGGCCTCTTGTAGCGATTGCCAGAACTTTGATGTAAATCTACTATCACGATCGGATATAATGGAAATAGGTATTCCATGCCTTGAAACAATTTCCTTTATATACAATCGTAATAGTTTCTCCATTCTATCCGTTTCCTTTATAGGCAAGAAATGTGCAGACTTGGTGAGACGATCAACAATCACCCAAATGGTGTCGTATCCCCAGGCAGTCTTTGGTAATTTCGTGATGAAATCCATGGTAATACCATCCCATTTCCATTCTGGGATTTCTGATTGTTGAAGTAACCCTGACGGCTTCTGGTGTTCTGCTTTGACCTTGGAACAAGTTAAACACTCCCCAACATATGTTGCAATGTCTGTCTTTAAATTAGGCCACCAATAATGTGTCTTAAGATCTTGGTACATCTTTCCAACTCCAGGATGTATCGAGTATCTTGTCTTATGTGCCTCATTCAATATCAACTTCCTTAATCCACCCAACTTTGGTACCCAAATACGATTTGCAAAATATCGAATTCCGTCTTCCCGTATAACGAGTTGCTTCTCATACTTCTTCATTGTTTCATTTCCTATGTTTTCTTTAGTAAGTGCTTCTCGTTGAACCTCTTTGATTTGTGAGTTGAGATTCATGCGAATTTTTGTGTTCATCGCTCGTACTCGAATTGGTTCTCGTTCTTTTCTGCTTAGAGCATCGGCCACCACGTTCGCTTTTCCGGGATGATAGCGAATTTCACAATCATAGTCGTTTATCAGTTCGACCCACCTACGTTGCCTCATGTTCAATTGTTTCTGATCAAAAATGTGTTGAAGGCTTTTATGATCAGTAAACACAGTGCATTTAACCCCATATAAGTAGTGTCTCCATATCTTCAATGAAAACACGACTGCTCCCAGTTCTAGATCATGCGTCGTATAATTCCGCTCGTGAATCTTCAATTGTTTGGATGCGTATGCAATAACTTTCTTTCGTTGCATAAGAACACAACCAAAACCTTGTCGCGAAGCGTCACAATATATTTCAAAATCATCGTTCCCTTATGGTAACGATAAAATAGGCGCCGTAGTTAACTTCTTCTTTAGTAATTGAAATGCACTCTCCTGCTCAGAGGTCCATTCATATTTCTTCCCTTTTTGCGTTAACGCTGTCAACGGCTTAGCTATTCGGGAAAAATCTTGAATAAACCTTCTATAATAACCGGCTAAACCCAAAAATTGGCGTATCTGTGTTGGTGTCTTAGGAGTCTCCCATTTTTCAATGGCTTCAATTTTTGCTGGATCAACCTGAATTCCTTTGCTACTAACAACGTGGCCAAGAAATTGCACTTCTTTCAACCAGAAAGCACATTTAGAAAATTTAGCATATAGCTGTTCTTTTCTCAACAACTCTAATATCAACCTTAAATGCTGCTCATGCTCTTGCTCACTCTTGGAATAGATAAGAATATCATCAATGAAAACGATAACAAACTTATCTAAATATGGACTACAAACTCGATTCATGAGGTCCATGAATACAGCTGGCGCATTCGTCAATCCAAACGGCATGACCAAAAATTCGTAATGACCATAACGTGTCCGAAAAGCAGTTTTCGGAATGTCCTCTTCTTTGACACGTAATTGATGATAGCCCGACCTTAGGTCAATTTTTGAGTACACACATGATCCTTGGAGTTGATCAAATAAGTCGTCAATTCTCGGTAGTGGATACCGATTTTTGATAGTTAACTTATTTAATTCACGATAATCTATACACATCCTAAAAGATCCATTTTTCTTTTTAACAAATAGAATCGGAGCTCCCCATGGTGAAGTACTTGGTCGTATGAATCCACGATCCAGTAATTCTTTTAACTGACTCTGAAGTTCTTTTAACTCGGACGGTGCAAGTCTATATGGAGCACGGGCAACTGGTGCAGCTCCTGGTACTAAATCTATTTGAAATTCTACAGATCTAAATGGAGGTAATCCCGGCAACTCTTCCGGAAAAACTTCAGGAAAATCTCTTGCCACAGGCACGTCGTTGATGCACTTCTCTTTTTCTTTCTTTTCGACTTTATTAACATGTGCTAGAATAGCATAACATCCCTTTTCTAAACACTTCTTGGCTTTCAAACAGCTAATGAGTTTTAGCTTTGAGTTACCCTTCTCTCCATAAATCATCACCGGCATTTTATCCTTACAAGGAATGCGAATTGCCTTCTTGGCACACACAACTTCAGCTCCTACTTTGGACATCCAGTCCATGCCGACTATTACATCAAAACTTCCTAATTCTACGGGTATCAAGTCAATTTTAAACATTTCTCCGGCTAAATTTATTTTACAATCACGACAAATTTTATCGGCTTTAATTAGTTTACCATTAGCTAACTCAATCATGTACTTAACATCTAGAGGTAATGATGAACAATTCAATTTAGCGTAAAAGCCTCTACTCACGTAACTTCTATCGGCACCAGTATCAAATATAATAGATGCGGATAAGTTATTAATGGTAAACGTACCCGTAACAAGCTCCGGGTCTTCACACGCCTCTCTAGCATTAATAACAAATGCTCTTCCACGTGCAGATCCATTATTCTTCTCTGGATTCAGACACTGGCTCTTATAATGACCCTGTTTTCCACACCCATAACAAGTAATGGTAGCCAAAGCAGTTCTATTTGCATTGGTGGCAGGAGTCTTGGTACCATTTGTATTTGTAACGAGAGCCCTACAATCTTCAGCAAGATGACCCTTTCGATTACATTTGTTGCATACTACATTACAGTAGCCAGAGTGATGTTTGTGGCATCGGTTACATAAAGGATTTTGTCCTTTGTAACCAAAGCTTAAACCACTACCCGCACCTTGCGTGATTTCTTGTTTTTTAAAAGATTGTTGTTGGTTACCTCGATCATAATTTCCATTCCACTTTCTTTTGTTACCTGATACCTTCACATCAGTATTGGATACTTTCTTATCCATGATGACCTGATCCATTAGCTCATTTGCCATGGTTATAGCTTCATGAATTGTCTTAGGTTTCGATGCTGTAACATTTGCCTTGACCTTTTTGGGCAAACCATCTTTGTACATTTCAATCTTCCGTTCTTCGGTTAGAACCAATTCAGGACATAGCAAAACTAATTCCACGAATCGCTGATTGTAGTTGGTGATTTCAGTACCAACAACCTTCAGGCTTTGTAACTCATCTTCCAACTTCCTAACCTCGTTCCTTGGACAATACTCGTTGATTAACATTGTTTTGAATTCTTCCCATGGAGTATCATAAGCTACATCTCCTCCTACAGCCTTCACAAAATTTTTCCACCACGTGAGTGCACTAGCTTGTAAAGTGCACGATGCATACTTGGTCATGTCCTTTTCAACACAACCACTGATTTTAAACACAGTCTCCATCTTTTCTATCCACCGGGTTAAATCGATCGTTCCTTCTGTTCCACTGAATGATGAGGGCTTGCAAGCCTGAAAAGTTTTGTAGGTGCATCCTACACGAGGATTTGGGTTAACTGCAGTAGCTCTTGCAGCATCGACCCATAACATTCTGTCGTTTACTTGCTGGTTGATGAATTCCTCGACTTCTTGTTCCGTCATTCGATTCAATCGCGCCATATTCTTCGATAAGAATGAAAAGAAAATAATTATTCACATGGAATATTATAGATGTAGTGTATATTTACAGTACATTATAGCTTATTAATAATATGAACCAGGTATTATTATAAAAGCCTTTTCTTCTTATTAGTGTTTTATAATTATATCTAGGGTAGTACCTACCCGTTAATGTTCATACTTAATAGCTTAGTACAGAACCAATTACTACTATCTAAATAATATTTAACCATGGAAAATTATTGCATTTCATACTTCACTATTTTATATATGCTTATCTTACATCGAACATTAAGCAAACCACACTAATAATATTATACAAAACATTATATGATCCCATGGTTTAATACGGCAGCGCATCGTTTGGTCTATTTTCTAGGACGTTTAGGTTCAAAGAATCGCTTAACGCTTATCCTGGCTGTCTGCCTATATTTTGGCTGTGGGGCTGAAGAACTGGATGCCGGGATAGAACGAATAGGAATAGCGGGAATAGGGGAGGTAGTGTCTAGTGGAGTTGGTGCCACATCATCCTTACTAAACTCGGGATTTGAATTTTCTAATTCATTAGCCTTTCGTTTCTTTCCTAGTTCGAACTTGTCTTTTGTAATTTCCTGTATTTCTTCCTCGGGTTCACTTTCCTCCTCGGGTTCACTTTCCTCCTCGGGTTCACTTTCCTCCTCGGGTTCACTTTCCTCCTCGGGTTCACTTTTCGGGTTCTCTATAGTCGGTTCATCCGGAATTTGTGAGTCTTCCCCAAAGATATTATTTTCGTCATCGGATAGGTTAATGACTGGAACACCATCTGAAGATTCTGGTTCGGAGTCGCTGAATGTGATAACAAGTTTTGAGCCCGACATCTATTACACAACAACTAACCCATTAGTACTACATAATATTTACATATAAATTTTAACCAACAATGATAAGCAATGGTTTTTAAATCAGACCCGGTCAAAGTCCAGACTTACTAATGTATCCTAACGACTTATCAGTTAGACACACTAATGCAAACCTGGTTCGCTAAGACCACCGCTCTGATACCACATGTCATAACCCGTCCTTAACCATAAGAACGAGTTAGATAACGTATGATTTCATTGCGAGGTATTGACCTCTATATGCGACATTTTTAAAAGAACAACTGCATTTATTTTACATTACAAACCATAACTCTTATTTTAATACAAGCTTTAGACAATAAAAAGATGATTATCGTTTAGCGATAATCTTAGACTTACAAACTTTACATGTGATGATAACAATACGATTTCTAGCATATTTTACATTACAAATCCTCCGATATGCAGTTTTATTTTTGACACAAATATGCATACTCAAGATCTTGTTTAAATTCAACATGTTGCAGCGGAAGCTTTTAGTTATCACCTGAGAATAGACATGTTTAAAACGTCAACATAAAGTTGGTGAGATATAGGTTTAATGCCGGCAGCGATATAGATATATAGACCACAAGATTTCATATATAAACATTTTAATAAAAATATTCTAAGTGGTTGAGCACTTGATAACCATACTTAACATTTAATCACGTCGCATATTCCCTTTATTATGAAATCTTACTACACCGTACCAAGTGTAGTCACGAAACGAAGTACTGTGCAATCGTTGAATACTGGTCGTCCAGTCCGGTTGGGGTTGTCAGGCCCGATAGATCTATCAACAGGATTCGCGTTTACAATACCGATGTAAATAATAGTTACCAAGCTACAGGGAAGTATGCAAGTGGTACACTCAACGTAGAATATATTTTTCAGTTACTTGTGTCCATAACGTAAAACATAAAATACATGTATTCTCATCCCGAAATACTTAGAGTTTAAAAGTGGGACTATATACTCACTTTTGCCTTGAAGATATATATATTTTGACTTGGTCTCCGATTGATATCACGAACCTATCCATATATAATATATCAATGTATTTTCATTTTAAACAATCGTCACATATATATACTTATAATACTTTTAATGTCTTCTTAGTCCGTAGTTAGCAATTCAATTTTAATGGTTCATATTTAGGTGTTTAATAAATAAATAAAACCCCCCTTGAAATAAATAAAACCCCATCGTATTCGTATTGGTCGGGATTAATCTTGACCCACGGTACCGGTGTTGTCAAATGACGTGTTGCGTACATAAAGTACCGGTGTTGTCAAATGACGTGTTGCGTACAATCATGGGATCTTATGATTAATCTTCTCGTATTGTTTACGGGTGATCCTGAAATATATAAAATTAAATTATGAGTACATATATATAAAATATCATGTTATTTTAAAAAGATGTGATTTATTTAATTTTTCTCCAATTATTTTCGTGGCTAAACTAGTCTTGGATATCCGATTTTGTTTTGGTCATAGTTTCTTCGTTACAACTCCGTTTTCGTTGGTTCAACTTGCCACTTCCTTGGATCGAGTCCTTCTTTAAGAATATGAACTGTAAATACCTTAGTTTGTATTCGAAATCACAGGTCATAGGTCAAACTTTGGTGAAACTTATGAAGTTAATCATTTTCTATCATGTAAACAACCTTAAATGATTATTTTTCTAAAAGTACTTATACTTTGAGTTAAATCATGAAATTTTTATGTGTTATCATATTCATAGTAAATATCATTTTTCCAGAAAATAAACCTCCAATTCAAGGTTCAAGATAGTTTTTAATTATCCAACCCAAAACAGCCCCCGGTTGCACTCCGACGTCGTAAAAACAGTTTTTAAGGTGTTCTTTGAAAAACCAAGTTATACCTTGTTAAATTAGAATATATTTATGATATATTACAGGTCTTGAAGTATTTTAAAAGTTAAGTTAGAAGGATCTATTTAGTTTGCAAACAAGTTTGAAATCATTCAAACTATGTTCTTGTTGTTAAAATTGTATACCATAAAATAAGATAGCTATATATATATGAATCGAATAAGGTTATGAACAAAGTTACTACCTCAAGTTACTTGGACAAGATTGCTGTAAAAGAGGAGTAAAAACCTAGAACCAAAAGAGTGGTGGAGTTAGATGAAAGATTGGAAGTAAACTTGTGTTCTTGGAAGGATTCTTGAAGTGTTTTTGTAAGGGTTTTCTTATGGTGTTTAAGTGATGTTCTTGAAGCTAGATTTTCATGGTGATAGGCTGAGATGGTTAAGGTGTTTAAGGGTTATGAAAGGGTGTTCCTAACTAGCAAAATGATGTAGCAAAGTTGAAGATGGATGGAGTATTTAAGGTGGTGGTGGTGGCGTGAATGATGAGGAACAAAGACATGATCTTTGTTGTATTTTTGTGTAATAATTCATGCATGCATCCAAACTCTAATTACCTCTCATCTAGGGCAGTAATAATGGCTAGTTAGGTGGTGATTTGATGTGTATATACTAATAGTAAATACGTATAGAAGCTAGGTATGATACGAGTACATATACTCTAGATATACGTATAGAAATCTTGTGAAAAATGGAATGAGAATTCAAATATAGCTATCTTTTGTGAATATACTTATATGGTTTTATGTATTTAAGTCCTTAAAAAGTGATTAAATACATTATATATACGATATATGTATAAACATTATAGGTCATAAGTATTTATGTCAAATGACGTTACGTATGGTTATCGTTTTGAAAACTTAAGTTAGTAGTTTCAAAATATACTTATAACTTATTGTTATTAATACAAAATGAGGTATTAAAACATTCTTAGATCATGTTAAATATGTATATATACATATATATACACAAACGTATAATTATCATATGTTATATAGTTCGTGATATCATCGGTCAAACTAGACGGTCAAACGTTGTGTAAAACTCTTTTCAAAAACATAAATCTCAACAATTTGGATTGCTTATCATGTTGGTAAGGTTTAATTTATGTAAATATTAATCTTATAAGTATAGAACGATCGAAAAAGTGCGGGTCATTACAGTCTGTAATGTTGAAATCTCAAAAAAAAAAAACTTTAAACTGTGTTCATGTAGTCATTTTGTAAAGACCTCGACCTTATCCTCCCTGACGAAGTCTTCAACATTTGGTTCCATAGCGATGATCGACTCCAAGTAATGTCCTTAACATGAGCTAATGCACAGCGGAAGACTTAATTCGTACCTGAGAATAACATGCTTTAAAATGTCAACATAAAGTTGGTGAGTTATAGGTTTGATGCTAGCAGCGTTATAACTATGGACCACAAGATTTCATATTTAAAAACATAATACACTCGCAAGTGTATGAAATGCATTCCAAGCAGTGGGCACCCGGTAACTAGCCTTAACAAGAGTGTGTACCCCTGAGTTATAATAATATGTGCACCGAATCAAGTGCGTTCCGTTAACCTCGAAGTACTAAACACCCGTTCTTCTAGTTTACTAGAACAACATCTGGGTGGGGGTGTAAAACCCGATAGATCTATCTTTAGGATTCGCGCCTACCAGTTCATAAACCAATAGTTAAAGTTACCAAGCTAGGGGATTTTTGATTCAAACCCATGTAGAACGTAATTTTTGTCACTTGTGTCCATAACGTAAATCATTTATAAGAACAGCGCATGTATTCTCAGCCCAAAAATATTTAGAGTTTAAAAGGGGACTATATACTCACCTAATGTATTTTGTAGTAAAAATACATATAACATCATTAAACAAGTGTAGGGTTGGCCTCGGATTCACGAACCTATATCATTTTTGTATTTATTAATATACATATTTGTAATCGAATAAATATATATATAATTCTTATTAGTTATATGCCTTTTTATATTAATAGTATATATTTGTTTCATATATTCATTTTGTATATGAAAATATAAATTTTTATTTTGTTATATGTATAAAATATACATATATAGCGTTTGTTTGTTAAAATATAGTAATTATAATAATACTACGATATTATTTGTAATGATAAAAATGATAATAATGATAATACATAATGTTACAAATAACAATATTAAAATTAATGATTCTTGTTAATAATAATATTAGTGATAGTTTTTAATTATAAATCTTATAATAATAATATTAATAATAATAATTTTGAGAACTACCTCATAAAAAAAACGGATCCTAAAAAGAATGACCCCTGCAAGGCTCGAACCTGTGACCTCCCGCTACCCCATAACCTCCCTTCACCATTCCTCCATTAGTGTCTTTCTGTTTATATTAATTCCCGGATTCTATTTAACCCTCTTATGTTTAAGCTTAATAAGCCTTGTAGCCCACTAAAATCATTAACAATAACCGGCCCAACAAAGAAATAGGATCCGGCCCAAGTTATCATTTCAAGCTAACCCAGTAACAATCGTAATTGGCCAAATAATATTTTACATTGGTTCTAGATTTTTAATCTATATACGTTCATGAACCGTCCCCACTTCCCACTAACTATATCAACATGTTTATCTCTGAAATTGGCCACGTTTACATCCTCACTCTTGTGGGTTCGAGAAATATAAAAAAAAAATTGTAGGTGGAAGTTTGTTTGATGTCGCATGGAAACAGAAAACTGAAATTACAACCGAAAAATAAAAGTGGTGGCATGGGTTGTCAATGAAGGAAAGAGTGAGGTTGTTACGGTTGTGGTTGAATTCGAATGTCATAGAAACGTGAAACAGTATGACGTCAGTAGGATGATGATCATGGTGGTTTGGAGATGGCGGTTTTCAATATGAGGTTGATCAAGAGTTCCTTTCACGAAGAAGGTTAGAGAGAGGTGAGAGATTTAATATTAGGGACGGTATAAGCTTTATGAAACGAAGTAGCGGGTGGTGGAGGTGTTCTCG
This sequence comes from Rutidosis leptorrhynchoides, assembly GCF_046630445.1. Classification (NCBI taxonomy): domain Eukaryota; kingdom Viridiplantae; phylum Streptophyta; class Magnoliopsida; order Asterales; family Asteraceae; genus Rutidosis; species Rutidosis leptorrhynchoides. Next base: position 298,891,309 of record NC_092343.1, on the reverse strand, counting down.
GGTGGTAATAGTTTGAAGGTGAGGTTGTAGATTGATGTTTTGGATAAGTAGTATAACCATAAACATAAATTGTAGTAGTAGAAAAAAAATAACAAGGAAGGTGGATGTAGTTCTTGAGGTGGAGGTATTGGTGTTGTTCACGAAATAAGAGATGGCGGATAGGTGTTGGTGTATCTAATGATGGTCGTTGTTGTTATAATGATGGTTAGGGGGCGGTGGACTTTGGTGGTGGCGAAGAGGATAAAAGAAAGGAGATCCCATAACAATGGGTTACACAAGTGTATATATATAACTTATATATATATATATATATATATATATATATATATATATATATATATATATATATATATATATATATATATATATATATATATATATATATATATATAAATATATGTATTACCTAATAATAATATTATATCAACAATGCCTCACAGTAATTTAATTGGAAACCAGCTGTGTTTTCTTTAAACTCATATACCGACATAGATATTTATATATATTAATTTTAATTATTTAATTTATATAATTAATTAAATATTATATTATATTTACGTTAATGGTAAAAATATAATTTTTACAAAAATTACTTTTATGTTGTCACCTGACTAAAGTCCCGGTTCCGATTTTTCAAACTAAGTTTCGTACACTGAGAAAACTAATATTTTACGTTTTGTCAAAAAGTTGTCAATAAAAGTTCCGATTTTAAAATAACGTTAAAATCTTTAATCCCATTAAAAACAACTCGTAAATAATTTAACAAACTGGTTTCAGATATTTGTAAATCCTATTATCTTTTACTCTCATCAATAAATATAATAATCTCATTTCGAAATTTAATATTATACATCTAATACTTTGTCAACGTTATCAAACAATAAATATATATCGTATGTACACATAAATGTTCGTGAATCGCCAGGTATGGTTAAAGGGTAACTAATCATCCAAATATAAATTTCAGACTTTCTAGACTCAAAATTACAGATTTTGCTTATCGTGTCGGAAACAAATAGAGATTAGGGTTTAAATTTGATCGGAAATTTCCGGGTCGTTACAGTACCCACCCGTTAAAGAAATTTCGTCCCCGAAATTTGGTAGAGGTTGTCATAGATAACAATAGGAATGTTTTCATGACGAATATGAGGTAATAATAGAGTTTTATCATTATCGGAAAATATAGATAAAACGATTCGATCATGTGAAGCGCACGAGTGAAGCTATCACAAAAGAATGTAATGGGTGAATATGGGATTGTTTCAACCGATGACGTGACTAGAATTGATTTCCAGAACTTAAGGGATTTAAAGAAAATCTTATGTAATAAGATTTGGTTCTTCGACGATTTAGGAAACAGGATCTTCTTTGATTTAATGTGGCAAATCTGTTTTGATTTCTTTGTCGGATATTTCACTATAAATCTACCCCCTTCGTTTCCTTATTTCCATATCCTATCTCTTTTACTTTTTCTCCTTAATTCATACTTTAAAATATTCGCCGATATGCTTCAACCAATCCCGATTCTTATTATACTTCTAACTTTCATATCCTTTATTCTTCTTTTTCATCTGCCGCTAGAAAAATCTATTCACTTTTATGATTTCCTTGGAATTATATTGTTTTTAATTCTCCCGTGTCTTTACGTTGCAATACATATTGATATACACGGTTTGTAGTTCTTGGGTGGTTGTTGGGTTTGATATCTTCCCGTCCTCGAGTCAAGCGAGCAATGGTCAGGAATTCGTAAGTGTGAAGTTTGGAATGAGCATAGCTAACGTTCTAAGAAAGAAATGGTAATGGAATGATTTTGATTGTCAAATTACCAAAATATTCTGGAAAAGACCGAATCATCAAAAACTATTTTCTTGATATGTTTAGAGATTAGATAGAATGTTAGAGCCGTGTAACATGGCACATGATGATGGTACTGTGAATCATCACATTCCATTAGAAACTCAACATAACTTACTGTAACATAATGAAGTTGATCAAGTTTCATTATATTATAATAATTCATGCATCAATTCCCAACACTGCTTCAGAACATTCCTATTTTAAACTCGAAGGTTTCAGAATTTAGAAACTAACACAGTTTCTTTGTAACGCAGATTTTACGAAGGGATAAATGATCTCAGATAAGAATAGTTGTGAAAATATCTATAGAAATATGGAGATTATGTATAACGGAAGATTTGAAGATATCTTATAATATCTAAGATAAAATGATGATGAAGAATATCATTTGAGAAGGTTTAGAATAAGGGGTAGGGTTCTTACTAACGGTTTCAGCAGGTACTGAATCATTTAGATTCTTTGAGGGCAGGTTCAGTCCTTGTATTTGTTCTTTGTTTCCTTCACGGTTAGCTCAATCCATTTTTCAATACCAAATTTTCTATCGACCGTTCCTAACACTCCCTTCATTATCATCAAACTTTTGGCCATTTAGGCCATCTACAATTTTACTGTTTCCTCTGCATTCAATGCAGTCATATCTGAATCGTCGGTTATCACTCCGAGGTATTTTCGGGCAAATTGTGTTTTTAGATGATTAAACGCTGATGGTAGTATGGTGGAATGTAAAAGGTTCTCCAGTAACGACGGCGAAAGGATACATATATATTGAGATTATAATAAAAGTAGTCTTACGGAGAAGTCGAATAGGAGCTGTGACAAAATCAGCTTCTTGAAAAGGAATTGTGAGGTTTGTTTTTGCTAATAAATGATAAGGAATTCGACGCGGATACGTTTTTAACTATAATTTTGGTTTCGATAATTTTTCAGGTGCATAATGTATGCATAAATCTTTCTCCCGTAGACGAGGTGCGGCTGGTTCAACTTCTCGATCGAAGTGTTTTTAAGAATCATGAAAAATTTGAACGCGAATTGTAATTGTCAAGATACGAATGGGGTTTAAGATAGAATCAAGTGGCAAACTTGAAGAATTGTTTAGTTTCATATGTTATAATCAATATTTTTAATTCATTTTAATTGTCCAAAGTTAGCACTCCAATAGTTCAATAGTTCAATGATTCATATATAATTTAATATATAATATTCGAATTAAATAATACGTATCGTGACCCGTGTACCGGTCTCGGTGTCGATCACAACTCAAAGTATATATATATTTTGGAATCAACTCCGACCCTGTATAGCCAACTCCCATCTTCACATATAGAGTGTCTACGGTTGTTCCGAAATATATATATAGATGGGTCGATATGATAAGTCGAAACCTTGCATACGTGTCCCGTTATTTAAAGTGCGTAAAAATAAATAACAGAAATTAAATGACGATAAATAAAATTGCGAGAATGTAAATTGCGATAAATTAAATGTTAATCAGTTAGCTGGAATTAGTTAGCCGGAACAGTTAGCGTGAAATCCTATCACAATTCCAATTAATTAATTCGTTTGTTTCTAACACTTTTTATTTTTGTCCAATGTTTTCTTCGTTATGCCACTTGTTGGATTCTGATAGGTCAAAATCCAAATATGAAATTTGAATAGAAATGGTTATTTTGTGGTGAACGGATACGTATATCGGTAGTTGTAGGTAGGATAGTAAATGATTATTGAATCAGATTCGAAAGATGTACAGTGTAACTTATTAATGTGAATTCTAAATATTCCTCGGGTACTACCCACCCGTTAAAATATTTTCATCATTAACAGTTTGTACAAAAGAATTTTTAATTACAATCTTTATGATAATATACTTGCATATATATTTTCATCGGATGTAATCATGGATTTAATGAGTCAAAAACTCATCTGATTTACCGTTAATACTAGATTACATAATCTCTAAAACTTTAGAAATTACATATTCACCATGTCGAACGAGGAAAAAAAATGAGGTAAAATGATACGTAAAGCGAAGATAATCGATGTAGAACGATACGTAGAACGAAAATAGAGTAGATAGAACGATATGTAGAACGAGGATTATTTTTGAAGTTTATGACGCGGTTATGGTTGTTGGTGGTGGAAATGCTACGATTGGTGTTGATAATGATGATGCCGTCGATGCTGCTGGTGTTTGTAACCTTCGTACCATGTTCTCCAAAGCCGTCACACGAGCGCGAAATTTGTTGACTTCTTCCATTATACCGGGATGATTGGCGGTTGGAACGAGTGAATGAACAAGATCCGAAATATGAGATATTATGTAATCGTAACGAGATACTCTAGAAATGAGATAGAAAATGGTTTCTCGAACAGGTTCGCCGGTAAGTGCTTCAGGTTCATCACCAAGAGGGCAATTTGGTGGATGAAGGGATCTTCGATGTGGAATAATCTTCGGATCAAATGATATTCTAGCTATATAGAATATCTATATAATACTAAAGATTTCGTAGACTACAGAGGAATTTACGGCATATGACAAGCAAGTCTACAGATGCGCTAAGATATGAATTTTGTCTATACACTATCGATGCATTAAATGCAGTAAGACGTGTCTAGACTAAAGAATATTAAACAGGCAATTCCTTAAGGATGATAAGCAGATGATTTCTGACTAGAAATGATAAGCAAAACCTTTTGACAGGTAGACACGGTCAAAGTCCAGACTCACTAATGTATCCTAACAACTACTAGTCAGACACACTAATGCAAGGCCTGGTTCGCTAAGACCAACGCTCTGATACCACCTGTAAAGACCTCGACCTTATCCTCCCTGACGAAGTCTTCAACATTTGGTTCCATAGCGATGATCGACTCCAAGTAATGTCCTTAACATGAGCTAATGCACAGCGGAAGACTTAATTCGTACCTGAGAATAACATGCTTTAAAATGTCAACATAAAGTTGGTGAGTTATAGGTTTGATGCTAGCAGCGTTATAACTATGGACCACAAGATTTCATATTTAAAAACATAATACACTCGCAAGTGTATGAAATGCATTCCAAGCAGTGGGCACCCGGTAACTAGCCTTAACAAGAGTGTGTACCCCTGAGTTATAATAATATGTGCACCGAATCAAGTGCGTTCCGTTAACCTCGAAGTACTAAACACCCGTTCTTCTAGTTTACTAGAACAACATCTGGGTGGGGGTGTAAAACCCGATAGATCTATCTTTAGGATTCGCGCCTACCAGTTCATAAACCAATAGTTAAAGTTACCAAGCTAGGGGATTTTTGATTCAAACCCATGTAGAACGTAATTTTTGTCACTTGTGTCCATAACGTAAATCCTTTATAAGAACAGCGCATGTATTCTCAGCCCAAAAATATTTAGAGTTTAAAAGGGGACTATATACTCACCTAATGTATTTTGTAGTAAAAATACATATAACATCATTAAACAAGTGTAGGGTTGGCCTCGGATTCACGAACCTATATCATTTTTGTATTTATTAATATACATATTTGTAATCGAATAAATATATATATAATTCTTATTAGTTATATGCCTTTTTATATTAATAGTATATATTTGTTTCATATATTCATTTTGTATATGAAAATATAAATTTTTATTTTGTTATATGTATAAAATATACATATATAGCGTTTGTTTGTTAAAATATAGTAATTATAATAATACTACGATATTATTTGTAATGATAAAAATGATAATAATGATAATACATAATGTTACAAATAACAATATTAAAATTAATGATTCTTGTTAATAATAATATTAGTGATAGTTTTTAATTATAAATCTTATAATAATAATATTAATAATAATAATTTTGAGAACTACCTCATAAAAAAAACGGATCCTAAAAAGAATGACCCCTGCAAGGCTCGAACCTGTGACCTCCCGCTACCCCATAACCTCCCTTCACCATTCCTCCATTAGTGTCTTTCTGTTTATATTAATTCCCGGATTCTATTTAACCCTCTTATGTTTAAGCTTAATAAGCCTTGTAGCCCACTAAAATCATTAACAATAACCGGCCCAACAAAGAAATAGGATCCGGCCCAAGTTATCATTTCAAGCTAACCCAGTAACAATCGTAATTGGCCAAATAATATTTTACATTGGTTCTAGATTTTTAATCTATATACGTTCATGAACCGTCCCCACTTCCCACTAACTATATCAACATGTTTATCTCTGAAATTGGCCACGTTTACATCCTCACTCTTGTGGGTTAGAGAAATATAAAAAAAAAATTGCAGGTGGAAGTTTGTTTGATGTCGCATGGAAACAGAAAACTGAAATTACAACCGAAAAATAAAAGTGGTGGCATGGGTTGTCAATGAAGGAAAGAGTGAGGTTGTTACGGTTGTGGTTGAATTCGAATGTCATAGAAACGTGAAACAGTATGACGTCAGTAGGATGATGATCATGGTGGTTTGGAGATGGCGGTTTTCAATATGAGGTTGATCAAGAGTTCCTTTCACGAAGAAGGTTAGAGAGAGGTGAGAGATTTAATATTAGGGACGGTATAAGCTTTATGAAACGAAGTAGCGGGTGGTGGAGGTGTTCTCGGGTGGTAATAGTTTGAAGGTGAGGTTGTAGATTGATGTTTTGGATAAGTAGTATAACCATAAACATAAATTGTAGTAGTAGAAAAAAAATAACAAGGAAGGTGGATGTAGTTCTTGAGGTGGAGGTATTGGTGTTGTTCACGAAATAAGAGATGGCGGATAGGTGTTGGTGTATCTAATGATGGTCGTTGTTGTTATAATGATGGTTAGGGGGCGGTGGACTTTGGTGGTGGCGAAGAGGATAAAAGAAAGGAGATCCCATAACAATGGGTTACACAAGTGTATATATATAACTTATATATATATATATATATATATATATATATATATATATATATATATATATATATATATATATATATATATATATATATATATAAATATATGTATTACCTAATAATAATATTATATCAACAATGCCTCACAGTAATTTAATTGGAAACCAGCTGTGTTTTCTTTAAACTCATATACCGACATAGATATTTATATATATTAATTTTAATTATTTAATTTATATAATTAATTAAATATTATATTATATTTACGTTAATGGTAAAAATATAATTTTTACAAAAATTACTTTTATGTTGTCACCTGACTAAAGTCCCGGTTCCGATTTTTCAAACTAAGTTTCGTACACTGAGAAAACTAATATTTTACGTTTTGTCAAAAAGTTGTCAATAAAAGTTCCGATTTTAAAATAACGTTAAAATCTTTAATCCCATTAAAAACAACTCGTAAATAATTTAACAAACTGGTTTCAGATATTTGTAAATCCTATTATCTTTTACTCTCATCAATAAATATAATAATCTCATTTCGAAATTTAATATTATACATCTAATACTTTGTCAACGTTATCAAACAATAAATATATATCGTATGTACACATAAATGTTCGTGAATCGCCAGGTATGGTTAAAGGGTAACTAATCATCCAAATATAAATTTCAGACTTTCTAGACTCAAAATTACAGATTTTGCTTATCGTGTCGGAAACAAATAGAGATTAGGGTTTAAATTTGATCGGAAATTTCCGGGTCGTTACACATTTACCCTTCGACTGCTCTCGATGATTCATGAACAATTATGTGTAAATAGATATGCATGAATATATACATATGTGTGATTATTAAATTTAGAAATTTTAATAAAACATTTAACGGTTTGGTTGATATGAAAATAAGTTATGAAATTATTATATGACTTGAAAAAATTAACAAAGTATTACGTGTATGATACCGTACATTAAATTTTTTGGTTTCCATATCTATTTGATATATTGAAATATCAAAGTTAAAGGATAATGTCAAATGGTTGAATCAAAAGATATTTATCAAGTCCCTTAAGGATATGATATTGTTATGGGTCTCTGTTATGAGGTCCACGTTGATTTGAGAAATATTTCTATTTTATCGGTATTCAGAATAAATGATAAAGTAATTTACAAGTAAGAACAAAGGAGTCAATTAACAATAAGTGGACAAAAGTTAGTGGAGATTCCTGATTAATTTTCATAGCATGCTTTACAATAATTTCCTCGTGACTCTTGATAAGTTAAATATTTAGCTTTCATAATATTTAATGTAAAGGTGAAATCTTGTAGAGTAACTAATTGGAATAATGGTTGTCGACAAGATAAACCATTTGACATGTTACATTAAGATGATTTCACACGTTTAATTACCTATTGGACTATTCCCGACAATTCACGAATAATTGTGTGCAAATAAATATATATAAAAATAGATATATGTATATAAATAAATATAAATGTAAGTATATATATATTTGAAATAATAAAATACATGTAATCATTAGAACTACATACGTAAAATAATATACAAAATAGTTAAGTTGTTAATAGAATGAAAATATATATGATTTCTATGTATAATTATTATTATATTGTGATATATATAATGTTTAGATACTAAATATTCAATAAATGTTATTATATAATATATAATTATTAAATATTACATATTACATAACTACTAATATATAATACAAGTTAAAATATATTTATATTAATATTATTACTTTTATTATTACTATTAAAGTAAATATTAATATTAATAGTAATATCAATATTATTAAAATTAGTATATATAATATATAGGTATGAAATTTGATAATTTTAATTTGTTATATTACTATTACTAATATTCTTGTTATCATTATTAATATCATTATTATTATAATTAGTAGAAAATTTTTGATTTTAGTTATTATTATGATCATTATTATTTTTATAATTATTATTACCAATATCATTAAAAATTATTATTATTATTATTATTATTATTATTATTATTATTATTATTATTATTATTATTATTATTATTATTATTATTATTATTATTATTATTATTATTATTATTATTATTAATAGTATTATTATTATTATTAATATGATTAATAATTATTAAAATTAAGTAAATAAAGATTCTTAAAGACAGATAATTATGCGTAATATGATTATATATTTCTAATCAGTTCTATTTTTTTATTTGCCTCCTATTCTACTCGTGGTTAAGTGTCGACACATCTCCTCCCTTTATAAATCGATTAGCTTTTGTTTGAGAGAAAACATTCAATTTTTGATTATCAAATACAACTACTGCAGTCTGATGAACAAAACAAATAAGAACATCAGGTTCGTTTCCTATTTTCCATACTCAATCTTCATCTGTTTTGGTCCATAGATCGATTTAGAATGTTCTATCTCGAATTAATTGAAGATTCGAGTTCCTTATACCTCATTTAAACTACCTTGGTATTTTAATTCGATTGAGATTCATAATATGATCTCAATTATTCGAGTCAAACTTTTCTGCTACTCAGTCAACAAATCAATTCGAATTACATGTGATGATTTAGGACCTGGCATGATTCACGAGTGTTAACAAGATGATTTTTCACATTTTCGTGAAGAATTACTCTTCAAACACGTATTTATTCTCAAATTTGATTCTAGTATTCATATGAAGACAAATTGGTGTTCATCGAGAAAACCTGATATATGTTTCTGATTTGGATCAAGTGCCTTTTCAAATCATATTCATCGCTACATAATGGATCTAATTTGATCAGGTTTAATCCTCAATTTGTTCGGTTCATAGATGATTAATTTTGTTGTTCTTGAGTTCGAAACAGATGACTTACTGTAATGATGAAGATGATTCAATAGATGAGATTCGGTTCTTCCTTGTTCGATAATCATCATCAAACATCTAAATTTTTTTGTTTCTGCTTCAATTCAAACAACCACAAAACCTCGAACCATACCTTCTGCTTGTTGCTTCTACCCTTTGCCCTAAAACCGTATTCAATTTAAATTTCTATTACTAATTGGATCATATATTTGGATTTGGATTATTGGGCTGCAGCCATTGGGCCAAATGATGCTTGTTTTGGACTATGCATCTTGGGCTCTTTTAGCAATTGGTTTTCAATTCAAGACTTGTCTAACAAAAACACAGGTTTACTCGTTATCCAGTTTACTCGTCCTCTCGTTAAGGGTATATTTTATTAAAACCTAAACTTATTGATTTCAAATATTTATAATATTTGGTTGAGGTATTAAAAAGAAATAAATACAATAGATGAATTGAAGGAGATAGCCACATGTTTTGATATGAATATGATATTAACATAGGATGGTGAAGATTGTAAAAATATAGTATTTAAGATAATAAGTATAAATATTAATACGATATGTAGTAATATATGTATATAAAGATGTAAATTATATTACTAAAAATACATATACGTATAAGAAAACTTTACTTAAATAATTACATGAATATGATTTAAAAATGAAAAACCAATAGATAAATTTTAAAATATAAAAATACATACAATTATTATAATATACATATCAGTTATACAGATAAATTATAATATTTTTTACATACTTGAAATAACAAGAGTAATTTGTATGTATATATATATATATATATATATATATATATATATATATATATATATATATATATATATATATATATATACATACACACTTATAATTAAAAGATGAAGATAATATAATTATGAAAAATATTATTATTATTATTATTATTATTATCATTATTTTTATTATTATTATTAACATAAGTATTATTATTGATATTATCATTATTATTATTGATATGATTACTATTATTAGTATTATTATTGAAATTAAAATTTTATTAAAATTATCACATTTTTATCAAAACTATCATTATTATTAAAATTATCTTTATTAAAAGTATCATTTTTATTATTACTATTTTTATTATTATTATTTTTATTATTATTATTATTATTATTATTATTATTATTATTATTATTATTATTATTATTATTATTATTATTATTATTATTATTATTATTATTATTATTATTATTATTATCAATACTATTATTATTATAAACATTATTATTTTTATTATCATAATTATCATTATTATCATTATTATATTAAGTATCATTACTAGTAATATTATTCTTATTGATCAATATTATAACAAATAAATATTAATTATATATAATATATTTAATACATATAACGTAATTATATTAATATTTTTATAATAAATATTAATTATTTATCTAAAGTATATATAAAATAAATATACTTAATTAATTAATGAAACCTATAAATTATTAAATATAAAAAGTATATCATTAGTCACAATATATCAATTTATTCGATTACAATTATATATGTTAATATATATATATATATATATATATATATATATATATATATATATATATATATATATACTTGATATAGGTTCGTGAATCCGAGGCCAACCCTGCATTGTTCAGTTCCGTCGTATGCATATTTTTACTAAAAAAATATCGTATTGTGAGTTTCATTACTCCCTTTTTATATATATTTTTGGGACTGAGAATACATGCGCTGCTTTTATAACTGGTTTACGAAATAAATACAAGTACTTGAAACTACATTCTATGGTTGAATTATCATACTGGATATCACCCTTTTAGCTTGTGTAATAACCCGACTTTTTCCGTTAACTTTTCGTTGAGAACTTAACAACCGTTGCTTAAAACTTACAATTTTGTATGTATTTTTTTTAAATATACTATTATTAATATTGGTTATATTTTATTTTTTTAAAACACTACGGTTAGTGAAAACGAGAAAAATATATTTTAAGACAACAAAACGTATGATTATTAATTTTAATAGTTATTATGTTATATAATAATTGAGTTTTGAAAATCAACTGTATTAATTAGGATATTCTTAAACTAAACGCGAGAAAATTAGTTTAAACATTCATGTTTTCAGTATCTAATTTAAAAATATAATAAATAAGTATTTTATGAAACACATCAACTAAGTATAACGTCAAGATTCTAAACGGTTTTGAACAATATATAAATGTATTTTTTTAAATACAAAATAAATCAATTAAGTAAATTATATTAAAGTAAAATACATTGGGTTTTAGATAACGGATAAGAATTTAATAGAACCCGTGACCATACAGTTAAAAATTGTGACATCTATAATTATAATTGCAAATAGATATAATACCCGTGTTTATCAAATTATTACACCCGTGATATCTTATAACTACCCGTGACTACTACAGTTTAAACCGTGACTTCCCTTTTCTACTTATATTTCTGATCTAGATTCATTTCACCAAACAAATACACATACGTATCTATCTTATTTTCTTATCAAGAACACCCATTACTATTCATCATCATCATCAATCTTTCATCCTCAAGAACACCTTCAATAATCACTTGATCATAAAATCGTTTACATATTCGGACTCCTCTCGAAGAGCTCTACACATCTATACCAATAATTTATTGATTAGGGTAAGTTTCAAAAACTCTAATTTTTGGGTTTTCATGTTTTTGTTACATTTTAGGGTAGATATAGTGTCTAGTGCTCAAGTCCTTGTATGTATGCATGATAGTATTCGTTAATTTGATTGTTTGATGACTTTTTGATGAATCACGAATTTGTTTTGTGTGAGGTCAGAAACTTAAACTTGTTAAGTGTATAATATTATGAGATAATCAGAATCCTCTTGAAAAACTAATAAGTTTGGGCTTTGGAATTTCGAATTTTCGTTACCGTATGCTCATGTTATGCTTAATTGAAGTTTTAACTCGTTTTTATGAATGATCACGTTTTTGAATAATATGCTACTGATAGGAACGTGATATTTTTAGTTTATGAAATAATTATAAATGAAATCCTTGTGAAAAATTAATAAGTTTGCTCTTTTGAATAGCATATTTTCGCTATGTATAACTCAAGTTATGATCAATTGAATTATCGTTGTGTTTTATGCATTAATCTGAAAACTGGTATTGATTGGTGATGAATTGGTTTATGTATGTTACATGGTTGAAAAGAAAAGTGAAAAACACTCAAGATAGACTCGGATATCATGTTAATTGGATTTTTAAAACTCCCGTTATGCTTAATTGATTATTAGACCCGACTTTTGTTGATCAACGTTTTAAACAGATGAAAAACGCCATTTAAATTGATTTCTGGATTATGAGCTGAGGATTTTGAAAATTATATGATTAGTACTTCACTTTTCATGTAGAGTATGCATGCTAATTGTTCCTAGATGTTCGGTTATATGCGTTCGAATATGACCTCCTGAAACGAATTGAATCTGTTCAAAAAAATTTGCAGCGAATGACATAACTTGATTTGTAGATGGACTTAGGACTTGTGCTTCTGGTATGTGGTTATTTACATGTTTTTGCACATATGTCATTTGTATGTTAGCTTCTGAAACTGTTGTTTGCTATGCGTTATATGTGTTACAAAACAACATGTCTAAATTCTATCCAAATCTGGAAGTCCGTAGTATTTTGTAAAACTGTACGAATTGGCTATATGAATTGCTTAGATTTATTTACCAGTGATTATTTGAGATGTTTGTGGCCATCTCCAATTGGCCGTTCGTCGTTTTCATTTTTCTAGAATAAATGGCAGAATTTACAAAACTGGCGCGCGCTGAAAATTTTCTGAAAAACTGTCGGGCGCATTTGAGACTGTTGCGATTTTTCTGTTATGACTTAGAGTCTGATCTCTGGATATGTTTTAGGACTTTGAGTTACGGAGATTTTGGGGTGTATTTTAAGTCAAACGGACTTGTACTTATTTTTATAAAAATTCTGGAAGTTGACTACATTATTTAAGCTAAATATTATGTGCAATTGACTTTGTTTGACCAAATGGGTTTAATGGGTCAAAATGGGTAACGATCAGTGTAGAAAATTCCCAAACGTCGATTTAAGTAAGTTTAAATGTTGTGATGTTTAAAAAATAAGTTGTGGCATATTTTGGTCAAAATGGGTGTTTATGATCCATTTGGGTCATACGAGCCTACTTTGACCCATTTGCGAAATTTTGAGAACCAAAGGTATGTAACACATCCCGTATATTGATTTAAGTATGTTTGCAAGTTTTGGTGCTTTAAAAATGAGTTTGGGTCAAATTTGGTTTAAAGAAAGTTTTATGACTCATTCGGATCAAACGTGCATAAATTGACCCATATGCATAATTTTGGAAAACGAAAATCACCAACACATCTAAAATGTCATTTTTGAGCTTTGATAAAAATTTGGTTAAGTAAGGTCAGCCGGATTCAAATTTGGATCGTCAACCGAAAATTTTAGTATTTTAACAAAATTGTCAAAATGACTCTCGGACATACTTTGAGGACTCGCAAGTTGAAATCAGTTAAGTTTAGATAAAAACTATTATTTGGTATTGAAAGTATTTGCGACAAAGTTTAAAACGATATATTATTTGTATAATTTTGTTGAGTCTAAACAGGTATAAAACAAGCGAGAAAATGGGCAATCGTTGCTGATTTTGAACATTTAACAAAAATTTTATCAGCATTTTATGTTTCGGGAGACTGTTTTTGCGAGGTCATAACTTTAAAACCGTAACTCCGTTTTTGTCAAATAAACTGTCTATAGAAAGGTGGGATGACATAATTATCAATGGTCACAACCTAAGGTATTATATCAAATTTGGTAGGACCCGGAATCAGCTGCAAAATACTAAAAAATACATATATGTAAATAATATAAATTTTTCTAAGTAAAAATGAATAACTTAAGTTTGACCTATGTTTGACTACTTGACCAACTTGTGTAATTTTATGCGGTTGTTGACTTGTGTTAACCATGTTGACTGTGTTTGACTTGCGTTTGACTTACATTTGACTTACTTTGACTTGCGTTGACTTTTGTTGACTTTTGCTAAATTTTGCTAAATTTATGAGTCGGACTTGAGCAATAGGACTATACGAACCCTATGACCTGACCTAGCTTGTTAGACATTTATTAACCAACATATATTCTTTAGGATGAGGTCTACGGTTACTTGCATTCCGAGTATTGGTTACATCTACGTGAATTGTTTATTGGGCTACAAAGGTGAGTTTCATTTGCTCCCTTTTTAATTGCTTTGCAATTTACATTTTTGGGCTGAGAATACATGCGCTGTTTTATAACTGTTTTATGAAATGAATACAACCACTAAAACTGATTTTGCGTGAGTTTCATTTGCTCCCTTTTTAATTGCTTTTGCAATATATATTTTTGGGCTGAGAATACATGCGCTGTTTTATAAATGTTTTACGAAATAGGCACAAGTACTGAAACTAATTCTATGTGAGTTTAAACCAGAAATATACCCTTAGCTTGGTAACATTAAACTACTTGTCTATGTACGGTAGGCGCGAATCCTAAAGATAGATCTATTGGGTCTGACAAACCCCATCCTGACTATGGGATGCTTTAGTACTTCGAGGTTACTTTAAACACACCTGATCTGGTGTACTTCAGAGGGTAAAACATGAATGTTAAGGCTTGTTACCGGGTGCCTACAACTTATAGAATACTTTTATGCACTTGCGAGTGTACATATATTTATAAACAGAAATCTTGTGGTCTATTGAAACTATTGATAACTATTGTTATGATAAACCTATGAACTCACCAACCTTTTGGTTGACACTTTTAGCATGTTTATTCTCAGGTTTTTCAAAAGTGCTTCCGCTGTCTGCTTGCTATTTGCTCAAGGTGCTGCATGGAGTCTTTTATGCCATATTTTCAAAAAGACATTGCATTCAAATATTATTGTTATAATCTGTTATTAAATAAATTGATGATTTAGTCATTTTGTATAAGTTGTCATATATATTTGGGATATGTCTATATTTTGGTAAACTTTCTATGTATAGAAAGTATGTTTAAAAAAAATAAATGAATGCAATGTTTTATCAAAACGTATAAATATAGAGGTCGAAACCTCGCTGTGGGACCGTAGATAACGTACTGCGTCAATAGCGATTTTGGCGGGTCGTTAGAGATGGTATCAGAGCGTTGGTTATAGGGAATTAGGTGCATTAATGTGTCTGACCTGGACCGTTAGGATACATTAGTGATCTAGTCTAGAACCGTGTCGTTACACTTATATGTGATTATGTGCATATTCTGATATTAATATAATATTATTATTACTATCGGTGAGAAAGTATTTCTCCCTTTGATTACAAGCCTTCTCATGCTCAAACGAGTTCATTTTCAACACCCCGGTCATTGAAAAACCAGGAAGCGTCATTCAGGACTTTCGAAATTTTCGACATTCCTACATGAGTTATTACTTATATATTTTTATAGATATCATATGTGTTATATTCTGTGCTTATATGCTTCGATTCAGAAACTCCTGACATCTCGAATTGTAAATCGGAAGAAGTCTTATCCGACTCACGAAGATTCTCAATAGTTTCAAAGACATTCTTATGTCATTACCCTTTCAATATTATTAAATTAATTAAATATTATATTCTCGTACTATTTTTAGTGCACCCCTTTTTGAAATCATTTTGATTTATAAATTTTTGAAAACGACACTTGTTTTATATCCATAATTATTTTCGAGTAATGTTGGAATGGAAGCATGAGTTAGTGTAATATAATGACGCTTGATCAACGTGGTTATATTACGGTAAGTCATGTGGAAGTTCTAATGGAACGTGATGGTGGTAATGCTTGATCAACTTTACTTTCACCACGTACCATGTTACATAAATCCTTTATTTTTTTTTGCTGACATCTGAATATACTGAGACTCTATATGTGACATCATTCGAGTCACCCGTAATTTCCTTCTCATCTCTGTCATATCACACTTGCACTCCGAGCAGTTTATTCAAAGGTATTCGTATCAAAAGACTATGATCTAGTTTTACCTACAAGATGCTCGATCTTTCTACGTCAAGACGAACATTTCTATCCTCACTTGTTTCTTAAACGCCGTTTAATCACACCAACTAAAATTTCGGGACGAAATTTTCTTTAAGGGGTAGGTAATGTAATAACCCGACTTTTTTCGTTAACTTTTCGTTGAGAACTTAACAACCGTTGCTTAAAACTTACAATTTTGTATGTATTTTTTTTTAAATATACTATTATTAATATTGGTTATATTTTATTTTTTTAAAACACTACGGTTAGTGAAAACGAGAAAAATATATTTTAAGACAACAAAACGTATGATTATTAATTTTAATAGTTATTATGTTATATAATAATTGAGTTTTGAAAATCAACTGTATTAATTAGGATATTCTTAAACTAAACGCGAGAAAATTAGTTTAAACATTCATGTTTTCAGTATCTAATTTAAAAATATAATAAATAAGTATTTTATGAAACACATCAACTAAGTATAACGTCAAGATTCTAAACGGTTTTGAACAATATATAAATGTATTTTTTTAAATACAAAATAAATCAATTAAGTAAATCATATTAAAGTAAAATACATTGGGTTTTAGATAACGGATAAGAATTTAATAGAACCCGTGACCATACAGTTAAAAATTGTGACATCTATAATTATAATTTCAAATAGATATAATACCCGTGTTTATCAAATTATTACACCCGTGATATCTTATAACTACCCATGACTACTACAGTTTAAACCGTGACTTCCCTTTTCTACTTATATTTCTGATCTAGATTCATTTCACCAAACAAACACACATACGTATCTATCTTATTCTCTTATCAAGAATACCCATTACTATTCATCATCATCATCAATCTTTCATCCTCAAGAACACCTTCAATAATCACTTGATCATAAAATCGTTTACATATTCGGACTCCTCTCGAAGAGCTCTACACATCTATACCAATAATTTATTGATTAGGGTAAGTTTCAAAAACTCTAATTTTTGGGTTTTCATGTTTTTGTTACATTTTAGGGTAGATATAGTGTCTAGTGCTCAAGTCCTTGTATGTATGCATGATAGTATTCGTTAATTTGATCGTTTGATGACTTTTTGATGAATCACGAATTTGTTTTGTGTGAGGTCAGAAACTTAAACTTGTTGAGTGTATAATATTATGAGATAATCAGAATCCTCTTGAAAAACTAATAAGTTTGGGCTTTGGAATTTCGAATTTTCGTTACCGTATGCTCATGTTATGCTTAATTGAAGTTTTAACTCGTTTTTATGAATGATCACGTTTTTGAATAATATGCTACTGATATGAACATGATATTTTTAGTTTATGAAATAATTATAAATGAAATCCTTGTGAAAAATTAATAAGTTTGCTCTTTTGAATAGCATATTTTCGCTATGTATAACTCAAGTTATGATCAATTGAATTATCGTTGTGTTTTATGCATTAATCTGAAAACTGGTATTGATTGGTGATGAATTGGTTTATGTATGTTACATGGTGGAAAAGACAAGTGAAAAACACTCAAGATAGACTCAGATATCATGTTAATTGGATTTTTAAAACTCCCGTTATGCTTAATTGATTATTAGACCCGACTTTTGTTGATCAACGTTTTAAACAGATGAAAAACGCCATTTAAATTGATTTCTGGATTATGAGCTGAGGATTTTGAAAATTATATGATTAGTACTTCACTTTTCATGTAGAGTATGCATGCTAATTGTTCCTAGATGTTCGGTTATATGCGTTCGAATATGACCTCCTGAAACGAATTGAATCTGTCCAAAAAAATTTGCAGCGAATGACATAACTTGATTTGTAGATGGACTTAGGACTTGTGCTTCTGGTATGTGGTTATTTACATGTTGTTGCACATATGTCATTTGTATGTTAGCTTCTGAAACTGTTGTTTGCTATGCGTTATATGTGTTACAAAACAACATGTCTAAATTCTATCCAAATCAGGAAGTCCGTAGTATTTTGTAAAACTGTACGAATTGGCTATATGAATTGCTTAGATTTATTTACCAGTGATTATTTGAGATGTTTGTGGCCATCTCCAATTGGCCGTTCGTCGTTTTCATTTTTCTAGAATAAATGGCAGAATTTACAAAACTGGCGCGCGCTGAAAATTTTCTGAAAAACTGTCGGGCGCATTTGAGACTGCTGCGATTTTTCTGTTATGACTTAGAGTCTGATCTCTGGATATGTTTTAGGACTTTGAGTTACGGAGATTTTGGCGTGTATTTTAAGTCAAACGTACTTGTACTTATTTTTATAAAAATTCTGGAAGTTGACTACATTATTTAAGCTAAATATTATGTGCAATTGACTTTGTTTGACCAAATGGGTTTAATGGGTCAAAATGGGTAACGATCAGTGTAGAAAATTCCCAAACTTCGATTTAAGTAAGTTTAAAGGTTGTGGTGTTTAAAAAATAAGTTGTGGCATATTTTGGTCAAAATGGGTGTTTATGATCCATTTGGGTCATACGAGCCTACTTTGACCCATTTGCGAAATTTTGAGAACCAAAGGTATGTAACACATCCCATATATTGATTTAAGTATGTTTGCAAGTTTTGGTGCTTTAAAAATGAGTTTGGGTCAAATTTGGTTTAAAGAAAGTTTTATGACTCATTCGGATCAAACGTGCATAAATTGACCCATATGCATAATTTTGGAAAACGAAAATCACCAACACATCTAAAATGTCATTTTTGAGCTGTGATAAAAATTTGGTTAAGTCAGGTCAGCCGGATTCAAATTTGGATCGTCAACCGAAAATTTTAGTATTTTAACAAAATTGTCAAAATGACTCTCGGACCTACTTTGAGGACTCGCAAGTTGAAATCAGTTAAGTTTAGATAAAAACTATTATTTGGTATTGAAAGTATTTGCGACAAACTTTAAAACGATATATTATTTGTATAATTTTATTGAGTCTAAACAGGTATAAAACAAGCGAGAAAATGGGCAATCGTTGCTGATTTTGAACATTTAACAAAAATTTTATCAGCATTTTATGTTTCGGGAGACTGTTTTCGCGAGGTCATAACTTTAAAACCATAACTCCGTTTTTGTCAAATAAACTGTCTATAGAAAGGTGGGATGACATAATTTTCAATGGTCATGACCTAAGGTATTATATCAAATTTGATAGGACCCGAAATCAGCTGCAAAATACTAAAAAATACATATATGTAAATAATATAAATTTTTCTAAGTAAAAATGAATAACTTAAGTTTGACCTATGTTTGACTACTTGACCAACTTGTGTAATTTTATGCGGTTGTTGACTTGTGTTAACCATGTTGACTGTGTTTGACTTGCGTTTGACTTACATTTGACTTACTTTGACTTGCGTTGACTTTTGTTGATTTTTGCTAAATTTTGCTAAATTTATGAGTCGGACTTGAGCAATAGGACTATACGAACCCTATGACCTGACCTAGCTTGTTAGACATTTATTAACCAACATATATTCTTTAGGATGAGGTCTACGGTTACTTGCATTCCGAGTATTGGTTACATCTACGTGAATTGTTTATTGGGCTAAAAAGGTGAGTTTCATTTGCTCCCTTTTTAATTGCTTTGCAATTTACATTTTTGGGCTGAGAATACATGCGCTGTTTTATAACTGTTTTATGAAATGAATACAACCACTAAAACTGATTTTGCGTAAGTTTCATTTGCTCCCTTTTTAATTGCTTTTGCAATATATATTTTTGGGCTGAGAATACATGCGCTGTTTTATAAATGTTTTACGAAATAGGCACAAGTACTGAAACTAATTCTATGTGGGTTTAAACCAGAAATATACCCTTAGCTTGATAACATTAAACTACTTGTCTATGTACGGTAGGCACGAATCCTAAAGATAGATCTATTGGGTCTGACAAACCCCATCCTGACTATGGGATGCTTTAGTACTTCGAGGTTACTTTAAACACACCTGAACTGGTGTACTTCAGAGGGTAAAACATGAATGTTAAGGCTTGTTACCGGGTGCCTACAACTTATAGAATACTTTTATGCACTTGCGAGTGTACATATATTTATAAACGGAAATCTTGTGGTCTATTGAAACAATTGATAACTATTGTTATGATAAACCTATGAACTCACCAACCTTTTGGTTGACACTTTTAGCATGTTTATTCTCAGGTTTTTCAAAAGTGCTTTCGCTGTCTGCTTGCTATTTGCTCAAGGTGCTGCATGGAGTCTTTTATGCCATATTTTCAAAAAGACATTGCATTCAAATATTATTGTTATAATCTGTTATTAAATAAATTGATGATTTAGTCATTTTGTATAAGTTGTCATATATATTTGGGATATGTCTATATTTTGGTAAACTTTCTATGTATAGAAAGTATGTTTAAAAAAAAAAAAAAATGAATGCAATGTTTTATCAAAAAGTATCATATAGAGGTCGAAACCTCGCTGTGGGACCGTAGATAACGTACCGCGTCAATAGCGATTTTGGCGGGTCGTTAGAGCTTGGTAGCCTAAGAATTTTGGAACAGACCCCCCAAATTGACGCGAATCCTGAAGATAGATCTATGGACTTTGACACGTCCCATCCGAGTTACGGATGCTTTAGTACTTCGATTTTATATACAGATGAGTGTACCTGAATATTGGGGATATTCTAGATGCATTTGTTAATGTCGATTACCAGGTGTTCACCATATGAATGATTTTTAATTCGCAGGTTATGCGTACTATTTTGTACTCGGGTTACGTGTATAATTATATATCTGAAATGTTGTGGTCTATTAAAATGATGGAAATTAGTGTTTATGATAAACTAATGAACTCACCAACCTTTTGGTTGACATTTGAAAGCATGTTTATTCTCAGGTTTAAAAGAAATCTTCCACTGTGCATTTGCTCATTTAGAGATATTAGTTGGAGTCATTCATGGCATATTTCAAAAGACGTTACATTCAAGTCATTGAGTTCAATAAATATTATTATTAAGAAGATAACAGATTAAGTCATTTATAGATTGGATATATTATGAAAGGGTATGCATGCCGGTCAACTTTCAATGAAATAAAAGTTTGTCTTTTAAAAACGAATGCAATGTTTGTAAAAATGTAACATATAGAGGTCAAGTACCTTGCGATGTAACCATATGTTATTATATTCATCCTTATGGATTAGGACGGGTCATTTCAGGTGGTATCAGAGCGATGGTCTTAGCGAACCAGGTCTTGCATTAGTGTGTCTAACTGATAGTTGTTAAGATGCATTAGTGATCTGGACTTCGACCGTGTCTGCATGTCAAAAAGTTTTGCTTATCATTCTTGTCGAAAATTACATGCTCATCATTCTTAGTCTAGACACATCTTACTGCAATGATTGCATAAATAGTGTATAGACAAAATTCATATCTTAGCGTATCTGCAAATGCATATCCTAACGTATCTGTTACTGTAAACATTGCCTGACATATTTCAAAGATTCCTCCATAATTTATGGGATTTTGGTATTATATATATATATATGTAACTTATGTATTAAAGAATATCAAATCTAAGTCTTATAATCTTCCTCATATCGAAAAATCATTTCCCTACTCTGTACGAAATGGATCCTGCAACCAGTTCCGGTTCCCCGGATTCGGACAGCTATTCCGATAAGGAGTTTCACTCAAACTCCGAAAGCAGTGTGACCGGAATGGACCAACCAATCAGTCATCATCTATTCTGGATGAATTGGGGATGGGTTCGTAGCCTACTTAATCATTGGAGGCAAGAAGAAGGTAATCCTTTTTACCCACCACATTGCCCTCTTAGCGATGAACCTGAAGCACTCACTAGCAAACTTGTTCGAGACACCATTTTCTCTCTCATTTCCAGAGTATCTCGTCATGACTATATACTATCTCAAATTTTAGATCTTCTTCATCCGCTCGTCCAAACCAACAATCATCCCGGTGTAATAGAAGAAGTTAACGAGCTTCGCGCTCGAGTAGTGGCTTTGGAACATATGGTGCAAAGATTACAAGCACCAGCAGCAGCAACGGCAGCAACAGTACCACCAACAACAACCGCATCACAAACCTCAACTTCACAATCCGTCCCATGAGCATCGACATCATACGCCCTGTAGATACTAAGGAATACCAACAACAACAAACGATGAAGTATTGATTCATAACTTCATTGGGGAAACATTCTACGCCGATTCTGTAATTTCTAAAGTTTAAAAATTATCTATCCTAGCCTTAACCATAAATCTGATGAGTGGATAGAAGATAGGGTAGAAACCCTGACTGGAATAGTGTGTGATTTACAAGCGAGACTTACACAAGCATCACCAGCACCGTTAGTACTGTCAGTATCGTCAGCACCAGCAGCATCTACCTCATCACAAGCTTCGCCAGATCCATAGTCACCATGAACATCATCACTGATCGAGTATATGGTATCAACGAGTTATGAAGTATTAACTCATTCCCTCTGAAGAATTTATATGTATATCTTATATATATAAATTTCGAAAACATAATAAATCTTTTTGTACTAAGCTATTATGTGTGAATCTTAACTACTCGGTTAATTCATATTACTAATATGCTATGAGGTACATCTGTCATAACCCGTCCTTAACCATAAGAACGTGTTAGATAACGTATGATTTCATTGCGAGGTATTGACCTCTATATGCGACATTTTTTTAAAGAAAAACTGCATATATTATACATTACAAACCATGATCCTTATTTTTGATACAAGCTTTGGACAAAATAAAGATGATTATCGTTTAGCGATAATCTTCGACTTACAAACCTTACAAATGATAATAACAACCCGATTTCTAGCATATTTTACAACACAAGTTCTTGGATATGCAGTCTTATTTTTGACACAAATATGCGTACGCAAGATCCTGCTTAGATTCAACATGATGCAGCGGAAGCTTTAGTAATCACCTGAGAATAGACATGTTTTAAAAGGTCAACATAAAGTTGGTGAGATATAGGTTTAATGCCGGCAGCAATATATATATATAGACCACAAGATTTCGTATATAAACAGTTTAATAAAAATATTCTAAGTGGTTGAGCACTTGGTAACCATACTTAACATTTAATCACGTCGCATATTCCCTTTATTATGAAATCTTACTACACCGTACCAAGTGTAGTCACGAAACGAAGTACTGTGCAACCGTTGAATACTGGTCGTCCAGTCCGGTTGGGGTTGTCAGGCCCGATAGATCTATCAACAGGATTCGCGTTTACAATACCGCTGTAAATAACAGTTACCAAGCTACAGGGAAGTATGCCAGTGGTACAACTCAACGTAGAATATATTTTTCAGTTACTTGTGTCCATAACGTAAAACATAAAATACATGTATTCTCATCCCGAAATATTTAGAGTTTAAAAGTGGGACTATATACTCACTTTCGTCTTGAAGATATATATATAATTTGACTTGGTCTCCGGTTGATATCACGAACCTATCCATATATAATATATCAATACCTTTTCTTTTTAAACAAACGTCACATATATATACTTGTTATACTTTTAATACTTTGAATAATTCCTTAGTCCTTAGTTAGCAGTTCGTTGTTAGTAATTCAATTTTAATGGTTCATTTTTAGATGTTTAATATACTCGCAATGAAATAAATAAAACCCCCAACGAAATAAATAAAACCCCATCGTATATGTATTGGTCGAGATTAATCTTGACCCATGGTACCGGTGTTGTCAAATGACGTGTTCCGTACATAAAGTACCGGTGTTGTCAAATGACGTGTTGCGTACAATCATGGGATCTTATGATTAATCTTCTCGTGTTGTTTACGGGTGATCCTGAACCATATAAAATTGAATTATAAGTACATATATATAAAATATCATGTTATCTTAGAAATATGTGATTTTATTTAATTTTTCCCAATTAATCCCGAAGTTAAACAAGTCTTAGATATCCGATCTCGTTTTGGTCATAGTTTCTTCGTTACAACTCCGTTTTCGTTGATTCAACTTGTCACTTCCTTGGATCGAGTCCCTATTTAAGACTATGAACTGTAAATACCTTAGTTTGTATTCGAAATCACAGGTCATAGGTCAAACTTTAGTGAAACTTATGAAGTTAATCATTTTCCATCATGTAAACAACCTTAAATGATTATTTTTCTAAAAATACTTATACTTTGAGTTAAATCATGAAATTTTTATGTGTTATCATATTCATAGTAAAAATCATTTTTCCAGAAAATAAACCTCCAATTCAAAGTTTAAGATGGTTTTTAATTATCCAACCCAAAACAGCCCCCGGTGGCACTCCGACGTCGTAAAAACAGTTTTTAAGGTGTTCTTTGAAAAACCAAGTTATACCTTGTTAAATTAGCATATATTTATGATATATTACAGGTCTTGAAGTATTTTAAAAGTTAAGTTAGAAGGATCTATTTAGTTTGCAAACAAGTTTGAAAACATTCAAACTATGTTCTTGTTGTTAAAATTTTATACCACAAAATAAGATAGCTATATATATATGAATCGAATAAGGTTATGAGCATAGATTCTACCTCAAGTTCCTTGGACAAGGTTGCTGTAAAAGAGGAGTAAAAAGCTAGAACCAAAAGGGTGATGGAATTGGATGAAAGATTGGAAGTAAGTTTGTGTTCTTGGAAGGATTTCTTGAAGTGTTTTTGTATGGTTTTCTTATGGTGATTAAGTAAGGTTTTTGAAGCTAAATGATGGGGAAAATGCTTGGAGATGATCAAGTATGAAGTTAAGAGTATTTTGAGAGAGAAATGGAAGTGTAAGTATGAGAAAATGGGGTGAAGAAATGGTGTGCATGCATAAAAACGTTTTTAGGTTATAAAGGAAAAAAAAAATACCTAACTTTGTTTTCTTGCTAAATAATTCATGCTACTTGACAAATGGTTGGTTCCACATGTTTCTTAATCATTTAAGGCTGCTAAGGAGCAGATTTTTATTGGTATATACCAATAGTAAATACATCTAGAAGCTGCGTATGATACGGGTACATATACCCTAGGTATACGTATAGAAATCTTTGAGAAAACGGAACGAGGATTCAAATATAGTTATCTTTTGTAAATATACTTATATTGTTTTATGTATGTAAGCCCTTTAAAAGTGATAAAATACATATCTATACGATGCATGTATAAGTAATATAGGTTATAAGTATTTACGTCGAAAAACATTACGTATAGTTATCGTTTTGAAAACTTAAGTTAGTAGTTTTAAAATATACTTATAACTTATTGTTATTAATACAAAATGAGATATTAAAACATTCTTAGATCATGTTAAATATGTATATATACATATATATACACAAACGTATAATTATCATATGTTATATAGTTCGTGATATCATCGGTCAAACTAGACGGTCAAACGTTGTGTAAACTCTTTTCGGAAATATAAATCTCGACAATTTGGATTTCTTATCATGTTGGTAAGGTTTAATTTATGTAAATATTAATCTTATAAGTATAGAACGATCGAAAAAGTGCGGGTCGTTACATTACCTCCCCGTTAAATAAATTTCGTCCCGAAATTTTAAAATTGTACCTATTTTGCGTCATCGAGAAACAAGTGTGGATACTTTTGTTTCATCTGATCCTCCCATTCCCACGTAAACTCGGGACCTCTTCGAGCATTCCAACAAACCTTAACAATCGGTATGTTGCTCTGCTTGAGCTGTTTAACTTCACGGTCCATGATTTCGATTGGTTCTTCGACGAATTGTAGTTTCTCGTCGACATGGATTTCTTCAAGAGGAATGGTGAGGTCTTCCTTTGCAAGACACTTCTTAAGGTTCGAGACGTGAAAGGTATTATGTACTCCGGCGAGTTGTTGCGGTAACTCGAGTCGATAAGCTACCGGTCCAATGCGTTCGATGATCTTGAACGGGCCTACATATCTTGGGTTCAGTTTACCCCTTTTTCCAAAACGTATCACACCTTTCCAAGGTGACACCTTTAGCATAACCATGTCACCGATCTGAAACTCTAATGGTTTCCTTCGGACATCGGCGTAGCTCTTTTGGCGACTACGGGCTGTTTTCAATCTCTCCTTGATTTGTACTATCTTCTCAGTCGTTTCGTGTATGATCTCGGGACCCGTTAATTGTCGATCTCCTACTTTATTCCAACAGATAGGAGATCTACACTTCCTTCCATACAATGCTTCGAATGGCGCAGCTCCAATGCTCGCATGATAACTATTATTATACGAGAATTCTGCTAACGGTAGATATTTATCCCATCCGTTTCCAAAATCGATCACACATGCCCTGAGCATGTCTTCAAGAGTCTGAATTGTTCTTTCACTCTGCCCGTCGGTTTGCGGATGATATGCGGTGCTCATATCCAAACGAGTTCCTAGGGCCTCCTGTAGTGATTGCCAGAACTTTGAGGTAAATCTACTATCACGATCAGATATAATGGAAATAGGTATTCCATGCCTTGAAACAATTTCCTTTATATACAATCGTAATATTTTCTCCATTCTATCCGTTTCCTTCATAGGCAAGAAATGTGCAGACTTGGTGAGACGATCAACAATCACCCAAATGGTGTCGTATCCCCAGGCAGTCTTTGGTAACTTCGTGATGAAATCCATGGTAATACCGTCCCATTTCCATTCTGGAATTTCTGGTTGTTGAAGTAATCGTGACGGCTTTTGGTGTTCTGCTTTGACTTTGGAACAAGTTAAACACTCCCCAACATATGTTGCAACGTCTGTCTTCAAATTAGGCCACCAATAATGCGTCTTAAGATCTTGGTACATCTTTCCAACTCCAGGATGTATCGAATATCTTGTCTTATGTGCCTCGTTCAATATCAACTTCCTTAATCCACCCAACTTCGGTACCCAAATACGATTTGCAAAATATCGAATTCCATCTTCCCGCATAACGAGTTGCTTCTCATACTTCTTCATTATTTCATTTCCTATATTTTCTTTAGTAAGTGCTTCTCGTTGAACTTCTTTGATTTGTGAGTTGAGATTCATGCGAATTTTTATGTTCATCGCTCGTACTCGAATTGGTTCTCGTTCCTTTCTGCTTAGAGCGTCGGCCACCACGTTCGCCTTCCCGGGATGATAACGAATTTCACAATCATAGTCGTTTATCAGCTCGACCCACCTACGTTGCCTCATGTTCAGCTGTTTTTGATCGAAAATATGTTGAAGGCTTTTATGATCAGTAAACACAGTGCATTTAACCCCATACAAGTAGTGTCTCCATATCTTCAATGCAAACACGACTGCTCCCAGTTCTAGATCATGCGTCGTATAATTCCGCTCGTGAATCTTTAATTGTCGGGATGCGTATGCAATAACTTTCTTCCGTTGCATAAGAACGCAACCAAAACCTTGTCGCGAAGCGTCACAATATATTTCAAAATCATCGTTCCCTTCTGGTAACGATAAAATAGGCGCCGTAGTTAACTTCTTCTTCAGTAATTGAAATGCGTTCTCCTGCTCCGAGGTCCATTCGTATTTCTTCCCTTTTTGCGTTAATGCTGTCAACGGCTTAGCTATTCGGGAAAAATCTTGAATAAACCTTCTATAATAACCGGCTAAACCCAAAAATTGGCGTATCTGCATTGGTGTCTTAGGAGTCTCCCATTTTTCAATGGCTTCAATTTTTGCTGGATCAACCTGAATTCCTTTGCTACTAACAACGTGGCCAAGAAATTGCACTTCTTTCAACCAGAAAGCACATTTAGAAAATTTAGCATATAGCTGTTCTTTTCTCAACAACTCTAATATCAACCTTAAATGCTGCTCATGCTCTTGCTCACTCTTGGAATAGATAAGAATATCATCAATGAAAACGATAACAAACTTATCTAAATATGGACTACAAACTCGATTCATGAGGTCCATGAATACAGCTGGCGCATTCGTCAATCCAAACGGCATGACCAAAAATTCGTAATGACCGTAGCGTGTCCGAAAAGCAGTTTTCGGTATATCTTCTTCTTTGACACGTAATTGATGATAGCCCGATCTTAGGTCAATTTTCGAGTACACACATGATCCTTGGAGTTGATCAAATAAGTCGTCAATTCTCGGTAGTGGATACCGATTCTTGATAGTTAACTTATTTAATTCACGATAATCTATACACATTCGGAAAGATCCGTCTTTCTTCTTGACGAATAAAATTGGAGCTCCCCACGGTGAAGTACTTGGTCGTATGAATCCACGATCCAGTAATTCTTTTAACTGACTCTGAAGTTCTTTTAACTCGGACGGTGTAAGTCTATATGGAGCACGGGCAACCGGTGCAGCTCCTGGTAAAAGATCTATTTGAAATTCTACAGATCTAAATGGAGGTAATCCCGGCAACTCTTCCGGAAATACTTCAGGAAAATATCTTGCCACAGGCACGTCATTGATGCACTTCTCTTTTTCTTTCTTTTCGACTTTATTAACATGTGCTAAGATAGCATAGCACCCTTTCTTCAAGCACTTTTGAGCTTTCAAATGACTAATGAGTTTTAGCTTTGATTTACCCTTCTCTCCATAAATCATTACTGGCGTTTTATCCTTACGAGGAATGCGAATTGCCTTCTTGGCGCACACAACTTCAGCTCCTATTTTGGACATCCAGTCCATGCCGATTATTACATCAAAACTTCCTAATTCTACGGGTATCAAATCAATCTTAAATGTTTCTCCGGCTAAATTTATTTTACAATCACGGCAAATTATATCGGCTTTAATTAGTTTACCATTAGCTAACTCAATCATGTACTTAGCATCTAGAGGTAATGATGAACAATTCAATTTAGCGTAAAAGCCTCTACTCACGTAACTTCTATCGGCACCAGTATCAAATATAATAGATGCGGATAAGTTATTAATGGTAAACGTACCCGTAACAAGCTCCGGGTCTTCACACGCCTCTCTAGCATTAATAACAAATGCTCTTCCACGTGCAGATCCATTATTCTTCTCTGGATTCGGACACTGGCTCTTATAGTGACCTTGTTTTCCACACCCATAACAAGTAATGGTAGCCAAAGCAGTTCTATTTGCATTGGTGGCAGGAGTCTTGGTACCATTTGTATTTGTAACGAGAGCCCTACAATCTTCAGCAAGATGACCCTTTCGATTACATTTGTTGCATACCACATTACAGTAGCCAGAGTGATGTTTGTGGCATCGGTTGCATAAAGGATTTTGTCCTTTGTAACCAAAGCTTGAACCACTACCTGCACCTTGTATGGTTTCTTGTTTCTTAAAAGATTGTTGTTGGTTACCTCGATCATAATTTCCATTCCACTTTCTTTTGTTACCTGATACCTTCACATCAGTATTGGATGCTTTCTTATCCATGATGACCTGATCCATTAGCTCGTTTGCCATGGTTATAGCTTCATGAATTGTCTTAGGTTTCGATGCTGTAACGTTTGCCTTGACCTTTTTGGGCAAACCATCTTTGTACATTTCAATCTTCCGTTCTTCGGTTGGAACCAATTCAGGACATAGCAAAACTAATTCCATGAATCGCTGATTGTAGTTGGTGATTTCAGTACCAATAACCTTCAGACTTCGTAACTCATCTTCCAACTTCCTAACCTCGTTCCTTGGACAATATTCGTTGATTAACATTGTTTTGAATTCTTCCCACGGAGTATCATAAGCTACATCTCCTCCTACAGCCTTCACATAATTTTTCCACCACGTGAGTGCACTATCTTGTAAAGTGCACGATGCATACTTGGTCATGTCCTTTTCAACACAACCACTGATTTTAAACACAGTCTCCATCTTTTCTATCCACCGGGTTAAACCGATTGGTCCTTCTGTTCCACTGAATGATGAGGGCTTGCAAGCTTGAAAAGTTTTGTAAGTGCACCCCACACGAGGATTTGGGTTAACTGCAGCACCTCTTGCAGCCTCAACCCATAACATTCTGTCGTTCACTCGCTGATTGATGAGTTCCTGGATTTCTTGTTCCGTCATTCGATTCAATCGCGCCATTTCCTAATGAAAGAAAATAATTATTCACATGGATTATTATAGATGTAGTGTGTATTTATAGTACATTATAGCTTGTTAATAATATGAACCAGGTATTATTATAAAAGCCTTTTCTTCTTATTAGCGTTTTATAATTATATCTAGGGTAGTACCTACCCGTTAATGTCCATACTTAATAGCTTAGTACAGAATCAATTACTACCATCTAAATAATACTTAACCATGGAAAATTATTGCATTTCACACTTCACTATTTTACATATGCTTATCTTACATCGAACATTAAGCAAACCACACTAATAATATTATACAAAACATTATATGATCCCATGGTTTAATACGGCAGCGCATCGTTTGGTCTATTTTCTAGGACGTTTAGGTTCAAAGAATCGCTTAACGCTTATCCTGGCTGTCTGCCTATATTTTGGCTGTGGGGCTGAAGAACTGGATGCCGGGATAGAACGAATAGGAATAGCGGGAATAGGGGTGGTAGTGTCTAGTGGAGTTGGTGCCACATCATCCTTACTAAACTCGGGATTTGAATTTTCTAATTCATTAGCCTTTCGTTTCTTTCCTAGTTCGAACTCGTCTTTTGTAATTTCCTGTATTTCTTCCTCGGGTTCACTTTCCTCCTCGGGTTCACTTTCCTCCTCGGGTTCACTTTCCTCCTCGGGTTCACTTTCCGGGTTCTCTATAGTCGGTTCATCCGGAATTTGTGAGTCTTCCCCAAAGATATTATTTTCGTCATCGGATAGGTTAATGACTGGAACACCATCTGAAGATTCTGGTTCGGAGTCGCTGAATGTGATGACAAGTTTTGAGCCCGACATCTATCACACAACAACTAACCCATTAGTACTACATAATATTTACATATAAATTTTAACCAACAATGATAAGCAATGGTTTTTAAATCAGACCCGGTCAAAGTCCAGACTTACTAATGTATCCTAACGACTTATCAGTTAGACACACTAATGCAAACCTGGTTCGCTAAGACCACCGCTCTGATACCACATGTCATAACCCGTCCTTAACCATAAGAACGTGTTAGATAACGTATGATTTCATTGCGAGGTATTGACCTCTATATGCGACATTTTTTTAAAGAAAAACTGCATATATTATACATTACAAACCATGATCCTTATTTTTGATACAAGCTTTGGACAAAATAAAGATGATTATCGTTTAGCGATAATCTTCGACTTACAAACTTTACAAATGATAATAACAACCCGATTTCTAGCATATTTTACAACACAAGTTCTTGGATATGCAGTCTTATTTTTGACACAAATATGCGTACGCAAGATCCTGCTTAGATTCAACATGATGCAGCGGAAGCTTTAGTAATCACCTGAGAATAGACATGTTTTAAAAGGTCAACATAAAGTTGGTGAGATATAGGTTTAATGCCGGCAGCAATATATATATATATAGACCACAAGATTTCGTATATAAACAGTTTAATAAAAATATTCTAAGTGGTTGAGCACTTGGTAACCATACTTAACATTTAATCACGTCGCATATTCCCTTTATTATGAAATCTTACTACACCGTACCAAGTGTAGTCACGAAACGAAGTACTGTGCAACCATTGAATACTGGTCGTCCAGTCCGGTTGGGGTTGTCAGGCCCGATAGATCTATCAACAGGATTCGCGTTTACAATACCGCTGTAAATAACAGTTACCAAGCTACAGGGAAGTATGCCAGTGGTACAACTCAACGTAGAATATATTTTTCAGTTACTTGTGTCCATAACGTAAAACATAAAATACATGTATTCTCATCCCGAAATATTTAGAGTTTAAAAGTGGGACTATATACTCACTTTCGTCTTGAAGATATATATATAATTTGACTTGGTCTCCGGTTGATATCACGAACCTATCCATATATAATATATCAATACCTTTTCTTTTTAAACAAACGTCACATATATATACTTGTTATACTTTTAATACTTTGAAAAATTCCTTAGTCCGTAGTTAGCAGTTCGTTGTTAGTAATTCAATTTTAATGGTTCATTTTTAGATGTTTAATATACACGCAATGAAATAAATAAAACCCCCAACGAAATAAATAAAACCCCATCGTATATGTATTGGTCGAGATTAATCTTGACCCATGGTACCGGTGTTGTCAAATGACGTGTTGCGTACATAAAGTACCGGTGTTGTCAAATGACGTGTTGCGTACAATCATGGGATCTTATGATTAATCTTCTCGTGTTGTTTACGGGTGATCCTGAACCATATAAAATTGAATTATAAGTACATATATATAAAATATCATGTTATCTTAGAAATATGTGATTTTATTTAATTTTTCCCAATTAATCCCGAAGTTAAACAAGTCTTAGATATCCGATCTCGTTTTGGTCATAGTTTCTTCGTTACAACTCCGTTTTCGTTGATTCAACTTGTCACTTCCTTGGATCGAGTCCCTATTTAAGACTATGAACTGTAAATACCTTAGTTTGTATTCGAAATCACAGGTCATAGGTCAAACTTTAGTGAAACTTATGAAGTTAATCATTTTCCATCATGTAAACAACCTTAAATGATTATTTTTCTAAAAATACTTATACTTTGAGTTAAATCATGAAATTTTTATGTGTTATCATATTCATAGTAAAAATCATTTTTCCAGAAAATAAACCTCCAATTCAAAGTTTAAGATGGTTTTTAATTATCCAACCCAAAACAGCCCCCGGTGGCACTCCGACGTCGTAAAAACAGTTTTTAAGGTGTTCTTTGAAAAACCAAGTTATACCTTGTTAAATTAGCATATATTTATGATATATTACAGGTCTTGAAGTATTTTAAAAGTTAAGTTAGAAGGATCTATTTAGTTTGCAAACAAGTTTGAAAACATTCAAACTATGTTCTTGTTGTTAAAATTTTATACCACAAAATAAGATAGCTATATATATATGAATCGAATAAGGTTATGAACATAGATTCTACCTCAAGTTCCTTGGACAAGGTTGCTGTAAAAGAGGAGTAAAAAGCTAGAACCAAAAGGGTGATGGAATTGGATGAAAGATTGGAAGTAAGTTTGTGTTCTTGGAAGGATTTCTTGAAGTGTTTTTGTATGGTTTTCTTATGGTGATTAAGTAAGGTTTTTGAAGCTAAATGATGGGGAAAATGCTTGGAGATGATCAAGTATGAAGTTAAGAGTATTTTGAGAGAGAAATGGAAGTGTAAGTATGAGAAAATGGGGTGAAGAAATGGTGTGCATGCATAAAAACGTTTTTAGGTTATAAAGGAAAAAAAAGATACCTAACTTTGTTTTCTTGCTAAATAATTCATGCTACTTGACAAATGGTTGGTTCCACATGTTTCTTAATCATTTAAGGCTGCTAAGGAGCAGATTTTTATTGGTATATACCAATAGTAAATACATCTAGAAGCTGCGTATGATACGGGTACATATACCCTAGGTATACGTATAGAAATCTTTGAGAAAACGGAACGAGGATTCAAATATAGTTATCTTTTGTAAATATACTTATATTGTTTTATGTATGTAAGCCCTTTAAAAGTGATAAAATACATATCTATACGATGCATGTATAAGTAATATAGGTTATAAGTATTTACGTCGAAAAACATTACGTATATTTATCGTTTTGAAAACTTAAGTTAGTAGTTTTAAAATATACTTATAACTTATTGTTATTAATACAAAATGAGATATTAAAACATTCTTAGATCATGTTAAATATGTATATATACATATATATACACAAACGTATAATTATCATATGTTATATAGTTCGTGATATCATCGGTCAAACTAGACGGTCAAACGTTGTGTAAACTCTTTTCGGAAATATAAATCTCGACAATTTGGATTGCTTATCATGTTGGTAAGGTTTAATTTATGTAAATATTAATCTTATAAGTATAGAACGATCGAAAAAGTGCGGGTCGTTA
The DNA here is from genome assembly GCF_046630445.1 of Rutidosis leptorrhynchoides. Taxonomy (NCBI): domain Eukaryota; kingdom Viridiplantae; phylum Streptophyta; class Magnoliopsida; order Asterales; family Asteraceae; genus Rutidosis; species Rutidosis leptorrhynchoides. The sequence goes on along the minus strand of NC_092343.1, from coordinate 298,856,608 downwards.
CAACATCCGTCGTTAACCACTTAACCATCGTTAACTACAATCTCTGTCTCAAATCAATAAATTCCATTTCATAATAAACCAAGTGTATTATTCAATTGTATGTTTGATTTTTACACTTCCATTTTTGATATACTCAAAATTTTCTAGAAATCATCATTCCTATCTTGCAAAGTTCGTAAGAATTACACAAGCACCAACACCATTCAAATGAATAACGAAGTATTGATTCATAATTTCATTTACATTGAATAGATAATCCGCGAAGATTACGTAATTTCTAAAGGTTTTAGAGATTATTCAACTCTAGATCCAGCCAAAAATCAAATGAGTCAATATTACATTAACTCATTAAATCTGTATTACGTCTGAAAAAATATACATGTATTTTCATAAAGACTGTAATAAAATTCCCTTGTACAAGATATTACTTGTGAAACTTTTAACGGGTAGGTAATACCCGAGAAATACTTAGATTTCACATTAATATGTTACACTGTACATTCTTCGATTCTGACTCACCAATCACTAACTATATTCACTACTTTTACAGCGATACACATTCTTTCATAAAATCAGGAGAACCATTTTCATAAATTACATACCCTGATTTTGAACAGATCAGAAATCCAAAGTCAAGATTTAGCAGAAGATATCATTCTTAGATCTCTACATCTTTCAAAGCTATACTTTGACTTCAAAGCTGTGCTAGAACATCATTTTTAGAACCCAGAAAAGTATTTGTATCATTCAAAATCCTAGAACATCATATGAATATTAATGATTATAATCTATATTCAAACCCCTCGAAATTCCTGAAGACACTTCAAATAATGAACAATCGAGATGATGATCCAACCACATGTTACCCACAGACATGCACCTGAAAAACTCTCGAAACCAAAGTCATAGTTTAACACGTACCATCATCAGATCCTTTGGCATTTATAAGCAAAAATAACTTTACAATTCCCTTTCAAAGTAGCAAATTCTGTTACAGCTCCAGCAAGTCAATTTCGATCTTTCATTCGGAGTAGCCTTATTATAACCCTGATATATACAATTACCCTTTTGTTATCGAAGAACGTTTTATATTTCACCACATTATCAGCAGATGTACCAGCAACTTCGGCTTAAGTCTCTCTGAAAAATATCTATATTATTCATGAAAACCCATCATCTACTCATCTGCATCCTGTAACAATAATTGCCATACCAACTGTCATAAATCATCAATCATTATTCTCGAATTTCGCAGCAATTCTACGCCAACAGTTATATATATACATATAACGTCTATCTCCTAGACTTATATACTGCGAATGTGAAATTTCTGAAAAACATCCTAAATTATGAATTAGTTCTCCGAATTTTTGGAAAAATGATGAAGCAGCAGCAAAAACTGTAAACGATCTTAACAGTCAAAAGTTTGATGATAAAGAATAGTGGGTTGGTAAAGCTCAGAAAAAGAGAAGGTTTGGTACTGGAAAACGGATTGAGCAAACTATGAAGGAGGCTGTGGACAAATCACAAAGACTAAACCTGCCTTCAAAGAATCCAAATGATTCAGTATCTGCTGAAGTCATTAACGAATACCTTGCTCCTGACTCTAAACCATTGCGAACAATATTCTTCATCATCCTCTGATATTAGAAATTCTAGGATATCATCATATCTTTCATTATAAATATCTTCGGCGTTCCTGAAGATATCTTCATACCAATTGTTATCCGAAATCATTTACCTCTTCGCGCTATCTGTGTTACATCATAAAAGAAACTATTTTAGTTTCTAAATTTTAAAACCTTCGTGTATAAAATATGAATGTTTGAAGTAGTGTTGGGAACTGAAGCATGAGTTAGTATAATATAATGACACTTGATCAACGTGATTATATTACAGTAAGTCATGCTGAGTTTCTAAATGAAACATGATGATTCACAGACCATAACGTCATCATGCGCCATGTTACATAACTCTTTCATTCTATTTAACTTCTAAAATATCAAGAAAATATTTTCTTGATGATTCGGTCTTTTCCGGATATTCTGGTAATTTGACAAATCAAATTATGCTACTACCTTCCCTTTCTACCTTGTATATTATGATGATTCGAAACTCCATACCTACGAATTCTGGACCGTTACTTGCGAAAAGAAAACAAAAGCATGAAGCTCCGAAATAGAAAGGGGAGTAAAAATCGCAGCAAACCGAAAAGATCATTAACTATAGATGTCAATAATTATGGAAAGACAAATGCAAGGAAGGATTATGAAATCCACTACCCCAAGAGCGAAGTAGAAGTAAATATACTCCTTCGGTGGTAGTTAGAATAGGAGGATGATTGTTGTGATAGTCAGAATAAGATCAAGGATCAGAACTAGATGGAGCATATTGACGAATATGTTGGAAGTATGAATTGGGAGAGAAAGAATGGAAGGTGTGAGTTATGGAAATAAGGAAACAAAGGGGGTAGATATATAGTGAAATATCCAACAGAGCAATCAAAACAGACTATCGCATTTAATCAAAGCGGATCCTAATTTCCTTAATTACCGAAGAACCAAATCTTATTACGAAGATTTTCTCCAAATCCCTTGAACTCTGGAAATCAATCCTGTCTACGTTAAAAGGTATGACAAACCTACATTTACTCATTTCACCCTTTTGTGATAGCTTCACTTATACTCTTCGCGTAATCGAATTGTTTTATCTATATTACTCAAGGATGATAACATTTAATTTTTAGCTTGTAGGCGTCATGGAAACATACTTATTGTCAGCCATGACCATCCCAATCAAATTTCGGGACAAAATTTCTTTAACGGGTAGGTACTGTGACAACTCGGAAATTTTTGATCAAATTTAAACTTAATCTTCAAAGGATTAAATGTTTCCAACACGATAAGCAAAGTCTGTAATGTTGAAATCTCAAAAAAAAACTTTGAACTGTGTTCTTGTAGTCATTTACCCTTCGACTGCTCTCGATGATTCACGAACAATTATGTGTAAATAGATATGTATGTATATGTGTGATTATTAAATTGAGAAATTTTAATAAAACATTTAACGGTTTGGTTGATATGAAAATAAGTTATGAAATTATTATATGACTTGAAAACATTAACAAAGTATTACGTGTATGATGCCGTACATTAAATTTATTGGTTTCCATATCTATTTGATATATTGAAATATCAAAGTTAAAGGATAATGTCAAACGATTGAATCAAAAGATATTTATCAAGTCCCTTAAGGATATTATATTGTTATGGGTCTCTATTATGAGGTCCACGTTGATTTGAGAAATCTTTCTATTTTATCGGTATTCGGAATAAATGGTAAAGTAATTTACAAGTAAGAACAAATGTGTCAATTAACAATAACTGGACAAAAGTTAGTGGAGATTCCTGATTAATTTTCAAAGCATGCTTTACAATAATTTCCTCGTGACTCTTGATAAGTTAAATATTTAGCTTTCATAATATTTAATGTAATGGTGAAATCATGTAGAGTAATTAATTGGAATAATGGTTGTCGACAAGATAAATCATTTGACATGTTACATTAAGGTGATTTCATACGTTTAATTACCCATTGGACTATTCTCGACAATTCACGAATAATTGTGTGCAAATAAATATATATAAAAACAGATATATGTATATAAATAAATATAAATGTAAGTATATATATATTTAAAATAATAAAATACAAGTAATCATTAGAACTACATATGTAAAATAATATACAAAATAGTTAAGTTGTTAATAGAATGAAAATATATATGATTTCTATGTATAATTATTATTATATTGTGATATATATAATGTATAGATACTAAATATTCAATAAATGTTATTATATAATATATAATTATTAAATATTACATAACTACTAATATATAATACAAGTTAAAATATATTTATATTAATATTATTATTACTTTTATTATTACTATTAAAGTAAATATTAATATTAATAGTAATATCAATATTATTAAAATTAGTATATATAATATATAGGTATGAAATTTGATAAATTTAATTTGTTATATTACTATTACTAATATTATTGTTATCATTATTAATATCATTATTATTATAATTAGTAGAAAAATTTTGATTTTAGTTATTATTATGATCATTATTATTTTTATAATTATTATTACCAATATCATTAAAAATTATTATTATTATTATTATTATTATTATTATTATTAATAGTAGTATTATTATTATTATTAATATGATTATTAATTATTAAAATTAAGTAAATAAAGATTCTTAAAGACAGATAATTAAGCGTAATATGATTATATATTTCTAATCAGTTCTATTTTTTTATTTGCCTCCTGTTCTACTCGTGATTAAGTGTCGACACATCTCCTCCCTTTATAAATCGATTAGCTTTTGTTTGAGAGAAATCATTCGATTTTTGATTATTAAATACAACTACTGCAGTCTGATGAACAAAACAAATAAGAACATCAGGTTCGTTTCCTATTTTCCATAATCAATCTTCATCTGTTTTGGTCTATAGATCGATTTAGAATGTTCTATCTCGAATTAATTGAAGATTCAAGTTCCTTATACCTCATTTAAACTACCTTAGTATTTTAATTCGATTGAGATTCCTAATATGATCTCAATTATTCGAGTCAAACTTTTCTGCTACTCGGTCAACAAATCAATTCGAATTACCTGTGATGATTTAGGACCTTAGCATGATTCACGAGTGTTAACATGGTGATTTTACACATTTTCGTGAAGAATTAGTCTTCAAACACATATTTATTCTCAAATTTGATTCTAATATTCATATGAAGACAAATTGGTGTTCATCGAGAAAACCTGATATATGTTTCCGATTTGGATCAAGTGCCTTTTCAAATCATATTCATCGCTACATAATGGATCTAATTCGATCAGGTTTAATCCTCAATTTGTTCGGTTCATAGATGATTAATTTTGTTGTTCTTGAGTTCGAAACAGATGACGTACTGTAATGATGAAGATGATTCAATAGATGATATTCGGTTCTTCCTTGTTCTATAATCATCATCAAACATCTAAATTTTTTTGTTTCTGCTTCGATTCAAACAACCACAAAACCTCGAACCATACATTCTGCTTGTTGCTTCTACCCTCTGCCCTAAAACCGTATTAAATTTAAATTGCTATTACTAATTGGATCATATATTTGGATTTGGATTATTGGGCTGCAGCCATTGGGCCAAATGATGTTTCTTTTGGACTATGCATCTTAGGCTCTTTTAGCAATTGGTTTTCAATTCAAGTCTTGTCTAAAAAAAACACTGGTTTACTCGTTATCCAGTTTACTCATCCTCTCGTTAAGGGCATATTTTATTAAAACCTAAACTTATTGATTACAAATATTTATAATATTTGGTTGAGGTATTAAAAAGAAATAAATACAATAGATGAATTGAAGGAGATAGCCACCTATTTTGATATGAATATGATATTAACATAGGATGGTGAAGATTGTAAAAATATAGTATTTAAGATAATAAGTATAAATATTAATACGATATGTAGTAATATATGTATATAAAGATGTAAATTATATTACTAAAAATACATATACGTATAAGAAAACTTTACATAAATAAATACATGAATATGATTTAAAAATGAAAAATCAATAGATAAATTTTAAAATATAAAAATACATACAATTATTATAATATACATATCAGTTATACAGATAAATTATAATATTTTTTACATATTTGAAATAACAAGAGTAATTAAATTGTAAAATATAAAAATACATACAATTATAATAATATTTTTCATAATTATATTATCATCATCTTTTAATTATACAGATGAGAGTACCTGTATATTTTTCATAATTATATTATCATCATCTTTTAAATTTGACACGTCCCATCCGGGTTATACAGATGAGAGTACCTGTATATTGGGGATATTCTAGATGCATTTGTTAATGTCGATTACCAGGTGTTCACCATATGAATGATTTTTAATTCGCAAGTTATGCGTACTACTTTGTACTCGGGTTACGTGTACAATTATATATCTAAAATCTTGTGGTCTATTAAAATGATGGAAATTAATGTTTATGATAAACTAATGAACTCATCAACCTTTTGGTTGACACTTGAAAGCATGTTTATTCTCAGGTTTAAAAGAAATCTTCCACTGTGCATTTGCTTATTTAGAGATATTACTTCGAGTCATTTATGGCATATTTCAAAAGACGTTGCATTCAAGTCATTGAGTTCAATAAAGATTATTATTAAGAAGATAACAGATTAAGTCATTTATAGATTAGATATATTATGAAAGGGTATGCATGCCTGTCAACTTTCAATGAAATGAAAGTTTGTCTTTTAAAAACGAATGCAATGTTTGTACAAATGATATAGGTTCGTGAATCCAAGACCAACCCTGCATTGTTCAGTATCGTCGTATGAATATTTTTACTATAAAATATTGTATCGTGAGTTTCATTACACCCTTTTATTATATTTTTGGGACTGAGAATACATGCTGCTTTTATAAATGTTTTACAAAATAGACACAAGTAATCGAAACTACATTCTATGGTTGGATTATCGAAATCGAATATGCCCCTTTTTAGCTTGGTAGCCTAAGAATTAGTGTTTATGATAATTGCCACCATTTGACGCGAATCCTAAAGATAGACCTATGGACCTCGACACGTCCCATTTGGGTTACGAATGCTTTAGTACTTCGATTATCATGTTCGATGAGAGTCCCGGAATGATGGGGATATTCTATATGCATCCTGTTAGTTCAGTTATCAAGCGTTCACCATATGAATGATTTTTAATTCGCGGGTTACGCGTGTTATTTTGTACTCGGGTTACGTGTACAATTAAATAGCTGGAAATCTTGTGGTCTATTAAAATGATGAAAATGATTGTTTATGATAAAATAATGAACTCACCAACCTTTTGGTTGACACTTGAAAGCAAGTCTATTCTCAGGTATTAAAGAAAGCTCCCGCTGTGCATTTGCTCATTTTAAAGATATTACTTGGAGTCATTCATGGCATATTTCAAAAGACATTGCATTTAAATCGTTGAGTTTAATAATGATTATTATTAAGTAAATGACAGATTAGGTCATTTATAGTTTGGATATTATGAAATGGTATGCATGCCTGTCATCTTTCGATGTAATAAAAGTTGTCTTTTAAAACGAATGCAATGTTTGTAAAATCTATCATATAGAGGTCAAATACCTTGCAATGTATTCATATGTTATTTTATTCATCCTTATAGATTAGGGCGGGTCGTCTCATGTGGTATCAGAGCAGTGGTCTTAGCGAAACAGGTCTTACATTAGTGTATCTAACTGATAGTTGTTAAGATGCATTAGTGAGTCTGGACTTCAACCGTGTCTGCATGTCAAAAGTTTTGCTTATCATTTTGTGTCGAAAATTACCTACTTATCATTCTTAGAAAATTACCTGCTTATCATTCTTAGTCTAGACACATCTTACTGCATTGATTGCATGAATAGTGTATAGACAAAAATTCATATCTTAGCGTATCTGTTACTATAAACTTTACCTGGCATATTCCGTAAATTCCTCCGTAATCTACAAAATCTTTTGCTCTATATATATAGATATTCTATGTAATTAGAATACCATCCGATAGCTATAAATCATTTCATATCGAAAAATCCTTTATTCAATCGTTTTAAATGGAATTCGCTACTAGTTTAAGTTCCTCAGATTCTGACAGCTATTCCGATATGGATTTCCACTCAATGTAACCGGAATGGATCAACCAATCAGTCATCATCAATTCTGGATGAACTGGGGATGGGTTCGTAGTCTACTTAATCATTGGAGACAAGAAGAAGGTGATCCCTTCCATCCACCACATTTCCCTCTTGGCAAAGAACCTGAAGCACTTACCGGCAAACATGTCCGTAATAACATTTTATCTCTCATTTCCAGAGTATCTCATCACGATTATATACTATCTCAAATTCTACATCTTATTCATCCGCTCATTCCGACCGCCAATCATCCCGGAATAATAGAAGAAGTCCACGAACTTCGTGCTCGAGTAATTAATTTGGAGAATATGGTGCAAAACTTACCAGCTTCATCAACATCACCGGCACCAATAGTACCACCAACATCAACACCAGAACCACTAACAACCCAAGTTTCAACATCACATGCCTCAACATCGCAATCTATACCACGAGCATAACCTTCGTCCTACGTATCGTTCTACATCATTTATCTTCGTTCGACACGGCGATTAAGAAATCTCTAATGTTTTAGAGATTATGTACTCTAGTTCTAACCGTAAATCAAATGAGTTTAATATTATATTAACTCATTAAATCCATGATTATATCTGAAGAAAATATATATGTATATATGTTTTCATAAAGATTGTAATTAAAAATTCTGGTGTACAAACTGTTAATTGTGAAAATATTTTAACAGGTAGGTAATACCCGAGGAATATTTAGATTTCACATTAATAAGTTACACTGTACATTCTTCGAATCTGATTCAACGGTCATTTACTATCCTACTTACATCCACAGATATACGAATCCGTTCACCACAGAATAACCATTTTCATTCAATTTCATATTTGAATTTTGACTTATCAGAATCCAACAAGTAGCATAATGAAGAAAACATTGGACAAAAATAAAATTTGTTAGAAACAAACAAATTAACTATGAGAAATTTTGGTAAGAATCCACGCTAACAAAATCCTAGCTAACTGTTAATTCCTTATTACATTTATTTATCGCAATTTATTTATTGCAATTTTAATTCTTGCCATTTTATTTATCGTCATTTAATTTCTGTTATTTATTTTACGCATTTTAAATATCGTCGGATAAATCGGGACACATATACAAGGTTTTTACATATCATATCGACGCATATATATATATTATTTGGAATAACCATAGACACTCTATATGCGGTAATGTTCGAGTTAGCTATACAGGGTTGAGGTTGATTCTAAAATAATATATATACTTTGAGTTGTGATCGAGTCTGAGACATGTATACAATGGGTCACTATATGTATTAATTAATTTGAATATTATATATTAAACTATATATGAATTATTGAACTGCTAACTGTGGACTATCAACTATGGACTACTAACATTGGACAATTAAAATGAATTAAAATGTTAATTATAACATATGAAACTAAACATTTCTTCAAGTTTGCACTTGATTTCATCTTAAACCTCATTTGTATCTTAACGATTACAATCTGCGTTCAAACCTTTCATGATTCTTGAAAACACCTCAATCGAGAGGATGAACCAACCGCACTTCATCTATGGAAGAAAAGATTGATGCATATAGTTATGCACCTGAAAACACTCGGAAACTGAGTAAACGTTTAACACGTACCTGTGCTAATTCCTTTAGCGTTATTATTACCGAAAATAACTTTGCAACTCCTGTTCGAGATAGCCAGTTTTGTCACAGCTCCAGCAGGTCAACTTCGACTTTTTGTTTGAAACAACCTTATTATAACCTTGATATATATGCGTGATCTTTTATTGTTACCGAGAAACCTTTTATATTCCACCATATTACCAGCAGGCGTACCTGATAGTGTTCCAAATGAACATATATTTTGTAGCAATATCGTTCCAATATGTAAAGTTTTTAAATGTAATTTCCTTATTTTTAGTTGTAATAGTTAAATAAATAAGTGCGAAGACGAAAGACTTCTTTTTTTTTTTCCGATCAATTTCTTATCTTTTTCTTACTTTTCTATATCAAATATCAATATCTATATTTATAATTCTCTATCATAATGTTAATGTAATAAGATATAACAATAATCTTAATTTTAATTTTAAATTATGATAATAATAAGATTTATGATAGAGATCGTTTGAGTGTGTAAGTCGAAATTCTGTCCGTGTAACGCTACGCTATTTTTAATCATTGTAAGTTATGTTCAACCTTTTTAATTTAATGTCTCGTAGCTAAGTTATTATTATGCTTATTTGAGCCGAAGTAATCGTGATGTTGGGCTAAAATATTAAGACGGGGTTATTGAACTTTGTACCATAATTGGGGTTTGGGCAAAAGACCGACACTTGTGGAAATTGGACTATTGACTATTAATAGATGGGGGGTATTGTCTAATTGAGTGACAACTCATTGGAGTCTGTCGAACCTATCTTCAAATTAATTATCCTAATAATTAATAATGATTATGTTTGTCCTATTTAGTGACGTTCATATGGAATCTATTATAATCATTTAATTAATTATTCGGGTTGGGTAATTGATTATTCAAACTGATCAAGTGGGTAAATTAATATTCATATCTAATCAAAACAGGGGTAGATTACATACAGTGATAACTGGTGTAATTGTTGACAGAAGTGATAACTGCGTCACAGTTTAAATCCTTAATTAGTTGGAATATTTGACTTCGGGTATAAGGGTAATTTGACGAGGATACTCGCACTTTATATTTATGACCGATGGACTATTATGGACAAAAACCAGATAGACGTATCAAATAAACCAGGACAAAGGACAATTAACCCATGGTAATAAATTAAAATCAACACGTCAAACATCATGATTACGGAAGTTTAAATAAGCATAATTCTTTTATTATATTTCTCATCGTATCTTTATTTACTGTCATTTTATTACTCGCAATTTTATTTACTGTCATTTTATTTATTGTCATTATTTTACGCACTTTAATTATCGTCATTTATCTTTACGCTTAAAATATAGAATCGACAAACCGGTCATTAAACGGTAAAACCCCCATTTTATAATAATATTACTACTTATATAATTATATATATTTTGTATAAATATAGTTAAAAATATAGTAAGTATCACCAGCTCCCTGTGGAACGAACCGGACTTACTAAAAACTACACTACTCTACGATTAGGTACACTGCCTATAGTGTTGTAGCAAGGTTTAGGTATATCCCATCCGTAAATTAATAAAACTTGTGTCATATTTTGTAGTATTTTGTATTAAAAATAATACTATTTCGTACCCTCACGCTACATCATCAAGTTTTTGGCGCCGCTGCCGGGGAGCGCTAAAACGCTATATTTTTAATTATAGTAATATTGAAATAAAATATAATAATATAATAATATTGAAATAGAATATAATAATATAATAATATTGAAATAGAATATAATAATATAAAAATATTTAAGAATCTTTACGTAAATTTTTTAAAAAAAAAGTCGTATTTATTAAATACTTCAGGGGTATATTATGTAACTTATAATTAATAATTGCTATCATGTCGCTTTCATGTGAATAGTAAATTAATTAATTTATTTTCATTTACTATTCATGAATAGTAAATGAATTAAAAAAAAAAAAAAGTTTTAAAAAAAAATTATAATTATAAAAAAATTATTAATTTGTAAAAAAAAATCGTTTAAAAAAAAAAAAAAAAAAATCGTAAAAAAAAAAAAAAAAAAAAATCGTTTTTTAAAAAAAAAAAAAAACAAAAAAATTTCGTTTTAAAAAAAAAAAAAAAAAAAAAATTTGTGTAAAAAAAAAAAAAAAAAAAAAAATCGTTTTTTTTAAAAGAAAAAAAAAATCGTTTTAAAAAAAAAAAATTTTTGTAAAAAAAAAAAAAAAAAATCGTTTTTTTTAAAAAATTTTAAAAAAAAACGAAAAAAAAAAAAAAAAGAAAAAAAAAAAAAAAAAAAAACGTAAAAAAAAAAAAACGAAAAAAAAAAAAAAAAAAAAAAAAAAAAAAAACGTAAAAAAAAAAACGTAAAAAAAAAAAAAAAAAAAAAAAACAAAAACGTAAAAAAAAAAAAAAAAAAAAAAAAAAAATTATTAAAAAAAAAATATATATATTTTTAAAATTTTGTCTATAAAAAAAAAAAATGTTTTTTTTTTAGTTTTATTACCTTTAGATTTTTAGACTATAGTCGCAACTTTTAGTATTAAGTTTAGTTTTGCCATAGTTATTTTTACTTCTAGAATTTTTAGGCTTTGCCGTAAAATCCCTTAAGTGCTTATTCCTTAGACTAAGTTTTAGGTGCTTTAGAATTTTACGACGCCGTATTTCGCACTACTTTCTTATTTTTATTTTTCGACGCCTATTTTTCGACCTTTTATTTTTCGACATTTTTCGACGCGCAATCTATTTCTTTCTTATTTCTCGCCATTCTAGTTTTTAGGACTTAGAATTTTTTTCTACTTCTTCTCTAAATTTCTTAAAATTACGAAAATTTATTTTAAGTGGTTAAATTGATAGACATCAAAATTTTCTGGTTCGTAGTAATAGTTGGATTTGTACGTGGACCGGGTTATTGGAGCCAAACAGTACTCAATTATATTGAGACCAAACGAATCCTGCCCCTCTGCTGCATCTTTTGGCTATTCGAAACGTGGGCAAAATCAGAAAAGTCTATTAATTGGATAACTTATTATAATTTTTCTTTCCTTTTTAAAAACTAATAGGATATTCAGTGAATGCACCGAGCAAGACGTTCGCCGCCGGTCATACGTTCACCACCTGTAACTAGATCAAGACATTTAGCAAATATAACCGCCGTTGATTTTTCTTTAGAATCGTCATCCAGTCGCCCAAGTACTTCAGTTCAAATTTCCGATAATCCATTTTTTGAACCCGACCTCACAATTGAGAATTCGGAAAATATTCAGGAACGGTTTGTAGATCCCGAACCATTAAACTTTCCTCCGGAACCACCAATCATTCAAACAGAGATTGTTGAGGAAGAAACCATTAAATCAGAAACCTCTAGTGATTCAGATACAACACTTCCAATCATGAAAAATCTAGAACCTCTAAGTATGGAAGACCGAATGAGAGTTACACGCACGGGCCAAGGTCACGCCATTATTAAACCAGAAGTTAATGCTCCAGATTATGAAATTAAAGGACAAATCCTACACATGGTAACTAACCAATGCCAATTCAGTGGTGCACCGAATGAAGACCCAAACGAACATCTTCGTACGTTTAATAGAATTTGTACACTATTCAAAATCCGAGAAGTGGAAGATGAGCAGATCTATCTCATGTTGTTTCCCTGGACTTTAAAGGGAGAAGCCAAAGATTGGTTAGAATCGTTACCTGAAGGGGCGATTGACACATGGGATGTTTTAGTTGAAAAATTTCTTAAACGATTCTTTCCGGCATCCAAAGCCGTGAGACTTCAAGGAGAAATTGTTACGTTCACGCAAAAGCCAAATGAAACATTATATGAGGCGTGGACAAGATTCGGAAGGATGTTGAGAGGATGTCCTCAACACGGATTAGATACTTTTCAAATAGTACAAATCTTCTATAAAGGCGTAGACATCGCCACACGAAAAGACATCGACATAACCGCTGGTGGATCCATTATGAAGAAAACCGCAACTGAAGCTTACAAAATTATTGATAACACAGCCTCCCACTCTCATGAGTGGCACCAAGAAAAAGATATCGTTAGATCATCTAAAGCGGCTAGAGCCGATTCTAGCCATGACTTTGATTCCGTTTCCGCAAAAATAGATGCTTTCGAAAGACGAATGGAAAAGATGAATAAAGATATTCACGCAATACGAATCAGTTGTGAGAAATGCGGTGGACCACACTTATTGAAAGATTGTCACATTGAACCAACGATGGAACAACAAGAGAATGTTTCCTATATGAACCAAAGGCCGGGAAATAATTATCAAAATAATTATCAACCGCCAAAGCTAAACTTCAATCGAAATCAAAACATTCTTTACAATCCAAAAGGACCCGAAAATAACTGGTATAACCAACAAGGTCCGAATAACCAACCAACTCAAAACAACACTTTCAATCAACAAAGACCTGGCTTGTATAAACCACCACAACAAACCGAAAAGAAAAAGTCAAATCTGGAAGAAGTGGTATTTAAGCTAGTTGAATCTCAAACACAATTTATTGAAACTCAAACCCAAACGAACGAGAGGTTTAATCAGTCATTAAGAACTCAACAAGCTTCCATTTTGAATCTAGAAAAACACGTAGGTACTCTTGCTAGCATGATGAGTGAGAGGGAACAAGGAAAGCTACCGAGTAATACTGAAGTAAATCCTCGGAATGAGAATGTTAATATGGTTTCAACGAATTCTGAAAAACCAGCATCAGAAGATGGGAAGGTTTTAGATGAGAGTAACAATGAAGAAGTTACACCACCACCACCCGAGTATGTAAAGCCAGTGGTGGCACCATACAAACCACCCATCCCGTTTCCAAGAAAAGGAGTTGAGTATGAGCAAGTAACAAGTAATAAAGATTGTGATACCTCTGGAAAGAAGAAGAAGAAAAAGAATAAGAAAGTACAAGAAACAAAAACCGTAAAGATAAACCCGGTGAATACAGTTCCACCAAAACCTCCACCTAGGGTAGGTGATCCGGGTGAATTTATTGTTCCTTGTCTACTTAGTGATTGTGTCATGTATGATGCACTAGCAGATTTAGGTGCGAGTGTAAGTGTTATGCCTCTTTCCTTATATAAGAGATTAGGTGTAGGTAAGTTAAGTCCAACGGATATGAGTGTTCGACTCTTTGATCAAACCATTAAGCACCCAGTTGGAATTGCTGACAACCTACCCATTCAAGTAGGTAATTTAACCTTTCTAGTCGAATTCATTGTCATTGACATAGAAGAGGACTCAAACATTCCTCTAATTTTAGGACGACCATTCTTAGCGTCCACCGGGGCGTTATTTGATGTAGGAAATGGAAGAATGACACTTAAAAGTGGTGACAAATCGATCACCTTTATGATTCGAAAATCTAAACCTCCACCAACCAAAACCGTTGAACCAATAAAAACGATTGGTAAGAACCATGTTGTTTTACCAACTCCAACGGTAGTGCTTAATAATAATAAAACGCCTAAGTGTGGGGAAAATGAAGTAACACCTAATGATGACATGATAACAAAGAACCCCGTTGTTGATACGAAATTAAATGATCCCGTTATTAATAGTTCAATGAAGAAACTTATTAAACGGATTCGCGATGCTAAAACCAAGGGGAACTTTAAGTTATGTAACCGGTTAGTATCCAATCTATCACCTAAAGAAAAGGAGAAACTAGTTGAAATTGTGGATATTACACAGGAATCCGACCAATGGCTTAAAGAAAAAGTCACGGATATGCAAGTTGATTATGGACCAAGAGAAATTGACGATGAAGTTAATCACAATTTTGACACCACAGCTACCTAAGTGTGGAGAGATTCGAATGTTCTAAAAAGATAATGTTGTCTAAAGTTATTTGTTCTGTTCTCGTGTAGTTCCGAGAATGGAATCCGATTGGTCTTTTCCGCTAGCAGACACTAAAGAACTAGTTTTCTCCCTCCATTCTGAATTTTTATTTTTTTTAGGTTTTATTTGAAATTAATATGCATTTTAATTTAAGTTTTTAAAAACAAAATTTACTTTAATTCATTAAGTTGAAAAAATGATTTCTAAAATTCGTCGTGAGTTGAAGATTAGGTAGTTGAACCGAAATTGCTTTACCCGAGGGCGGGACGAAAAATTTTGTTATCATTATTTTTAATTTTATTGATTTAAAGTATGCAAAAAAAAAAAAAAAAAAAAATACTATGTTTTATAAATTTTTGAACGTGGGGTTATATACCAAACTTCAAAAATATGTATATATGTTTGTATTTTATGTTATGTACAAAACAGGGTAAAACAGCGCACTTTCAAAGACTAGCATTAAGTTCAGCAAAAGCTAATAATTTTGACGACAATATCAAATGTGAGATAACAACAATATGTTTGCAAACTCGGTATTTTTAATAACTTTTCTACGCTAATCACCCTCATGAATTTATAATTGAAGTCTGATTTCATGCAAATGAGGGCATTGCATGATCTCAAGTGTGGGGAAGGGTTATAAATTCTCTCGGGTTTACACTTGGTTTATTTTGGTTTATTTGCCAAATTTTGTGAAAATTTGAAAAATTTTCAACTAAATGAACTCAAAATCATGTTTATACATATTTATGAACGATGAAAACTAGGTGTTAATACCGAAATTATCGTTACCTCGAAAAGGACATAAATTGAGAAACAACTTAAAATGCTTGAATTCATTTAAAATGGAATAAAGGAGAATAAAAAGGCAAAAAAAGAAACTAAGTGTGGGGAGAATGTACCAAGTTATTCAATTAAAAACTATCTATCACATATTTTTGTACAAACAATTGAAAATACTTTTGTTTTGAACGATAATCAACTGTTTTATCCGATGAAAGAAAAGAAGAGATGGATCTACACGATGAATCAATTCCATCATTTGAAGGAAGTAAAGTCTTCCGAAAAAGACACGCGCTTCTTGATTTAGGTCATGAAGTTGTCGTCCAGACCAGCTGTAGGTTGACGAAAAATCTAGAAAAGTCATCTCTAAAATCAGCAGGAAATCCACGGACCTCAGCATCAAACAGGGTCGCCAAGTGGTCAGATTTATCCTAACCATGAGAAGGATTTATCTCGTACAATGGGGAGGCACCGTGCAAATTAGCTTGATAAGACTAATGAATCAGATCCCCAGAAAAGGATAATCTCCTTAAAGATTAAAAATCAGCTTTTAAGACTGATAATACTCAATCCTAGAGATTGACCTTAAAGATTGAGAATTCAAACTCATGGAATTCAATGATATCTAAACTCGAGCTTGAACGAGAAAATATTTTGATCAAAAATACAAACCGATTTGTTTTCTGAAAACCCATTTTCAATGCGTTCATTACCATTTAACGTAAAATCCTAGGAATTCACCTGGAATTCATTAGGTCACCTGAACCAAATCGGGTGTCAACCGTAAGAACGGTGGTTGCATAGCATGGTCGGAGACAGGACCTTGTGCCAGACCGAAAAATTATAGGATGATCTTTACTATCGCTCCTACCAAGGATAGTTCTAGCATCCGACACGTTAAAAGACCATAATCATCTGCATGTCACGGGACATTGCCTTAACAGTTTCTTGTTCATCGCTTTCCTTTACAACCGGACGGTAGTTTGCCGAAAGGTAATATACGGGACAAGTAAACTGGACGTGTTGCTTTCCTAATACAAGGTTAGCAAGTGGGTAACACAAAACCACAAGTGTTGAGCTAAAATTTTCAAATCTGAAACCCACACAACCCACAAAAATATTTTGCAAACACCGGTGAAGGGTTATTCCGGAAAACTTATCTAGGGTAAAAGCTAGATTAAATTTTCAAAAAGATCAAATGTTTTCATAAAGATCCAATTTCCTTAAGGATCTATATTTTAATAGTCATGTGGGACTGTAAACCACCTTTCAAATGTGCACTTTGCTTTGGAAACCGAAAGTAAATCGGCTATTTGATTGCAAGTGTCGTTGACCTAAACCCGAGGCAACTGTGGATGACACACCCACCTTTAACCATCATTACTGTCATTGTTTATACCGCTATATCAAAATCACTGATGTACAAAATGTGATGAATAAAAAAGTGATTCATGTATGTTTTTATTTCAAGTTCTGTATTGCTTGAGGACAAGCAACGCTCAAGTGTGGGGATATTTGATAGTGTTCCAAATGAACATATATTTTGTAGCAATATCGTTCCAATATGTAAAGTTTTTAAATGTAATTTCCTTATTTTTAGTTGTAATAGTTAAATAAATAAGTGCGAAGACGAAAGACTTCTTTTTTTTTTTCCGATCAATTTCTTATCTTTTTCTTACTTTTCTATATCAAATATCAATATCTATATTTATAATTCTCTATCATAATGTTAATGTAATAAGATATAACAATAATCTTAATTTTAATTTTAAATTATGATAATAATAAGATTTATGATAGAGATCGTTTGAGTGTGTAAGTCGAAATTCTGTCCGTGTAACGCTACGCTATTTTTAATCATTGTAAGTTATGTTCAACCTTTTTAATTTAATGTCTCGTAGCTAAGTTATTATTATGCTTATTTGAGCCGAAGTAATCGTGATGTTGGGCTAAAATATTAAGACGGGGTTATTGAACTTTGTACCATAATTGGGGTTTGGGCAAAAGACCGACACTTGTGGAAATTGGACTATTGACTATTAATAGATGGGGGGTATTGTCTAATTGAGTGACAACTCATTGGAGTCTGTCGAACCTATCTTCAAATTAATTATCCTAATAATTAATAATGATTATGTTTGTCCTATTTAGTGACGTTCATATGGAATCTATTATAATCATTTAATTAATTATTCGGGTTGGGTAATTGATTATTCAAACTGATCAAGTGGGTAAATTAATATTCATATCTAATCAAAACAGGGGTAGATTACATACAGTGATAACTGGTGTAATTGTTGACAGAAGTGATAACTGCGTCACAGTTTAAATCCTTAATTAGTTGGAATATTTGACTTCGGGTATAAGGGTAATTTGACGAGGATACTCGCACTTTATATTTATGACCGATGGACTATTATGGACAAAAACCAGATAGACGTATCAAATAAACCAGGACAAAGGACAATTAACCCATGGTAATAAATTAAAATCAACACGTCAAACATCATGATTACGGAAGTTTAAATAAGCATAATTCTTTTATTATATTTCTCATCGTATCTTTATTTACTGTCATTTTATTACTCGCAATTTTATTTACTGTCATTTTATTTATTGTCATTATTTTACGCACTTTAATTATCGTCATTTATCTTTACGCTTAAAATATAGAATCGACAAACCGGTCATTAAACGGTAAAACCCCCATTTTATAATAATATTACTACTTATATAATTATATATATTTTGTATAAATATAGTTAAAAATATAGTAAGTATCACCAGCTCCCTGTGGAACGAACCGGACTTACTAAAAACTACACTACTCTACGATTAGGTACACTGCCTATAGTGTTGTAGCAAGGTTTAGGTATATCCCATCCGTAAATTAATAAAACTTGTGTCATATTTTGTAGTATTTTGTATTAAAAATAATACTATTTCGTACCCTCACGCTACATCATCAGTACCAGCAACCTCGTTGCTCCTTGGCCTAAATATCTCTGACAAATCAATATATTTATCTATTGAAGTCTTATCATATACTCGTCCGCACCTTGTAACGAGAATTGTCATACCAATTACCAGAAATCAGCAATCAGTATTTTGAATTTCGCAACGTTAATACATATAACATTTATCTCTTAGAATTATGATCTTTCATTCTGAAATTCTGAAAAGCATCCAGTCTACGAATCAATACTCTGAATTTTGAAAATGCTGATGAAGCAGCAAAAAGGGTAAACGACTTTAACTATCAAAAGTTTGATGATAAAGAGTAGTGTGTTGAAAAAGCTCAGAAAATAAGAAAATTTGGTACTGAAAAACGATTTGAGCAAACCAAGAAGGAGGCTGTGGATAAATCGCAAAGACTAAACCTGCCTTCAAAGAATCCAAATGATTCAGTATATGTTGAAGTCATTAACGAATACCTTGATCCTGACTCTACACTTTTACGGACAAATCTTCATCATCATCCATCGATATTGGAAATTCTAAGATATCATCGTATCTTTCAGTATAAATATCCTCGATATTTCTGAAGATAATTTCATGACTATTCTTATCTGAAATAATTTATCTCTTCGTGCTATCTGCTTTGCATCAAAAAAGAAACTATTTTTAGTTTCTAAATTCTAAAACCTTCGAGTTTAGAATATGAATGTTTTGAAGTAGTGTTGGGAACTGAAGCATGAGTTAGTATAATATAATGACACTTGATTAACATGATTATATTACAGTAAGTCATGCTGAGTTTCTAATGGAACGTGAGGATTCACAGACCTACCGTCATCATGTGTCATGTTACACGACTCTTACATTCTACTAAATCTCTAAACAAAATAAGGAATATATTTTCTTGATAATTCTATCTTTTCTAGTGACTTCTGATAATTTGACAAATGTTTCGGAAATATGAATTGAAGTATAAAAGACGAGAGTTATGGAAATAATGGGGCGGAAGAAGTTCATTTATAGGGAAATATCCGATAGAGCAATCGAAATAGATTATTGAATTTAACCAAAGGAAATCCTAATTTCCTTGATTACCGAAGAATCAAATCTTATTACGAAGATTTTCCATAAATCCCTTGAATTCTGGAAATCAACCGTGACTACATCACCGGTTAAGACAAACCTACTTATTATTTCATTCGTACTCTTCGAATAACCGAATTATTTCATCCTTATTACTCAATGGTAATAAAACTCTATTTATCAGCTTATATGAGTCATGAAAACATACTTATTATTATTCATGACCATCCCAATCAAATTTCGGGACGAAATATCTTTAACGGGTAGGTACTGTGACGACCCGGAAATTTCTGACCAAATTTAAACTTAATCTTTATATGATTTCTACATGATAAGTAAAGTCTGTAATGTTGGGTCTCAAAATTTTTGAACTGTTTATATGGATTCAATTAACCTTTGACTATTTCTGATGATTCACGAACAATTAAGTGTAAATAGATATGTGTGTATATAAAAATAATAATTGGAATTATAATTTGAAATATAATATTACATGTTTTTGTTATTAAAATTAGTTATGTAAAATAAAATAAAAATAGGATATTATAATAATTATTATTTAAAATATATCTCTATATGTAAATAAAGTATATTAAAAATAAATATTAAATGATTGTAATACTCGTTTGATGTTTTGATTGATATTACGCAAGTTAAATTCAAACTTATGTAGTTTTAAAATAAACGGTGATACGAAAATTAGTTCTATAAATCTTAGGCTTATTAAAAATATATTTAGGAACTATTTGTTAAGTTTTAACACTTTTTATATTTTACCCAGAATTGAGAGGGACAGTTGATGTAATTTTTATTTAACAAATTAAGGATCGAATTTTATACCATAATGACCAAAATAAATAAATATAATTACTGTAAAAATATGGGATTTTTCCGAATACTTTTATCCGCCACTCAGTAACAATGATACACGATATACAGTCCGAGAAAACTGTCGGTAGGATATCTATAATAATATGGCTGCTTGACTGTAGCTTTAACACGTTTAGTCTTTCCTGTTTATGATCAATATTATAATATTCTATAACTATTTATCTCTTATATATACATACATAGATTAACATAGATTAACGTATAAGATCACTTACACTACTCTCACCTTTCACCATCCTCTTCAAACTGCCACCTTCATCGATCTCTGCTGCTATTATTGTTTCGGTTTCAGTCGAGAACATCACCATAACCACCATCAACCATTGAGTGTTATCAAATATCACCAGCATCGAACGCCACATTGATCACCTTGCTACTACTGTTACGGTTCATCAAACCACCATAACTCCACCATCATCGTGACCTTCATTATTGCTGCTAATTTATTGCTGGATCGTTCCACTAACATCAAAACTAAACAACCATCGAAACCCATTTAAAATCGCCAACATCAACATCAGATTACTGCTACTTCGACAATTTGTATTCTGTTTACCGTTCGATCAAGACCATTAATGTATTTACTACTACTCCTAGCTCCTGCCTATTTGCTTCTGTAGCCATTCAAGAACACCATAACTACTTGCGTTGTATTTTTCTGTTTCTTGCTTTCTATTGTTCGAACACCATCAATTCTTGTTTTCTTCTCGTGAGCACACCAACACCATCGATTACCATAACTTTCACACCATTAACAACCATCTACCACTCTCCTTTTTGATTGTTCAAACTCACAAATCCAATATCCTCATCCTCGTTATATCCTCCTGTGCAAACATACGAGAACCATTAAAACTTCCACCTTTTATAGCTTGCTAATTATATTGTTTCACTGCTATTGCCGACACTTGTTGCTGCTACATTCTGTTTTTGATTAACCTTGAACCACCAAAAACCAACGAAGATTACTGTTACTACTATACGTTTTGGTTCTTTTATATTGTTTCTATTACCATTCCAAAATCGCCACCCAAATCAACCCAGGAAAACCACCATCGAACCATCATGATTAACACCTTCTACTGTAACCTTCACCATCAAACTATCTCAAACCCACTTGTTATTCGCTGCAGTCATTTGTGTTCTACTTATGTTTCTATTTCAGTCCATCGAAAAAGACTCATACACACCACAAGAAACCCACTTGTTTGATCCACTAAACCCAAGATCGAGTTCTTTGTAACCAGTCCATTTAATCGGCCCATCAGGTGGCCCAATACCACCAAAATACATTACAATTGCTACATTAATTTCTGTTTCTTTTCTTTCTTCGGTATCGACACAAACATGACAAAAATAATGTCAACACCATAACGAGATGATTTCCTGATGATGTTAAAACGAATGGTGATGATACGAATTATATATACATGGGTCACGATATAATTCAAATAAACAAGGATGGAGGAGTGGTTAGGGGAGATGTTGGGATATTGAGAGGTCAAGGGTTCGAGCCTTGACACCGGCGTTTATTTTTTTAAAGCCTATCACATTAAGGTAGCTTTATTATTATTATTATTATTATTATTATTATTATTATTATTATTATTATTATTATTATTATTATTATTATTATTATTATTATTATTATTATTATTATTATTATTATTATTATTATTATTATTATTATTATTATTATTATTATTATGGTTATCGTTAGTATTATAATTATTATTACTAATATCATAATTATATTTATAAGTATTAGATGTGATGACCCAGGAATTTCCGACCAAATTTTAACTTGAATCTTATTTGATTTCGATACGATAAGCAAAGTCTGTAATGTTGAGTCTCGAAAATTTTGAAATCTATATTCATGTAATTAATTACCCTTTGACTATGCTCAACGATTCACGAACAACTCTGTATAATTAAAAATGTAAAATAATAAACAGAACAATCATGTATTATCAAAATGAACAAAGATATATATGAATCTATTTAATAAATATGATTATATGGTAATACATATAACATGTGTAAATAATAAATATTCAACATATATTATTATATAACATATATATTATTTTAATAATTAAATGTAATTACAAGTTAAAATTTTAATTGCTATATTAATATTATTATCATTAATTTCATTAATATTATTATTACTATTAATATTAATATTTGTATCATTAATATTATTATATCAAGTATATATATATATATATACATATGAAATTTGATAAGTAGAAGTTGTTATATTATTATTGTTAATAATATTATTATCAATAAAATTAAAAATTATTATAACTAATAACATTATTTGTACCATAAATGATATTAAATTTTTATTAAAACCAGTATTAGATATGTTATTAATATCAATAAATAATATATAAATATGGAAATTAATATATATATATATATATATATATATATATATATATATATATATATATATATATATATATATATATATATATATATTGATATATTATTATTAGTATTATGGTTATTAATAATATTATTATACATTTCATAGTAATTAACATCATTATTATTGGTAAAAATATTATTATTATTACTATTATATTTATTACTATTAGCTATAATATAAGAGTATTATTATTATATTTGTAATTATTAAAAAGATTAACTAAAATCTATAAATATATAAATATATATAAAGAGATATACATATATAGTGATGTACAAATACAAATAGATATATATATATATATATATATATATATATATATATATATATACATATATATATATATATATACATATATATATATATATATACATATATATATATATATATATATATATATATATATATATATATATATATATATATATATATATATATATATATATATATATATATATGCAGATATATATAGGTCGATATATACAGATATAATTATTAGGAATCAGTATTATTATTATTATTATTATTATTATTATTATTATTATTATTATTATTATTATTATTATTATTATGTTTATATTATTACGTATTAGTAAGTAAATAAAATTTGTATATATAGATATATCACACGTATAAACCAAACACCCATCACTATCTGATTGAAATTTTTTTTATCTTCTTCTCCTTGATTTAGATTCCTACCTGTGAATTCTGTTTGATGTCAAATTCAGTCTACAATCACAAACAAAAACGGTTGCACATCATAGTCAGCTTTTATTTTTATTTTATATTTTTCTGTTGCAAATTGATTCTATATGACGATCAATTGAGCTAATAACAATCAAGTTGTTCAGCATTTTTGGTAAAACTCACTAAGTCTTTTCATTACCAATATCAATAATCAAATAAACACTTTCAATTTATCGAAATTAAACAAAAATAAGCAAAGAACCCAGTCCACTGCTCTGTACGTGGACATTTATATCAAAAGCTTGATTTAGAATTTTTTTTTTAAAAACTATAAATGCAGAACTTTTCTAATTCGTGTCGTAAATCTTTCTTCAAAACCTCATCTTCCAATTCTTAGAAACGAAGACGAATTTTTAGAGTCAAGGTTTTAAAACTAAAAAGTCAACATATGTTCTTCAATTAAATTCGCGTTTTCTATTACGATTCAAGTCAAATTGTTGATTTGGAAAGTTTACAGGAAGTATTTAAAACCTATTTCATGTTATAACCATATTCTATAAAGATCTTTAAATCGAAAAATCAATTTTTTTTATATATGAGCTGCGACGAGCAGCAGCAGCAATCCCTGTTCTTTTATTTTTTTTTTAAAACCAAGTAATCATAAATAAGTGTCTTGGTGTTGGATATTAAGTCTTAAAAACAAACAAACTATTCGTTGATTATGATTAAGGGATGTGTGATCGATTTACGTGGTGGAGAGGAAGAAGAAGCAGTGAGACAGATGGTTGTAGCATATATGAGTAATCACGGTGTCTAAAACAGAAAAACGGGCAACGGCCCAATGGTTAGGGGTTAGTTCGGGTATTCGAGAGGTCATGGGCTCGATTCTGGTTCGGGGTATTCTTTTTAGGACAAGCTTTTAAAGGTAGTATTTCATTTTATTATTATTATTATTGTTATTATTATTATTATTATTATTATTATTATTATTATTATTAGTATTATTATTGATTATTGATATTATGATAATAACTATTATTATTACTCATGCTAGTAACATAATTATTATATTACTAATGTAATTTATATTATTACTAGTATTGATATTATTATTGTTGTGGTTATAATAATGATATAAAAGATATACAAATGATGAAATATTAAGATAAAAGTAATTATTGTTATATTTAATGATTATGAACATTATAAGTATGAATAAGATAGGTTAAGATTATAAATACATATAATATTATTAGAAGTAGTAAATCATTATTATCTAAATTATCATTTTAACAAATAAATCTTTTGAACACTATATATATTTATAACTTATACTTGGATTTTATTAATAATCCACATAACAAACTAATGATATTTCATAAATACAATACTAATCACATATATAGGTACATAGATATATTAATATCACTAGTTATATAAATATTAATTGTCATAAATATATATATAAAATATAACTTAAGATATAATATAAGTATACGTTTAAAATGGAATTTAGTATAAATTCTATATAACTATAAACATAAATATAATACATTAATAAATGAAATTTTATGATTTCCATTATATGTATTAATAAATATACGAATGATATAGGTTCGTGAATCCGAGGGCAACCCTACTTTTGTTCAATGTTGTTATATGTATTTTTACTACAAAATACATTATGGTGAGTTTCATTTGCTCCCTTTTTAAATGCTTTTGCAATATATATTTTTGGGACTGAGAATACATGCGCTACTTTTATAACTGTTTTACGAAATAGACACAAGTAATCGAAATTACGTTCTATGGTTGAATGATCGAAACTGAATATGCCCCCTTTTAGTTTGGTAATCTAAGAATTAGGGAACAGACACCCTAATTGACGCGAACTCTAAAGATAGATCTATCGGGCCCAACAAGCCCCATCCAAAGTACCGGATGCTTTAGTACTTCGAAATTTATATCATATCCGAAGAAGGATCCCGGAATGATGGGGATATTCTTATATGCATATTGTGAATGTCGGTTACCAGGTGTTCAATCCATATGAATGATATTTTTGTCTCTATGCATGGGACGTATGTTTATGAGAAATGGAAATATGAAATCTTGTGGTCTATTAAAATTATGAAATGAATATTTATGATAAACTAATGAACTCACCAACCTTTTGGTTGACACTTGAAAGCATGTTTATTCTCAGGTACGAAAGAAATCTTCCGCTGTGCATTTGCTCATTTTAAAGATATTACTTGGAGTCATTCATGACATATTTCAAAAGACGTTGCATTCGAGTCGTCGAGTTCATCAAGATTATTATTAAGTTAATTATAGCTAGATATATATTATAAAATGGTATGCATATCGTCAACTTTCGATGTAAGGAAGTTTGTCTTTTCAAAACAAATGAAATGTTTGTAAAATGTATCATATAGAGGTCAAATACCTCGCGATGTAATCAACTATTGTGAATCGTTTATAATCGATGTGGACTATGTCTGGATGGATTAGGACGGGTCTTCATAGTTGGTATCAGAGCCGTGGTCGTAGCGAACCAGGTCTTGCATTAGTGTGTCTAACTAGGAGTTGTTAGGATGCATTAGTGAGTCTGGACTTCGACTTAGTAGTTGTTAGGTTATATTAATAAGTCCGGACTTGAACCTGGTCTGCATGTCAAAAAGTTTTGCTTATCATTTCGTGTCCAAAATTACCTGCTTATCATTCTTAGTCTAGACACATCTTATTGCATTGACTGCATGAATAGTGTATAGACAAAAAAATTCATATCTTAGCGTATCTGTTATTGTTATCTTTGTCTGATAGCTTCTGTAGATTCCTCCGTAACTTATGAGATTTTAGTATTATATATGCATATGTAAATTATGTATTGCAGGATACTAATCTACATCCTATAATCTATTTCTTATCGAAAATCCTTCATCTGATCATACGAGATGAATCCTTCAACTAGTTCGAGTCCCTCGGATTCCGACAGCTATTCCGATAGTTATCTCGACAGTTATTCCGAATGGATAGTTATTTAAGCTCCGGAAGCAACGTCACCAGAATGAATCAACCAATCATCCATCCCCAATTCATCTGATGGAGTCGTAGTCGACTTAATCAATGGAGACGTGCAGAAGGTGATCCCTTCCACTAATTGAATTCACCTTTTGGCAAAGAACTTGAAGCACTTATCGGCGAACCTGTTCATAACACCATTTTCACCCTCATTTCCCGAATATCTCGCCACGACTATATCATAACTCAGATTCTAAACCTTATTCATCCGCTTGTTCCGACCGACAATCATCCCGGAGTAATCGAAGAAGTCAACGAGCTTCGCGCTCGAGTAATCAATTTGGAGAATATGGTGCAAA
Organism: Rutidosis leptorrhynchoides; assembly: GCF_046630445.1. Lineage (NCBI taxonomy): Eukaryota > Viridiplantae > Streptophyta > Magnoliopsida > Asterales > Asteraceae > Rutidosis > Rutidosis leptorrhynchoides. The sequence goes on along the minus strand of NC_092343.1, from coordinate 298,829,071 downwards.
ACATACCAGCTTCAGCAACATCACCAGCACCAACATCAATACCAGTACCACCAAAAACTCAAGTTCACATCATACACCTCAACATCTAATTATGTACCTCGAGAATAATCATCAATCTGCGAATCGTTCTACATCATTTATCTTCGTTTGACATGACGATTATGTAATCTTCAATGTTTTAGAGATTATATATTCTAGTTCTAACGGTAAATCAAATGAGATTAATATTATATTAACTCATTAAATCTATGATTACATTTGAAGAAAATATATCTGTAAGTATATTTTCATAAATATTGTAATTAAAAATTCTTTCGTATAAACTGTTAATGGTGAAAATATTTTAACGGGTAGGTAATACCCGAGGAATAGTTAGATTTCACTTTAATAGGTTATACTGTACATTCTTCGAATCTGATTCAACATCCATTAACTATCCTACTTACATCTACAGAGATACAAATCCGTTCACCGCAGAATAACCATTTTTTTTTATTTTTTTTAATTTCATATTTGGATTTTGATTTATCACAATCCAATAAGTGGCATAATGAAGAAAACATTGGACAAAATAAAAGTTGTTAGAAACAAACTAATTAACTAATTGAAATTTTGTTAAGAATCCACGCTAACTGTTCCTAGCTAACTGTTCCTAGCTAACTGATTACATTTTAGTTATCGCAGTTTATTTATCGTAATTTAATTATCGCAATTTTATTTATCGTTATTTAATTTCTGTTATTTACTTAACGCATTTAATTTATCGTCATTTAATTTCTGTTATTTATTTTACGCATTTTAAATATCGGGACACGTATACAAGGTTTTGACCTATCATATCGACGCATCTATATATATTATTTGGAATCACCATAGACACTCTATATGCAGTAATGATCGAGTTCTCTATACAGGGTTGAGGTTGATTCTCAAATAATATATATACTTTGAGTTGTGATCGAGTCTGAGACATGTACACGGGTCGCAATACGTATTAATTAATTTGAATATTATATATTAAACTATATATGAATTATTGGACTGTAAACTGTGGACTATCAACTGTGGACTGCCGACATTGGACAATTAAAATGAATTAAAATATGGATTATAACATATGAAACTAAACAATTCTTCAAGTTTGCCACTTGATTTCACCCTAAATCCTCATTTGTATCTTGATGATTACAATCTGCATTCAAAAATCTTTCATGATTCTTGAAAACACCTCAATCGAAAGGATGAACCAACTGCACTTCATCCACGGAAGAAAAGATTTATGCATATAGTTATGCACCTGAAAAATACTCGGAACCTTAGTAAACGTTTAACATGCATCTGTGCTAGCTCCTTAGGCATTACTATTACCGAAAATAACCATGCAATTCCTTTTCAAAGTAGCAAATTTTGTCACAGCTCCAGGAAGTCAACTTCAATTTTTTAGTCGGACTAACCTTACTATAACCTTGATATATATGCGTGCTCTTTTATTGTTACCGGGAAACCTTTATTATATTCCATCATATTACCAGCAGATGTACCAGCAACCTCATCGCTCCTTGGTTTAAATCTATCTGACAAATCACTAAATCTATCTATTGAAGTCTCATCATGTACTCATCCGCATCTTGTAATAACAATTGCCATACCAATTACCGGGAATCAGCAAATCTGTATTGTGAGGCTCGCAACATTTCCACATCAATAGTTATATGTATCCATATAACATTTATCTCTTAGAACTATGATCTTCCATTCTGAAATTTTGAAAAGCACCCATTCTGCGAATTAATGCTCAGAATTTTGAAAATTTGAATGAAGCAACAAAAACTGTAAACGACCTCAACAACCAAAAGTTGATGATAAAGAATTGTATGTTGGCAAAGCTCAGAAAAAGTTTGAAACTGAAAAACTGATTGAGCAAACTACGAAGGAGTCTCTGAACAAATCACAAGGACTAAACTTGTACATTAAGAATCCTGATGATTCTATTTCTGATGAAATCTTTAGCGAATACCTTGCTTCTGACTCCAAACTCTTGCGGACAAATTTTCTTCATCATCCATCGATATTAGAAATTCTAAGATATTTTCGTATCTTTCATTATAAATATCCTTCATACTTCTGAAGATATTTTTATAATTATTCTTATCTGAAATCATTAATCTCTTCGTGCTATCAGTGTTACATCATATAGAAACTGATTAGTTTCTATATTCTGTAAACTTTCGAGCTTAAAATATGAATGTTATTGAAGTAATGTTGGGAACTGATGCATGAGTTAGTATAATATAATGACACTTGATCAACGTGATTATATTACAGTAAGTAATGCTGGGTTTCTAATGGAACGTGATGATTCACAGATCCTAACGTCATCATGTGCCATGTTACATAACTCTTTCATTCTACTTAACTTCTGAACATATCAAGAAAATATATTCTTGATAGTTCTATTCTCAGTAATTCTGGAAATTTGATAAATCAAATCGTGCTAATACGTTCTTTCTTGTTTAGAACATGATGTCCATTCGAAACTCCATACTTATGAATTCTGGACCGTTACTCGCTTTACTAGAGGTCGAGAAGATAATAAAAAGGCAAAGAGCTCCAAAATATAAGAGAAAATATAAAGCCCAATAACAACACGGAGATTACAAACCGCGGATATTAATACGGATAGCAATATAAAGACACGGTATAATTAAGAATAGCATCACCCAAGGTAATAGTAGAAGTAAACAGATTCTTCTGATGGAAGATTGAAAAGAAGGATGACAGAAATGATAATTAGAAAAATATCAAGGATTAGAACTGGATTAACCATTTTCACAATCTTTTGGATGTATGAACTAAGAAAGAAAGTATAGGAATGGTGAGAATAATGGAACGGAAGAGCTTAATTTGTAATGAAAATATCAGACAGAGTAATCGAGGTAGATCACCATATTTAATTATAGAGATCTTAATTTTCTTACTCGCCGAAGAATCAAATCTTTTAAGATTTCGAAGATTTTCTCTAAATCCCTTAAATTCCGGAATTCCATCAAGACAACATCAAAAGTTAAGATACATCTTATTTTCTAAATTCAACCATGACTACATCAAAAGTTATGACGAGAGTTATTTTCCTCATTCCACCATTTTGTGACAGCTTCACTCGTACGCTTCACATAATAGAATTGTTTAATCTATATTACTCGGTAATGATAAAACTCTCTTTATCGCTCATATTCGTCAGGAAAACATATTTATTGTTAGCCATGACGACCTCACTCAAATTTCGGGACGAAATTTCTTTAACGGGTAGGTACTGTGATGACCCAGGAATTTCCGACCAAATTTAAACTTGAATCTTATTTGATTTCGATACGATAAGCAAAGTCTGTAATGTTGAGTCTCGAAAATTTTGAAATCTATATTCATGTAATCAATTACCCTTTGACTATGCTCAACGATTCACGAACAACTCTGTATAATTAAAAATGTAAAATAATAAACAGAACAATCATGTATTATCAAAATGAACAAAGATATATATGAATCTATTTAATAAATATGATTATATGGTAATACATATAACATGTGTAAATAATAAATATTCAACACATGAAATTTGAATCTATATATATATTATTTTAATAATTAAATGTAATTACAAGTTAAAATTTTAATTGCTATATTAATATTATTATCATTAATTTCATTAATATTATTATTACTATTAATGTTAATATTTGTATAATTAATATTATTATATCAAGTATATATATATATATATATATATATATATATACATATGAAATTTGATAAGTAGAAGTTGTTATATTATTATTATTATTAATAATATTATTATCAATAAAATTAAAAATTATTATAACTAATAACATTATTTATACCATAAATGATATTAAATTTTTATTAAAACCAGTATTAGATATGTTATTAATATCAATAAATAATATATAAATATGGAAATTAATATATATATATATATATATATATATATATATATATATATATATATATATATTGATATATTATTATTAGTATTATGGTTATTAATAATATTATTATACATTTCATAGTAATTAACATCATTATTATTGGTAAAAATATTATTATTATTACTATTATATTTATTACTATTAGCTATAATATAAGAGTATTATTATTATATTTGTAATTATTAAAAAGATTAACTAAAATCTATAAATATATAAATATATATAAAGAGATATACATATATAGTGATGTACAAATACAAATATATATATATATATATATATATATATATATATATATATATATATATATATGCAGATATATATATAGGTCGATATATACAGATATAATTATTAGGAATCAGTATTATTATTATTATTATTATTATTATTATTATTATTATTATTATTATTATTATTATTATTATTATTATTATTATTATTATTATGTTTCTATTATTAAGTAAATAAAATTTGTATATATAGATATATCACACGTATAAACCAAACACCAATCACTATCTGATTTGAAATTTTTTTTATCTTCTTCTCCTTGATTTAGATTCCTACCTGTGAATTCTGTTTGATGTCAAATTCAGTCTACAATCACAAACAAAAACGGTTGCACATCATAGTCAGCTTTTATTTTTATTTTATATTTTTCTGTTGCAAATTGATTCTATATGACGATCAATTGAGCTAATAACAATCAAGTTGTTCAGCATTTTTGGTAAAACTCACTAAGTCTTTTCATTACCAATATCAATTATTAAATAAACACTTTCAAATTATCGAAATTAAACAGAAATAAGCAAAGAACCCAGTCCACTGCTCTGTACGTGGACATTTATATCAAAAGCTTGATTTCGATTTTTTTTAAAACTATAAATGCAGAACGTTTCTAATTCGTGTCGTAAATCTTTCTTCAAAACCTCATCTTCCAATTCTTAGAAACGAAGACGAATTTTTAGAGTCAAGGTTTTAAAACTAATAAGTCAACATATGTTCTTCAATTAAATTCGCGTTTTCTGTTACGATTCAAGTCAAATTGTTGATTTGGAAAGTTTATAGGAAGTATTTAAAACCTATTTCATGTTATAACCATATTCTATAAAGATCTTTAAATCGAAAAATCAATTTTTTTTTATATATGAGCTGCGACGAGCAGCAGCAGCAATCCCTGTTCTTTTATTTTTTTTAAAACCAAGTAATCATAAATAAGTGTCTTGGTGTTAGATATTAAGTCTTAAAAACAAACAAACTATTCGTTGATTATGATTAAGGGATGTGTGATCGATTTATGTGGTGGAGAGGAAGAAGAAGCAGTGAGACAGATGGTTGTAGCATATATGAGTAATCACGGTGTCTAAAACAGAAAAATGGGCAACGACCCAATGGTTAGTGGTTAGTTCGGGTATTCGAGAGGTCATGGGTTCGATTCTGGTTTGGGGTATTTTTTTTAGGACAAGCTTTTAAAGGTATTATTTCATTTTATTATTATTATTATTGTTATTATTATTATTATTATTAGTATTATTATTGATTATTGATATTATGATAATAACTATTATTATTACTCATGCTAGTAACATAATTATTATATTACTAATGTAATTTATATTATTACTAGTATTGATATTATTATTGTTGTGGTTATAATAATGATATAAAAGATATACAAATGATGAAATATTAAGATAAAAGTAATTATTGTTATATTTAATGATTATGAACATTATAAGTATGAATAAGATAGGTTAAGATTATAAATACATATAATATTATTAGAAGTAGTAAATCATTATTATCTAAATTCATTTTAACAAATAAATCTTTTGAACACTATATATATTTATAACATATACTTGGATTTTATGAATAATCCACATAACAAACTAATGATATTTCATAAATACAATACTAATCACATATATAGGTACATAGATATATTAATATCACTAGTTATATAAATATTAATCGTCATAAATATATATATATAAAATATAACTTAAGATATAATATAAGTATACGTTTAAAATGGAATTTAGTATAAATTCTATATAACTATAAACATAAATATAATACATTAATAAATGAAATTTTATGATTTCCATTATATGTATTAATAAATATACGAATGATATAGGTTCGTGAATCCGAGGGCAACCCTACTTTTGTTCAATGTCGTTATGTCATAACCCGACCTTAACCATAAGGACGAATACAATAACATATGATTTCATCGCGAGGTATTGACCTCTATATGCGACATTTTTCAAAAACTGCATTCGTTTTTACAATACAAACCATAGCTTTTATTACAAATACAAGGTTTAAACAACTTAATAATGATTATCGTTTAGCGATAATTTTAGACTTACAAACTTTACATGTGATAATAACAATACGACCTCCAACATATTTTACATTACAAATCCTCCGATATGCAGTTTTATTTTTGACACAAATATGCATACTCAAGATCTTGCTTAAATTCAACATGTTGCAGCGGAAGCTTTTAGTTATCACCTGAGAATAAACATACTTAAAACGTCAACATAAAGTTGGTGAGATATAGGTTTAATGACGGCAGCGTTATAAATATAGACCACAAGAGTTCATATATATACGTTTTAATAAAAATATTCTAAGTTGTTGAGCACTTGATAACCATACTTAACATTTCATCAATGTCGCATATTCCCTTTATTATGAAATCTTACTACACCGTACCGAGTGTAGTTACCGAAATGAAGTACTGTGCAACCGTTGAATACTGGTCGTCCAGTCCGGTTGGGGTTGTTAGGACCGATAGATCTATCAACAGGATTCGCGTTTACAATACCTCATGTAAATAATAGTTACCAAGTTACAGGGAAGTATGCCAGTGGTACAACTTAACGTAGAATATATATTTTTAATCACTTGTGTCCATAACGTAAATCATAAAATGCATGTATTCTCATCCCGAAATATTTAGAGTTTAAAAGTGGGACTATATACTCACCTTTTCCTTGAAGGTATTTAACTCGACTTGGTCTCCGATAGATATCACGAACCTAACCATATATATAATATATCAACATATTTTCTTTTCAAGTAATCGTTACATATATATATACTTATAATACTTTTAATATTTTCTTAGTCCGTAGTTAGCAGTCTGTTGTTAATGGTCCACAATTAGTTGTTCAATAAAATAAATAAAGACCCCATCGTATTCGTATTGATCAGAATTAATCTCGACCCATGGTACCATGTTGTCAAATGACGTGTTGCGTACATAAAGTACCGTGTTGTCAGATGACGTGTTGCGTACAATCATGAGGTCTTATGATTAATCTTCTCGTGTTGTTTACGGGTGGTCCTGAAATATATAAAATTAAATCATAAGTAAATATATATTAAATATTATGTTAATTAGCCAAGATATGATTAATCCGATTTTGTCATAATATGATATATTACAGGTTTTGAAGTGTTTTAAAAATCAAATTAGAAGGATCTATTTAGTTTGCGAACAGGTTTGAAATCATTCAAACTATGTTCTTATTGTTAAAAATTTTATAACACAAAATAAGATAGCTATATAAATATGAATCGAATAAGATTATGAATAAGGTTACTACCTCAAGTTACTTGGATAAAGCTACTGGAAAAGATAGAAAATAATCTTGATCAAACTTTCTTATGATGATTATAGGTTGTTCATGAAGCTAGTTCTTCATGAGTATTTTCTGAGATTGTGAAGAACACTTAGAGTTCCTAAGAGTGTGTTTTTGGTTAGAGAAAGATGGTTGTAAGAATGAAATGAAAAACCAAGGTGATGGTGATACTTATAGGACAGTCTGGTTGTTGAGGGAACAAGGACAAATTATTGTGTTGAATTTTTGAGTAATAATGTATGCTAGCTTACAAATAAGATTCCCTCTTATCTAGGGCAGATCTAAGGCTGATAAGGATATTGATTTGATGTGTATTTACCAATAGTAAATACGTATAGATGATGGGTATGATACGGTAAAAGAAGCTCAAAATCGGGCTTTTATTTTCCAAGCTGACCTGGCAGCTCGACCTCAGCCAGGGGCTCTGCCCCTTGGACCCCGCCAGGGGCTCTGCCCCTTGGACCCCGCCAGGGGTTGCCACCCCTTGAACCCCGCTTATCGGGGGCGCTGCCCCCGAACCCCCGTCATAATCAAGATAAGTTCAAACAATTGTGCACTCCACACTTCCCCAAACTTGTTCGATATTTATCAAGATTATTTTGGTTACAAATTAATCCTATTACACTTAAATCATATTGGTGACATAAATCACAACACATTATAGATTGTAAGTATATATGTCAAAGAACGTTACATATAGTTATCGTTTTGAAAACTTAAGTTAGTGGTCTCAAAGTATACTTATAACTCATTATTGTTAGTTCACAATGAAATGTTAAACCATCCTTAAATCATTTTAAATATGTATAGATATGTACATATACATAATCGTATAATTATCGTGTGTTATATAGTTCGTGATATCATCGGTCAAATTGGACGGTCAAACGTTGTGTAAAACTCTTTTCAAAAATATAAGTTTCAACAGTTTGGATTGCTTATCATGTTGGTAAGGTTTAATTTATGTAAATATTAATCTCATAAGTATAGAACGATCGGAAAATTCCGGGTCGTTACACATTATATGTATTTTTACTACAAAATACATTATGGTGAGTTTCATTTGCTCCCTTTTTAAATGCTTTTGTAATATATATTTTTGGGACTGAGAATACATGCGCTACTTTTATAACTGTTTTACGAAATAGACACAAGTAATCGAAATTACGTTCTATGGTTGAATGATCGAAACTGAATATGCCCCCTTTTAGTCTGGTAATCTAAGAATTAGGGAACAGACACCCTAATTGACGCGAACTCTAAAGATAGATCTATCGGGCCCAACAAGCCCCATCCAAAGTACCGGATGCTTTAGTACTTTGAAATTTATATCATGTCCGAAGGAGGATCCCGGAATGATGGGGATATTCTTATATGCATATTGTGAATGTCGGTTACCAGGTGTTCAATCCATATGAATGATATTTTTGTCTCTATGCATGGGACGTATGTTTATGAGAAATGGAAATATGAAATCTTGTGGTCTATTAAAATTATGAAATGAATATTTATGATAAACTAATGAACTCACCAACCTTTTGGTTGACACTTGAAAGCATGTTTATTCTCAGGTACGAAAGAAATCTTCCGCTGTGCATTTGCTCATTTTAAAGATATTACTTGGAGTCATTCATGACATATTTCAAAAGACGTTGCATTCGAGTCGTCGAGTTCATCAAGATTATTATTAAGTCAATTATAGCTAGATATATTATAAAATGGTATGCATATCGTCAACTTTCGATGTAAGGAAGTTTGTATTTTCAAAAAAAATGAAATGTTTGTAAAATGTATCATATAGAGGTCAAATACCTCGCGATGTAATCAACTATTGTGAATCATTTATAATCGATGTGGACTATGTCCGGATGGATTAGGACGGGTCTTCACATTAGAAACATTATTATCCTTAGTATTTTTATAAGTATTATTGATATTATTATAAATTTTATCATTTAAGTATTATTATTATTATTATTATTATTATTATTATTATTATTATTATTATTATTATTATTATTATTATTATTATTATCATTATTATTATTATTATCATTATAAGTATGATTATTTATATAATAATGAGTACTACTAATATATAATTACTAAAATCATTATCCTAAGTATCATTAACCGAAAAATTTATATTTTTTACAGTTATTATTATAATTATCATTATTATTATCATTAATATAATTATTAACAATAATAACTTATTTAGTAATATTAAGTATTATAATTATTATCATTTTTATCAATATTAATATAATTTAAGTATTACTATAAATACTATTTTTAACAAACAAATGATATATATACTTATATAAAAATATATTTGAAACATATAACATAACAAAATTACCAGTTTTATATACAAAATGAATATATGAGACGTATATATATTATTAATATAAAAATGATATAATTAGTAAATCATATATATATATAAACTTATTCGATTACGATTATTTGTATTAATATATATACAAATGATATAGGTTCGTGAATTCAAAGCCAACCCTGCATTGTTCAGTATCGCCCCATGGATATTTTTACTACAAAATATTGTATCGTGAGTTTCATTACTCCCTTTTATTATATTTTTGGGACTGAGAATACATGCGCTGCTTTTATAAATATTTTACGAAATAGACACAAGTAATCGAAACTACATTCTATGGTTGGATTATCGAAATCGAATATGCCCCTTTTTAGCTTGGTAGCCTAAGAATTGGTGTTTATGATAATTTTCACCAATTGACGCGAATCCTAAAGATAGATCTATGGACCTCGACACGTCCCATTCGGGTTACGAATGCTTTAGTACTTCGATTATCATGTCCGATGAGAGTCCCGAAATGATGGGGATATTCTATATGCATCATGTTAGTTCGGTTATCAAGCGTTCACCATATGAATGATTTTTAATTCACGGGTTACGCGTGTTATTTTGTACTCGGGTTACGTGTACAATTAAATATCTGGAGTCATTCATGGAGTCATTCATGGCATATTTCAAAAGACGTTGCATTCAAGTCATTGAGTTCAGTAAAGATTATTATTAAGTAAATGACAAATTAGGTCATTTATAGTTTGGATATTATGAAATGGTATGCATGCCTGTCATCTTTTGTCATAACCCGACCTTAACCATAAGGACGAATACAATAACATATGATTTCATCGCGAGGTATTGACCTCTATATGCGACATTCTTCAAAAACTGCATTCGTTTTTACAATACAAACCATAGCTTTTATTACAAATAGAAGGTTTAAACAACTTAATAATGATTATCGTTTAGCGATACTCTTAGACTTACAAACTTTACATGTGATAATAACAATACAACTTCCAACATATTTTACATTACAAATCCTCCGATATGCACTTTTATTTTTGACACAAATATGCATACTCAAGATCTTGCTTAAATTCAACATGTTGCAGCGGAAGCTTTTAGTTATCACCTGAGAATAAACATGCTTAAAACGTCAACATAAAGTTGGTGAGATATAGGTTTAATGCCGGCAGCGTTATAAATATAGACCACAAGATTTCATATATATACGTTTTAATAAAAATATTCTAAGTTGTTGAGCACTTGATAACCATACTTAACATTTAATCAACGTCACATATTCCCTTTATTATGAAATCTTACTACACCGTACCGAGTGTAGTTACCGAAACGAAGTACTGTGAAACCGTTGAATACTGGTCATCCATTCCGGTTGGGGTTGTCAGGCCCGATAGATCTATCAACAGGATTCGCGTTTACAATACCTCATGTAAATAATAGTTACCAAGTTACAGGGAAGTATGCCAGTGGTTCAACACAACGTAGAATATATATTTTTAATCACTTGTGTCCATAACGTAAATCATAAAATGCATGTATTCTCATCCCGAAATATTTAGAGTTTAAAAGTGGGACTATATACTCACCTTTTCCTTGAAGGTATTTAACTCGACTTGGTCTCCGATAGATATCACGAACCTAACCATATATATAATATATCAACATATTTTCTTTTCAAGTAATCGTTACATATATATATATATATATATATATATATATATATATATATATATATATATATATATATATATATATATATATATATATATATATATATATATATATATATATATATATACTTTTAATACTTTTAATATTTTCTTAGTCCGTAGTTAGCAGTCCGATGTTAGTGGTCCACAATTACTTGCTTAAATAAAATAAATAAAGACCCCATCGTATTCGTATTGATCAGAATTAATCTCGACCCATGGTACCATGTTGTCAAGTGACGTGTTGCGTACATAAAGTACCGTGTTGTCAAATGACGTGTTGCGTACAATCATGAGGTCTTATGATTAATCTTCTCGTGTTGTTTACGGGTGGTCCTGAAATATATAAAATCAAATCATAAGTAAATATATATGAAATATCATATTAATTAGAAAATATATGATTAATTTAATTTTTCTCCAAATATTTTCGTAGCTAAACTAGCTTCGGATACCCGATCTTGTTTTAGTCGTAGTTTCTTCATTACAACTCCGTTTTTGTTGGTTCAACTTGCCACTTCCTTGGATCGAGTCGAATTTTAAGAATATGAACTGAAAATACCTTAGGTTGTATTCAAAATCACAGGTTTTAGGTCAAACTTTGGTGAAACTTATGAAAGTGATCATTTTCCATCATAAAAACAACATTTAATGATCATTTTTCTAAAAATACTTACACTTTGAGTTAAACCATGAAATTTTTATGTTTTAACATATTCATAAGAAATATCATTTTTCCAGAATATGAACTTTCAATTCAAAGCTTAAGATGGTTTTTAATTATCCAACCCAAAACAGCCCCCGGTTGCACTCCGACGACGTAGATTCAGTTTTTAAGGTGTTCTTTGTAAAACCAAGTTATATCCTGTTAAGTTAGCATATCATTATGATATATTACAGGTATTGAAGTGTTTTAAAAGTCAAGTTGGAAGGATCTATTTAGTTTGCGAACAAGTTTGAAATCATTCAAACTATGTTCTTGTTGTTAAAATTTTATACCACAAAATATGATAGCTATATGAATATGAATTGAATAAGATTATGAATAAGGTTACTACCTCAAGTTACTTGGACAAAGTTACTATAAGAGATGAGAAAAATCCTAGAATCAAAAGAGTGGTGGAGTTGGATTGAAAGGTTGGAAGTAAACTTGTTTACTTGGAAGGATTTTTGAAGTGTTCTTGAATGGATTTTCTTATGATGATTAAGGGTTGTTTTTGAAGCTAGATTTTCATGGTTATTTGCTGAGATTGTGAAGAACACTTAAGGTTCCTAAGAGTGTGTTTTTGGTTAGAGAAAATGTGTAGTAAAAATGAAAATGGAATGGAGTATAAATGGTGGTGAAAAGATGTATAAATTTGTAATATTGTGCAAAAGTCTTGTAATATGCCAAATTGATTAATCATGCATGCTAAGATCCAAAATTGGCTGACTCATGGCTGCTAATAAAGTGATTGTGATGTGTATATACCAATAGTAAATACGTATAGAAGTTGGGTATGATACGGGTACATATACCCGAGATATACGTATAAAAATCTTGAGAAAATGGAACGAGGATTCAAATATAGCTATTTTTTGTAAATATACTTATATTGTTTTATGTATATAAATCCTTTAAAAGTGATAAAATACATATCTATACGATACATGTATAAGCATTATAAGTTTTAAGTATTTAAGTCGAAGAACGTCACATATAGTTATCATTTTGAAAACTTAAGTTAGTAGTCTCAAAATATACTTATAACTCATTGTTATTAGTACACAATGAGATGTTAAAACATTCTTAGATCATGTTAAATATATAAAAATACATATATATACACAAACATATAATTATCGTATGTTATATAGTTCGTGATATCATCGGTCAAATTGGACGGTCAAACGTTGTGTAAAACTCTTTTCAAAAACATAAGTCTCAACAATTTAGATTGCTTATCATGTTGGTAAGGTTTAATTTATGTAAATATTAATCTTATAAGTGTAAAACGATCGGAAAAATCCGGGTCGTTACAGTACCTACCCGTTAAATAAATTTCGTCCCGAAATTTTAAAGTTGTACCTATTTTGCGTTCTCGGGAAACAAATGTGGGTACTTTTGTTTCATCTGATCCTCTCGTTCCCAAGTAAACTTGGGAACTCTTCGAGCATTAGAACGAACCTTAACAATTGGTATGTTGCTCTGCTTGAGCCGTTTAACTTCACGGTCCATGATTTCGACTAGTTCTTCTATGAATTGTAGTTTCTCATCGACTTGGATTTCTTCAAGAGGAATGGTGAGATCTTCCTTTGCAAGACATTTCTTGAGGTTTGAGACGTGAAATGAATTATGTACTCTGGCGAGTTGTTGTGGTAACTCGATTCGATAGGCTACCGGTCCTATGCGTTCGATGATCTTGAACGGGCCTACATACCTTGGGTTCAGTTTACCCCTTTTTCCAAAACGTATTACACCTTTCCAAGGTGACACCTTTAGCATAACCATGTCTCTGATCTGAAACTCTAATGGTTTCCTTCGGACATCCGCGTAGCTCTTTTGGCGACTACAGGCTGTTTTCAATCTCTCCTTGATTTGTACTATCTTCTCAGTCATTTCGTGTATGATCTCGGGACCAGTTAATTGTTGATCTCCTACTTCATTCCAACAGATAGGGGATCTACACTTTCTTCCATACAGTGCTTCAAATGGTGCAGCTTTAATGCTCGCATGATAACTGTTATTATACGAGAATTCTGCTAATGGTAGATACTTATCCCATCCGTTTCCAAAATCAATCACACATGCCCTGAGTATGTCTTCAAGAGTCTGAATTATTCTTTCACTCTGCCCATCAGTTTGTGGATGATATGCGGTGCTCATATCCAAACGAGTTCCCAGGGCCTCCTGTAGTGATTGCCAAAACTTTGATGTAAATCTACTATCACGATCGGATATAATGGAAATAGGTATTCCATGCCTTGAAACAATTTCCTTTATGTATAATCGTAATAGTTTCTCCATTCTATCTGTTTCCTTTATAGGCAAGAAATGTGCAGATTTGGTGAGACGATCAACTATTACCCAAATGGTGTCATAACCCCAGGCAGTCTTAGGTAACTTTGTGATGAAATCCATGGTAATACCATCCCATTTCCATTCTGGGATTTCTGGTTGTTGAAGTAACCCTGACGGCTTCTGGTGTTCTGCTTTGACTTTGGAACAAGTTAAACATTCCCCAACATATGTTGCAACATCTGTCTTTAAATTAGGCCACCAATAATGCGTCTTAAGATCTTGATACATCTTTCCAACTCCAGGATGTATCGAGTATCTTGTCTTATGTGCCTCGTTCAATATCAACTTCCTTAATCCACCCAACTTTGGTACCCAAATACGGTTTGCAAAATATCGAATTCCGTCTTCCCGTATAATGAGTTGTTTCCCATACTTCTTCATTATTTCATTTCCTATGTTTTCTTTAGTAAGAGCTTCTCGTTGAGCCTCTTTGATTTGTGAGTTGAGATTCATGCGAATTTTTATGTTCATCGCTCGTACTCGAATTGGTTCCCGTTCCTTTCTGCTTAGAGCGTCGGCCACTACATTCGCTTTCCCGGAATGATAGCGAATCTCACAATCATAGTCGTTTATCAGCTCGACCCACCTACGTTGCCTCATGTTCAGCTGTTTCTGATCAAAAATATGTTGAAGGCTTTTATGATCAGTAAACACAGTGCATTTAACCCCATATAAATAGTGTCTCCATATCTTCAATGCAAACACTACTGCTCCCAATTCTAAATCATGCGTCGTATAATTCCGCTCGTGAATCTTCAATTATCGAGATGCGTATGCTATAACTTTATTCCGTTGCATAAGGACGCAACCAAAACCTTGTCACGATGCGTCACAATATATCTCAAAATCATCGTTCCCTTCAGGTAACGATAAAATAGGTGTTGTAGTCAACTTCTTCTTCAGTAATTGAAATGCACTTTCCTGCTCAGAAGTCCATTCGTACTTCTTCCCTTTTTGCGTTAACGCTGTTAATGGTTTAGCTATTCGGGAAAAATCTTGAATAAACCTTCTATAATAACCAGCTAAACCCAAAAACTGGCGTATCTGCGTTGGTGTCTTAGGAGTCTCCCATTTTTCAATGGCCTCAATTTTAGCTGGATCAACCTGAATTCCTTTGCTACTAACAACGTGGCCAAGAAATTGCACTTCTTTCAACCAAAATGCACACTTAGAAAATTTGGCTTATAACTGTTCTTTTCTTAACAATTCTAATACCAACCTTAAATGATGCTCATGCTCTTGCTCACTCTTGGAATAGATAAGAATATCGTCAATGAAAACGATAACAAACTTATCTAAATACGGACTACAAACTCGATTCATGAGGTCCATGAATACAGCTGGCGCATTAGTCAACCCAAACGGCATAACCAAAAATTCGTAATGACCATAACGTGTCCGAAAAGCAGTTTTCAGAATATCTTCTTCTTTGACACGTAATTGATGATAGCCCGATCTTAAGTCGATTTTCGAGTACACACATGATCCTTGCAGTTGATCAAATAAGTCGTCAATTCTTGGTAGTGGATACCGATTCTTGATAGTTAACTTATTTAATTCACGATAATCTATACACATCCTAAAAGATCCATCTTTCTTCTTGACGAATAAAATCGGAGCTCCCCATGGTGAAGTACTTGGTCGTATGAATCCACGGTCCAGTAATTCTTTTAACTGACTCTGAACTTCTTTTAACTCAGATGGTGCAAGTCTATATGGAGCACGAGCCACTGGTGCAGCTCCTGGTACTAGATCTATTTGAAATTCTACAGATCTAAATGGAGGTAATCCCGACAACTCTTCCGGAAAGACTTCAGGAAAATCTCTTGCCACAGGCAGGCCATTGATGCTCTTCACTTTTCCTTCATTTCGACTTTATTAACATGTGCTAAGATAGCATAACACCCTTTCTTCAAGCACTTTTGAGCTTTCAAACAACTAATGAGTTTTAGCTTTGAGTTACCCTTCTCTCCATAAATCATTACTGGCGTTTTATCCTTACGAGGAATGCGAATTGCCTTCTTGGCACACACAACTTCAGCTCCTATTTTGGACATCCAGTCCATGCCGACTATTACATCAAAACTTCCTAATTCTACGGGTATCAAATCAATCTTAAATGTTTCTCCGGCTAAATTTATTTTACAATCACGGCAAATTTTATCGGCTTTAATTAGTTTACCATTAGCTAACTCAATCATGTACTTAGCATCTAGAGGTAATGATGAACAATTCAATTTACCGTAAAAGTCTCTACACACATAACTTCTATCGGCACTAGTATCAAATATAATAGATGCGGATAAGTTATTAATGGTAAACGTACCCGTAACAAGCTCCGGGTCTTCACACGCCTCTCTAGCATTAATAACAAATGCTCTTCCACGTGCAGATCCATTATTCTTCTCTGGATTCGGACACTGGATCTTATAATGACCCTGTTTCCCACACCCATAACAAGTAACAGTGGCAAGGCAGTTCTATTTGCAATGGTGGCAGGAGTCTTGGTATCGTTTGTATTTGTAGCGGGAACCCTACAATCTTCAGCAAGATGACCTTTTCGATTACAATTGTTGCACACCACATTACAATAACTAGAGTGATGTTTGTGGCATCTGTTACATAAAGGATTTCATCCTTTGTAACCCGAGTTTGAACCGCTACCCGCACCTTGCGTGGTTTCTTATTTCTTGTTGGATTGTTGATGATTACCTTCCCACTTTCTTTTGTTTTCCGATGTCTTGACATCAGTGTTCTTATCCAGAATAATCTGGTCCATCAACTCGTTCGCCATGGTGATAGCTTCATGAATAGTCTTGGGTTTGGATGCTGTAACATTTGCCTTGACCTTTTTAGGCAAACCATCTTTGTACAGTTCTATCTTTCGTTCTTCGGTTGGTACCAATTCGGGACATAGCAAAGCTAATTCCATGAATTGTTGATTGTAGTTGGTGAGTTCAGTACCAATAACTTTCAGGCTTCGTAATTCAGCTTCCAATTTCCTAACCTCGTTCCTTGGACAATACTCGTTGATTAGCATTGTTTTGAATTCTTCCCAGGGAGTATCATAAGCTACGTCTCCTCCTACGGCCTTCACATAGTTTTTCCACCATGTGAGTGCACTATCTTGTAAGGTGAACGATGCATACTTGGTCATGTCCTTCTCAATACAACCACTGATTTTAAACACAGACTCAATCTTTTCGATCCACCGGGTTAAACCGACTGGTCCTTCTGTTCCACTGAATGATGAGGGCTTGCAACCTTGAAAAGTTTTGTAAGTACATCCCACATGAGGATTTGGGTTAACTGCAGCACCTCTCGCAGCCTCGACCCATTACATTCTGTCGTCCACTCGCTGATTGATGAGTTCCTCGATTTCTTGTTTCGTCATTCGGTTCAATCGCGCCATAATCTTCAATAAGAATGAAAAAAATAATTATTCACATGGAATATTATAGATGTAGTATGTATTTACAGTACATCGTAGCTTATTAATAATATGAACCAGTTATTATTATAAAAGCCTTTTCTTCTTATTAGTGTTTTATAATTATATCTAGGGTAGTACCTACCCGTTAAAGTTCATACTTAATAGCTTAGTACAGAAATCAATTACTATCACCCAAATAATACTTAACCATGGAAAATTATTGCATTTCACACTTCACTATTTTACATATGCTTATCTTACATCAAACATTAAGCAAACCACACTAGTAATATTATACAAAACGTTATATGATCCCATGGTTTAAAACAACAGCGCATCATTTAACCCAAAATGTTTGTGTTCAAAGAAATCGCTTATAGGTTATCTTGACTGTCTCCCTGCATTTTGGCGAAGGGGCTGAAGAACTGGATGCCGGGATAGAACTAATAGGAATAGCAGGAATAGGGGTGGAAGTGTCTGGTGGAGTTGGTGCCACAACATCCTCACTAAACTTGGGATTTGGATTTTCCAGTTCAGTAGCCTTTCGTTTCTTTCCTCTTTCAAACTTGTCTTTCATAATTTCCTGTATTTCTTCCTCCCCAGGATCACTTTCCATTTCCTCTTCAATTGATTCATCCGAAAATTTTGAGTCTTCCCCAAAGGTATCGTTTTTATCATCGGACAGGTTAATGACTGGAACACCATCTGAAGATACTGGTTCGGAGTCGCTGAATGTGATAACAAGTTCTAAGCCAGACATCTATCACATAACAACTAGCACGTTAGTACCACATAATATTTACATATTAATTTTTTTTAACCAACAAGGATAAGCAATAGTTTTCGAAATAAAACACGGTCAAAGTCCAGACTCACTAATGCATCCTAACAAATTCGATAAGACACACTAATGCAAATTTTCTGGTTCTCTAAGACCAACGCTCTGATACCACATGTCATAACCCGACCTTAACCATAAGGACGAATACAATAACATATGATTCGCGAGGTATTGACCTCTATATGCGACATTTTTCAAAAACTGCATTCGTTTTTACAATACAAACCATAGCTTTTATTACAAATACAAGGTTTAAACAACTTAATAATGATTATCGTTTAGCTATAATCTTAGACTTACAAACTTTACATGTGATAATAACAATACGACTTCCAACATATTTTACATTACAAATCCTCCGATATGCACTTTTATTTTTGACACAAATATGCATACTCAAGATCTTGCTTAAATTCAACATGTTGCTGCGGAAGCTTTTAGTTATCACCTGAGAATAAACATGCTTAAAACGTCAACATAAAGTTGGTGAGATATAGGTTTAATGCCGGCATCGTTATAAATATAGACCACAAGATTTCATATATAAACGTTTTAATAAAAATATTCTAAGTTGTTGAGCACTTGATAACCATACTTAACATTTAATCAACGTCGCATATTCCCTTTATTATGAAATCTTACTACACCGTACCAAGTGTAGTCACCGAAACGAAGTACTGTGCAACCGTTGAATACTGGTCGTCCAGTCCGGTTGGGGTTGTCAGGCCCGATAGATCTATCAATAGGATTCGCGTTTACAATACCTCATGTAAATAGTAGTTACCAAGTTACATGGAAGTATGCCAGTTGAAATGTCCCGTTCTTATTGATTAAAAACGTTCCATATTAATTGATTTTGTTGCGAGGTTTTGACCTCTATATGAGACGTTTTTCAAAGACTGCATTCATTTTTAAAACAAACCATAACCTTTATTTCATAAATAAAGGTTTAAAAAGCTTTACGTAGATTATCAAATAATGATATCTAGAATATCCTGTTTACACACGACCATTACATAATGGTTTACAATACAAATATGTTACATCGAAATCAGTTCCTTGAATGCAGTTTTTACACAATATCATACAAACATGGACTCCAAATCTTGTCCTTATTTTAGTATGCAACAGCGGAAGCTCTTAATATTCACCTGAGAATAAACATGCTTTAAACGTCAACAAAAATGTTGGTGAGTTATAGGTTTAACCTATATATATCAAATCGTAACAATAGACCACAAGATTTCATATTTCAATACACATCCCATACATAGAGATAAAAATCATTCATATGGTGAACACCTGGTAACCGACATTAACAAGATGCATATATAAGAATATCCCCATCATTCCGGGACCCCCTTCGGATATGATATAAATTTCGAAGTACTAAAGCATCCGGTACTTTGGATGGGGTTTGTTAGGCCCAATAGATCTATCTTTAGGATTCGCGTCAATTAGGGTGTCTGTTCCCTAATTCATAGATTACCAGACTTAATAAAAAGGGGCATATTCGATTTCGATAATTCAACCATAGAATGTTGTTTCACGTACTTGTGTCTATTTTGTAAATCATTTATAAAACCTGCATGTATTCTCATCCCCAAAATATTAGATTTTAAAAGTGGGACTATAACTCACTTTCACAGATTTTTACTTCGTCGGGAAGTAAGACTTGGCCACTGGTTGATTCACGAACCTATAACAATATATACATATATATCAAAGTATGTTTAAAATATATTTACAACACTTTTAATATATTTTGATGTTTTAAGTTTATTAAGTCAGCTGTTCTCGTTAGTAACCTACAACTAGTAGTCCACAGTTAGATGTACAGAAATAAATCGATAAATATTATCTTGAATCAATCCACGACCCAGTGTATACGTATCTCAGTATTGATCACAACTCAAACTATATATATTTTGGAATCAACCTCAACCCTGTATAGCTAACTCCAACATTCACATATAGAGTGTCTATGGTTGTTCCGAAATATATATAGATGTGTCGACATGATAGGTCGAAACATTGTATACATGTCTATGGTATCTCAAGATTACATAATATACAATACAAGTTTATTAAGTTATGGTTGGAATAGATTTGTTACCAATTTTCACGTAGCTAAAATGAGAAAAATTATCCAATCTTGTTTTACCCATAACTTCTTCATTTTAAATCCGTTTTGAGTGAATCAAATTGCTATGGTTTCATATTGAACTCTATTTTATGAATCTAAACAGAAAAGTATAGGTTTATAGTCGGAAAAATAAGTTACAAGTCGTTTTTGTAAAGGTAGTCATTTCAGTCGAAAGAACGACGTCTAGATGACCATTTTAGAAAACATACTTCCACTTTGAGTTTAACCATAATTTTTGGATATAGTTTCATGTTCATAATAAAAATCATTTTCTCAGAATAACAACTTTTAACTCAAAGTTTATCATAGTTTTTAATTAACTAACCCAAAACTGCCCGCGGTGTTACTACGACGGCGTAAATCCGGTTTTACGGTGTTTTTCGTGTTTCCAGGTTTTAAATCATTAAGTTAGCATATCATATAGATATATAACATGTGTGTAGTTAATTTTAAAAGTCAAGTTAGAAGGATTAACTTTTGTTTGCGAACAAGTTTAGAATTAACTAAACTATGTTCTAGTGATTACGAGTTTAAACCTTCGAATAAGATAGTTTTATATATATGAATCGAATGATGTTATGAACATCATTACTACCTCAAGTTTAGTAGGTAAACCTACTGGAAGTGACAAGAAATGATCTAGCTTCAAAGGATCTTGGATGGCTTGAAAGTTCTTGAAGTAGGATCATGACACAAAAACAAGTTCAAGTAAGATTTTTTTACTTGAATTAAGATAGTTTATAGTTATAGAAATTGAATCAAAGTTTGAATATGAATATTACCTTGAATAAGAAAGATAACCTACTGTGTATAACAAAGGTTTCTTGATCTTAGATGATTTCTTGGAATGGATTAGAAAGTTTGGAAGTAAATTAGTAAACTTGAAGGGATTTTTGAAGTGTTCTTGAAGTGTTCTTCCTATGATGATTATAGCTTGATTATTGAAGTGATTTTTGATGAAGATGATGACTAACTACTGGAAAAATACGTTCATAATAGTGTGTGTGTGTTGAGAGAGAATTAGAAAGAGAATTGGAAGTGAAATGGAGTGAATGATGAGTGGTAATTGGTGAGTGGTGAGTGGGGTTAAAAGGAGTTCTAGTTAGTTGACTAGCTCATGGTAGAAGTTAAAATTGATTAGTCATACATGACATAATCAAGATTGGAATCCCATGCTAGTTCCTATTGGTATATACTCATAGTAAGTACGTTTTGAAGCTGTGTATAATACGGGTAAGAATACGACTAGAATTCTTGATGAAAGAAAAGAATGGAAAAGTAACTGTAACCATTTTTGTTAAGTATGAGTGTTTTGATATATGTCTTGAAGTCTTCCAAAAGTATTTTAATACATCTAAATACACTACATGTATATACATTTTAACTGAGTCGTTAAGTCATCGTTAGTCGTTACATGTAAGTGTTGTTTTGAAACCTTTAAGTTAACGATCTCAATTAATGTTGTTAACCCATTGTTTATTATATCTAATGAGATGTTAAATTATTATATTATCATGATATTATGATATATTAATATATCTTAATATGATATATATACATTTAAATGTCGTTACAACGATAATCGTTACATATATGTCTCGTTTCGAAATCCTTAAGTTAGTAGTCTTGTTTATATGTATATAACTCATTGTTAATATACGTATGGAGATACTTACTTATCATAATCTCATGTTAACCATATGTATATCCATATATATATCGTCATGTCGTTTTTACAAGTTTTAACGTTCGTGAATCGACGGTCAACTTAGGTGGTCAATTGTCTATATGAAACATATTTCAATTAATCAAGTCTTAACAAGTTTGATTGCTTAACATGTTGGAAAAATTTAATCATGTAAATATCAATCTCAATTAATATATATAAACATGGAAAAGTTCGGGTCACTACAGTACATACCCGTTAAATAAATTTCGTCCCGAAATTATAAGCTGTTGAAGGTGTTGACGAATCTTCTAGAAATAGATGCGGGTATTTCTTCTTCATCTGATCTTCACGCTCCCAGGTGAACTCGGGTCCTCTACGAGCATTCCATCGAACCTTAACAATTGGTATCTTGTTTTGCTTAAGTCTTTTAACCTCACGATCCATTATTTCGACGGGTTCTTCGATGAATTGGAGTTTTTCGTTCATTTGGATTTCATCTAACGGAATAGTGAGATCTTCTTTAGCAAAACATTTCTTCAAATTCGAGACGAGGAAAGTGTTATGTACAGCCGCGAGTTGTTGAGGTAACTCAAGTCGGTAAGCTACTGGTCCGACACGATCAATAATCTTGAATGGTCCAATATACCTTGGATTTAATTTCCCTCGTTTAGCAAATCGAACAACGCCTTTCCAAGGTGCAACTTTAAGCATGACCATCTCTCCAATTTCAAATTCTATATCTTTTCTTTTAATGTCAGCGTAGCTCTTTTGTCGACTTTGGGCGGTTTTCAACCGTTGTTGAATTTGGATGATCTTCTCGGTAGTTTCTTGTATAATCTCCGGACCCGTAATCTGTCTATCCCCCACTTCACTCCAACAAATTGGAGACCTGCACTTTCTACCATAAAGTGCTTCAAACGGCGCCATCTCAATGCTTGTATGGTAGCTGTTGTTGTAGGAAAATTCTGCTAACGGTAGATGTCGATCCCAACTGTTTTTGAAATCAATAACACATGCTCGTAGCATGTCTTCAAGCGTTTGTATCGTCCTTTCGCTCTGCCCATCAGTTTGTGGATGATAGGCAGTACTCATGTCTAGACGAGTTCCTAATGCTTGTTGTAATGTCTGCCAGAATCTTGAAATATATTTGCCATCCCTATCAGAGATAATAGAGATTGGTATTCCATGTCTGGAGACGACTTCCTTCAAATACAGTCGTGCTAACTTCTCCATCTTGTCATCTTCTCTTATTGGCAGGAAGTGTGCTGATTTGGTGAGACGATCAACTATTACCCAAATAGTATCAAAACCACTTGCAGTCCTTGGCAATTGAGTGATGAAATCCATGGTAATGTTTTCCCATTTCCATTCTGGGATTTCGGGTTGTTGAAGTAGACCTGATGGTTTCTGATGCTCAGCTTTGACCTTAGAACACGTCAAACATTCTCCTACGTATTTAGCAACATCGGCTTTCATACCTGGCCACCAAAAATGTTTCTTGAGATCCTTGTACATCTTCCCCGTTCCAGGATGTATTGAGTATCTGGTTTTATGAGCTTCTCTAAGTACCATTTCTCTCATATCTCCAAATTTTGGTACCCAAATCCTTTCAGCCCTATACCGGGTTCCGTCTTCCCGAATATTAAGATGCTGCTCCGATCCTTTGGGTATTTCATCCTTTAAATTTCCTTCTTTTAAAACTCCTTGTTGCGCCTCCTTTATTTGAGTAGTAAGGTTATTATGAATCATTATATTCATAGATTTTACTCGAATGGGTTCTCTGTCCTTCCTGCTCAAGGCATCGGCTACCACATTTGCCTTCCCCGGGTGGTAACGAATCTCAAAGTCGTAATCATTCAACAATTCAATCCACCTACGCTGCCTCATATTCAGTTGTTTCTGATTAAATATGTGTTGAAGACTATTGTGGCCGGTATATATAATACTTTTGACCCCATATAAGTAGTGCCTCCAAGTCTTTAATGCAAAAACAACAGCGCCTAATTCCAAATCATGCGTCGTATAATTTTGCTCGTGAATCTTCAATTGTCTAGACGCATAAGCAATCACCTTCGTTCGTTGCATTAATACACAACCGAGACCTTGCTTTGATGCGTCACAATAAATCACAAAATCATCATTCCCTTCAGGGAATGACAATATAGATGCCGTAGTTAGTTTTTTCTTCAATAACTGAAACGCTTTCTCTTGTTCATCCTTCCATTCAAATTTCTTCCCTTTATGTGTTAATGCAGTCAAGGGTTTTGCTATTCTGCAAAAGTCTTGGATGAACCTTCTGTGTTTCGGAGTTTTCGGGGTTTCCCACTTTTCAACAGTTTCTATCTTTGTCGGATCCACCTTAATACCTTTTTTGTTCACTATGTGACCGAGGAATTGAACTTCTTCCAACCAAAATGCACACTTTGAAAATTTAGCGTACAATTCTTCCTTCCTCAATACTTCTAACACCTTTCTCAAATGTTCACCGTGTTCTTGGTCATTCTTTGAGTAAATAAGTATGTCATCAATGAAAACAATGACAAACTTGTCAAGGTATGGTCCACACACTCGGTTCATAAGGTCCATGAACACAGCTGGTGCATTAGTTAAACCAAATGGCATGACCATAAACTCGTAATGACCGTAATGTGTTCTGAAAGCAGTCTTTGGAATATCATCTTCTTTCACCCACATTTGATGATACCCGGAACGTAAGTCAATCTTTGAATAAACAGACGAGCCTTGTAGTTGATCAAATAAGTCATCGATTCTCGGTAGTGGGTAGCGGTTCTTGATGGTAAGTTTGTTCAACTCTCGGTAGTCGATACACAACCTGAATGTACCATCTTTCTTCTTGACAAACAAAACAGGAGCTCCCCACGGTGATGTGTTTGGTCGAATGAAACCATGCTCTAAAAGTTCTTGTAATTGGCTTTGCAGTTCTTTCATCTCGCTGGGTGCGAGTCTGTAAGGAGCATGAGGTATTGGTGCAGCTCCTGGTACAAGATCTATTTGAAATTCAACGGATCGATGTGGGGGTAATCCCGGTAATTCTTTCGGAAATACATCGGGAAATTCTTTTGTGACGGGAACATCATTGATGCTCTTTTCTTCAGTTTGTACTTTCTCGACGTGTGCTAGAACAGCATAGCAACCTTTTCTTATTAGTTTTTGTGCCTTCAAATTACTAATAAGATGTAGCTTCGTGTTGCCATTTTCTCCGTACACCATTAAGGGTTTTCCTTTTTCTCGTATAATGCGAATTGCATTTTTGTAACAAACGATCTCTGCTTTCACTTCTTTCAACCAGTCCATACCGATTATCACATCAAAACTCCCTAACTCTACTGGTATCAAGTCAATCTTAAATTTTTCGTTAACCAGTTTAATTTCTCGATTTCGACATATATTATCTGCTGAAATTAATTTACCATTTGCTAATTCGAGTAAAAATTTACTATCCAAAGGCGTCAATGGACAACTTAATTTAGCACAAAAATCTCTACTCATATAGCTTCTATCCGCACCCGAATCAAATAAAACGTAAGCAGATTTATTGTCAATAAGAAACGTACCCGTAACAAGCTCCGGGTCTTCCTGTGCCTCTGCCGCATTAATATTGAAAACTCTTCCGCGGCCTTGTCCATTCGTGTTCTCCTGGTTGGGGCAATTTCTAATAATGTGGCCCGGTTTTCCACATTTATAACAAACTACATTGGCATAACTTGCTCCAACACTACTTGCTCCGCCATTACTCGTTCCGACACCATTTGTTCCTTTCGTTCTATTAACCCTTGGTCCGTAGATCTCACACTTCGCCGCGCTATGACCATTTCTTTTACACTTGTTGCAAAATTTGGTGCAGAACCCCGAGTGATACTTTTCACACCTTTGGCATAGCTGCTTCTGATTGTTGTTGTTGTTGCGGTTATTATTGTTGTTGGGATGATTGTTGTAGTTGCTGTTGTTGTTATTGTTGTTGTTGTTGTTGTTGTTGTTGTTGGGCCATTTGTTGTAGTTACGATTGATATTGCGATTGTTGGGATAATTGTTGCGATTATTGTTGTAATTGCTGTTGTTGTTGTATTGGTGATTCTTATCACCGTTTTCCTCCCACTTTCTTTTGACTTGCTTCACATTGGCCTCTTCAGCAGTCTGTTCTTTAATTCTTTCTTCAATCTGGTTCACTAGTTTGTGAGCCATTCTACATGCCTGTTGTATGGAGGCGGGCTCGTGTGAACTTATATCTTCTTGAATTCTTTCCGGTAATCCTTTCACAAACGCGCCGATCTTCTCTTCCTCATCTTCGAATGCTCCCGGACACAATAGGCACAATTCTGTGAATCGTCTTTCGTACGTGGTAATATCAAATCCTTGGGTTCGTAACCCTCTAAGTTCTGTCTTGAGCTTATTGACCTCGGTTCTGGGACGGTACTTCTCGTTCATCAAGTGCTTGAATGCTGACCACGGTAGTGCGTACGCATCATCTTGTCCCACTTGCTCTAGATAGGTATTCCACCATGTTAACGCAGAACCTGTGAAGGTATGCGTAGTGTACTTCACTTTGTCCTCTTCAGTACACTTACTTATGGCAAACATCGATTCGACCTTCTCGGTCCACCGTTTCAATCCGATCGGTCCTTCAGTTCCATCAAATTCCAAAGGTTTGCAGGCAGTGAATTCTTTGTAGGTGCATCCTACACGATTTCCTGTACTGCCAGATCCAAGGTTATTGTTGGTATGTAGCGCAGCCTGTACTGCGGCTATGTTTGAAGCTAGAAAAGTACGGAATTCCTCTTCATTCATATTCACGGTGTGTCGAGTAGTCGGTGCCATTTCCTTCAAAATAGTCAAATGGAACAAGTTAATCATACAGAATATTAAGAGTAGTTAATAGTATTTCGTAGCATAATATGAACTCATTTATAAAAGCTTTTTCTTCATATTAGCGTTTTATAAGTTTAAATTCGGGTAGTACCTACCCGTTAAGTTCATACTTAGTAGCTAATATACAATTCAACTACTACAATTCTATATGAAAAACTGATTGTAATAATATTTCGCGTTCAAACTTTTATACAATATTTTACAAACTTACAATACCGCTTATTTTACATAAAGCATCAAATATAGCACACAATAACTTTGATACAAGATAGTTGTGAAGATAATTCTAGCTAGTACACAAGTCGTTCAGCAAAGGCAATAAAGACACGTAATTCATACGTCCAGAAACAAGTCATGCATTCTGGTTTTACTAGGACTACTTCCCATCCTTGGTCTTGTGGAACATAACCGTTATTGCCGTTGATAAGACAGCGTGTTGTAACGTCGTCAAAGGGACGAGGGTTACGTAATGACCAACAGTCTCGTAATAACCTAAAAACCTCATTTCTTACCCCAATTACCAACTCCATCACTTGTGGGAACGTTTTATTTAATAGTTGTAGCCCAATGTTCTTGTTCTCACTTTGGTGAGAAGTGAACATTACTAACCCGTAAGCATAACATGCTTCTTTATGTTGCATGCTAGCCGCTTTTTCTAAATCACGAAGTCCTATATTCGGATATACTGAGTCAAAATAATTTCTTAACCCGTTGCGTAAAATAGCATTTGGGTTCCCCGCAATATATGCGTCAAAGTAAACACATCGTAACTTATGGATTTCCCAATGTGATATCCCCCATCTTTCGAACGAAAGCCTTTTATAAACCAAGGCATTCTTGGAACGTTCTTCGAATGTCTTACAAACTGATCTTGTAAGACCCGAATAATTATCTTACTTACTTGTGTATTATGGTGTTCAAGGGTGTGGGTTTTATTGTATATAAATTAAAATGCAAAAGAAACTGTTTCAGTAGGATCGCGCGCCGCGCGGGTTTGGGGCGCGCCGCGCCATTTGGCGCTGACAGAATCCTTTGTTTTAAGTTGGTTTAAAGGAAGGGTATTTGGGTAATTTCACTTGGGGCCGGATTTGTGAGCCACATTAGCTGGTTTGGATCAGTTTTGGATCATTTTCACATCCATTCATCACTCCCAACTATCTAGAGAGAGAGAGATTCTAGAGAGAGATTTAGGGTTTTGGTGAAGAAGGAGGCCGAATTAATCAAAAGCTCGAGTTCTAAAGTTGTTCCTTTCGTTCCTAGCTATGTTGTGGTAGTATTGGTAAGCTCAAACTCCGAATTTCATTTATTGGATTTGTTATTCAAGTTAGGGTTTTGAGTTAGTTTGATGAAAAACCCTTTTAGATGATGAAATGGGTTTAGTGATGCTAGTAATTGGGTTTATTGTTAATTGTTGGTGGATTTTGGGTTGGTGAACTAATTGGCCATGTTTAGGACTTGAAATTGAGTTTAATCACTTAAGTTAGTGATTAAGGAAGTATTGAAACCCATTTAAGGTTAATTGGTTGACTAATTGTGACTTTGGGTCAAATTAGGGTTTGGTGGTGATTATGACCCATTTGGCGATTTAATGAGGTTTATAAACTTGAAATGGATTAAGTTGAAGTATAAAACCAAGTTAAATATGTTTTGGTGTCAAAACTTGTAAATGGTGAGATTTTGACTTAATGGGTCAAAATTAGGGTTTAATTGTCAAAATGGGTATGACACGTGTTTAACACTTGAGTTCGGGTTTAATTGGCGTATTAGGACCATTCTCACTTGTGTTAGTGATTATTGGTTAGTTTTGGGCACGGTTTGTGCTTGGAAGTGCATTTGGGTCGAAATTGCACTAAGTGATGAATTGGGTTGATTTGTAAATCCACTCTAAGTGTATTGTTGTAATTGTGATAATGGAATAGGTACTTTCCATTGGCGAGTTGCGGATTACTTGGAAGCATTCTTCAAGACTTCAAGGTGAGTGATAATATCCTATGTGCATATGTATGTGTAGGATGGGTGCGGGTCGGGTGAAGTGGTTCTCGGTTATAGAGCCCCCTTCACATATAGGTGGATTTGATAGACTTGCGTTTAGATCCAATTGGCACGGTTGTGCGTTTTGGTTGACCATATTTGGCGAGGTACACGTTTTGTGTGTACACTATCACACGTGATTGTGATGTGGATGATATAACCCCAATGGCGAAGGGTTTTGAGTTGGAGAAGTGAATCGCGTGTAGTTCGGATTCACGATGACGCATGTAGTTCGGTCATCTTATCAAAATGAATCTCGTGTAGTTCGGATTCATGGTGACTCGTGTAGTTCGGTCATCTTATCAAAATGAATCTCGTGTAGTTCGGATTCATGGTGACTCGTGTAGTTCGGTCATCTTATTGAGGTAGTAATCTCGTGTGGTTTCGGATTACTAAGGCTCGTGTAGTTCGGCCAACCTCGATGTTGTGAAGATAGTAATCTCGTGTGGTTTCGGATTACTAAGGCTCGTGTAGTTTGGCCAATCTTCATTGTGGTATTTGGTTCTCGGTATTGGGTTAAGGTGTTAACCTTATTCGTTTATATTGTTATATATTAATGTATTGTTGTGTTGTAGCTAACCCTCCGGGTGTAGCTATTTGGCGTTGTTCACATCGTCGTTGGTGAACTTATATTGTTGTTGTATCTTTAGCTCGTTGCTTAGAGATCGTACGGTATGCTTAGTGTAGTGCCTTATATGGATGCCTCGGTATGCGGTATTTGTTATTTTGTGGCGTGTCCATTTTATACATATATATGTATGTAGTATATTATCATTCACTAAGCGTTAGCTTACCCTCTCGTTGTTGACTCTTTTTATAGATTGCATGCGGATGGTGGCTCGGGTAAGCGCGAGGATTAGAGGACTTGCATAGTTTGCGTAGAAGGCTTGCTTTTGGATTTATTAGGATTGGGTAGCGTATCCCCAATCGCCATGCTCGGCTTTGTTTTGTATTAAAAGTCTTATGGTCGAAAATTGTATTTCGATACTTAAAGGGTATTTTGGGTCGATGTGGGCCCCGCTTCGTAAACATAATTTTATTAATAGAACGTGCTAGTTTTTATATATGGAACATGGGGTTAAAAGCATTACGCCTAAATATGTCGGGAACTAGTCAAACATTTTCGCATTTAAAGACTTTCCGGACAGTCAGGTTTGGCGCGCCGCGCCAGGTGG
Source organism: Rutidosis leptorrhynchoides (assembly GCF_046630445.1). Lineage (NCBI taxonomy): Eukaryota > Viridiplantae > Streptophyta > Magnoliopsida > Asterales > Asteraceae > Rutidosis > Rutidosis leptorrhynchoides. The sequence continues at coordinate 298,798,088 of NC_092343.1, read as the reverse complement.
CAGTTCAGCAAATTTTTTTTTTTTTTATTTTGTATTTTCACGTGGTTTGTTCACGGGTTGGTTTGGGTTGTTACAAGTGGTATCAGAGCATGGTCTAAGGGATTTAGGTGACTTGAGATAGGTGCCTAGACTTAGACTTGTGTGTGCTTAAATTGTTGCGGGACTTGTAGGATTACGGGTCGGAATGGGTTTGGTTAGTGCCTTGGCTATAGGTTGACTAATGTTTATATTAGTAATGCGGATATTATTAATATGTTGTTGTGTTGTGATAATAATTCTCGCGTGTGTTTATACTGCGTAGAATTTTGGTTGTGTTTGTGTATATCATCGAGCGAGACGGTCGTTGTACTAACGAGTCGATGCGGCATGTGTGCGTAATAAGAACTTGCAAACCTTATTACGGGTGCAAATCGTGTCTAACAAGTGATGTACGATGAGTGTTTAGCAAGATGGGGCTGTGTCGTGCGTACGGTTTTACACGTTCGTGGACTAATCGTTTTGCATTCTTTAGAATGACGACGCGAAACGAGACCGAGGCGAATGACGTGGAGTTTAACGCTAGGGTTGCGGTCGCTGTTGCGGAGCAAATGGGTGCGTTAGAAGAAAGAATGGAAAGGAGGTATTCCGAACTTCAAAGTAGTGGTGAAATGGAGCGTTATCTTAAGAGCTTCATGAGGACTAAACCCCCGATGTATGACGGGAAACCGGATCCTCTGGTAAGCACAACTTGGATTTCGGACGTCGAAGGGTGTTTCCGTACTATTGATTGCCCTCCCGAGAGAAAGACGAGACTCGCTACGAGTTTGTTGCGGGGTAGGGCAAGGGATTGGTTGGATGGTAAGATTGATCTTGTCGGTGGCGAGATGTTTATGGCTTTATCGTGGGACGACTTTAAGGAGGAATTCTTCGAGGAGTTCCGGACTTCGGCCGATTTGTGGGAATTGCGTAATGAGTTGCGAAATTTGCGACAAGGATCTATGGATTTGAGTACTCTCAAGACGACCTTTATGGCGAAGGCTCGTTTTTGTCCAGAGTATTTGGGGAATGATCATTTGTTGATGGGAGATTTCTATCGGACCTTGAATGATGACTTGAAAAGTAAAATTAGCCGGGGTCAAGCGAAATCGTTTTCGGAATTATTCGACTTGGCTAGAGGTTTCGAGTCGTATTCACGATCAAAAAAGGGTGAACCTTCAAGTGAGCGAAGGGTCGTTTCTTATGGTGCTCCGAGTAAGAGGGCTAAGGGTCCGAGTGTGAGCACGGGTGGTACGCGAGCGGGTATGTCAGATTCTAGTGCGGCTAGATGTTACAATTATGGCGTGAGGGGTCACAAGTCTTGGGAATGTTCGGTACCAAAGGGTGATGGTATGGTGTGCTTCAATTGCCAAAAAGAAGGACATCGTTGAAATGTCCCGTTCTTATTGATTAAAAAACGTTCCATATTAATTGATTTCGTTGCGAGGTTTTGACCTCTATATGAGACGTTTTTCAAAGACTGCATTCATTTTTAAAACAAACCATAACCTTTATTTCATAGATAAAGGTTTTAAAAAGCTTTACGTAGATTATCAAATAATGATAATCTAAAATATCCTGTTTACACACGACCATTACATAATGGTTTACAATACAAATATGTTACAAAAAAATAAGTTTCTTGAATGCAGTTTTTACACAATATCATACAAGCATGGACTCCAAATGTCGTCCTTATTTAAGTATGCGACAGCGGAAGCTCTTAATAATCACCTGAGAATAAACATGCTTAAAACGTCAACAAAAATGTTGGTGAATTATAGGTTTAACCTATATATATCAAATCATAATAATAGACCACAAGATTTCATATTTCAATACACATCCCATACATAGAGATAAAAATCATTCATATGGTGAACACCTGGTAACCGACATTAACAAGATGCATATATTAGAATATCCCCATCATTCCGGGACACCCTTCGGATATGATATAAATTTCGAAGTACTAAAGCATCCGGTACTTTGGATGGGGTTTGTTAGGCCCAATAGATCTATCTTTAGGATTCGCGTCAATTAGGGTGTCTGTTCCCTAATTCTTAGATTACCAGACTTAATAAAGAGGGGCATATTCGATTTCAATAATTCAACCATAGAATGTAGTTTCACGTACTTGTGTCTATTTTGTAAATCATTTATAAAACCTGCATGTATTCTCATCCCAAAAATATTAGATTTTAAAAGTGGGACTATAACTCACTTTCACAGATTTTTACTTCGTCGGGAAGTAAGACTTGGCCACTGGTTGATTCATGAAACCTATAACAATATATACATATATATCAAAGTATGTTCAAAATATATTTACAACACTTTTAATATATTTTGATGTTTTAAGTTTATTAAGTCAGCTGTCCTCGTTAGTAACCTACAACTAGTTGTCCACAGTTAGATGTACAGAAATAAATCGATAAATATTATCTTGAATCAATCCACGACCCAGTGTATACGTATCTCAGTATTGATCACAACTCAAACTATATATATTTTGGAATCAACCTCAACCCTGTATAGCTAACTCCAACATTCACATATAGAGTGTCTATGGTTGTTCCGAAATATATATAGATGTGTCGACATGATAGGTCGAAACATTGTATACATGTCTATGGTATCTCAAGATTACATAATATACAATACAAGTTGATTAAGTTATGGTTGGAATAGATTTGTTACCAATTTTCACGTAGCTAAATGAGAAAAATTATCCAATCTTGTTTTACCCATAACTTCTTCATTTTAAATCCGTTTTGAGTGAATCAAATTGCTATGGTTTCATATTGAAGTCTATTTTATGAATCTAAACAGAAAAAGTATAGGTTTATTGTCAGAAAAATAAGTTACAAGTCGTTTTTGTAAAGGTAGTCATTTCAGTCGAAAGAACGACGTCTAGATGACCATTTTAGAAAACATACTTCCACTTTGAGTTTAAACATAATTTTTGTATATAGTTTCATGTTTATAATAAAAATCATTTTATCAGAATAACAACTTTTAAATCAAAGTTTATCATAGTTTTTAATTAACTAACCCAAAACAGCCCGCGGTGTTACTACGACGGCGTAAATCCGGTTTTACGGTGTTTTTCGTGTTTCCAGGTTTTAAATCATTAAGTTAGCATATCATACAGATATAGAACATGTGTTTAGTTGATTTTAAAAGTCAAGTTAGAAGGATTAACTTTTGTTTGCGAACAAGTTTAGAATTAACTAAACTATGTTCTAGTGATTACAAGTTTAAACCTTCGAATAAGATAGCTTTAAATGTATGAATTGAATGATGTTATGAACATCATTACTAACTTAAGTTCCTTGGATAAACCTACTGGAAAATAGAAAAATGGATCTAGCTTCAATGGATCCTTGGATGGCTCGAAGTTCTTGAAGCAGAATCATGACACGAAAACAAGTTCAAGTAAGATCATCACTTGAAATAAGATTGTTATAGTTATAGAAATTGAACCAAAGTTTGAATATGATTATTACCTTGTATTAGAATGATAACCTACTGTAAGAAACAAAGATTTCTTGAGGTTGGATGATCACCTTACAAGATTGGAAGTGAGCTAGCAAACTTGAAAGTATTCTTGATTTTATGTAACTAGAACTTGTAGAATATATGAAGAACACTTAGAACTTTAAGATAGAACTTGAGAGAGATCAATTAGATGAAAAAAATTGAAGAGTGAAAGTGTTTGTAGGTGTTTTTGGTCGTTGGTATATGGATTAGATATAAAGGATATGTAATTTTGTTTTCATGTAAATAAGTCATGAATGATTACTCATATTTTTGTCATTTTATGAGATATTTCATGCTAGTTGCCAAATGATGGTTCCCACATGTGTTAGGTGACTCACATGGGCCGCTAAGAGCTGATCATTGGAGTGTATATACCAATAGTACATACATCTAAAAGCTGTGTATTGTACGAGTACAAATACGGGTGCATACGAGTAGAATTGTTGATGAAACTGAACGAGGATGTAATTGTAAGCATTTTTGTTAAGTAGAAGTATTTTGATAAGTGTATTGAAGTCTTTCAAAAGTGTATAAATACATATTAAAACACTACATGTATATACATTTTAACTGAGTCGTTAAGTCATCGTTAGTCGTTACATGTAAGTGTTGATTTGAAACCTTTAGGTTAACGATCTTGTTAAATGTTGTTAACCCAATGTTTATGATATCAAATGAGATTTTAAATTATTATATTATCATGATATTATCATGTATGAATATCTCTTAATATGATATATATACATTAAATGTCTTTACAACGATAATCGTTACATATATGTCTCTTTTAAAAATCATTAAGTTAGTAGTCTTGTTTTTACATATGTAGTTCATTGTTAATATACTTAATGATATGTTTACTTATCATAGTATCATGTTAACTATATATATATCCATATATATGTCATCATATAGTTTTTACAAGTTTTAACGTTCGTGAATCACCGGTCAACTTGGGTGGTCAATTGTCTATATGAAACATATTTCAATTAATCAAGTCTTAACAAGTTTGATTGCTTAACATGTTGGAAACATTTAATCATGTAAATATCAATCTCAATTAATATATATAAACATGGAAAAGTTCGGGTCACTACAGTACCTACCCGTTAAATAAATTTCGTCCCGAAATTTTAAACAGTTGAAGGTGTTGACGAATCTTCTAGAAATAGATGCGGGTATTTCTTCTTCATCTGATCTTCACGCTCCCAGGTGAACTCGGGTCCTCTACGAGCATTCCATCGAACCTTAACAATTGGTATCTTGTTTTGCTTAAGTCTTTTAACCTCGCGATCTATTATTTCGACGGGTTCTTCGATGAATTGAAGTTTTTCGTTGATTTGGATTTCATCTAACGGAATAGTGAGATCTTCTTTAGCAAAACATTTCTTCAAATTCGAGACGTGGAAAGTGTTATGTATAGTCGCGAGTTGTTGAGGTAACTCAAGTCGGTAAGCTACTGGTCCGACACGATCAATAATCTTGAATGGTCCAATATACCTTGGATTTAATTTCCCTCGTTTACCAAATCGAACAACGCCTTTCCAAGGTGCAACTTTAAGCATGACCATCTCTCCAATTTCAAATTCTATATCTTTTCTTTTAATGTCAGCATAGCTCTTTTGTCGACTTTGGGCGGTTTTCAACCGTTGTTGAATTTGGATGATCTTCTCGGTAGTTTCTTGTATAATCTCCGGACTCGTAATCTGTCTATCCCCCACTTCACTCCAACAAATCGGAGACCTGCACTTTCTACCATAAAGTGCTTCAAATGGCGCCATCTCAATGCTTGAATGATAGCTGTTGTTGTAGGAAAATTCTGCTAACGGTAGATGTCGATCCCAACTGTTTCCGAAATCAATAACACATGCTCGTAGCATGTCTTCAAGCGTTTGTATCGTCCTTTCGCTCTGCCCATCCGTTTGTGGATGATAGGCAGTACTCATGTCTAGACGAGTTCCTAATGCTTGCTGTAATGTCTGCCAGAATCTTGAAATAAATCTGCCATCCCTATCAGAGATAATAGAGATTGGTATTCCATGTCTGGAGACGACTTCCTTCAAATACAGTCGTGCTAACTTCTCCATCTTGTCATCTTCTCTTATTGGCAGGAAGTGTGCTGATTTGGTGAGACGATCAACTATTACCCAAATAGTATCAAAACCACTTGCAGTCCTTGGCAATTTAGTGATGAAATCCATGGTAATGTTTTCCCATTTCTATTTCGGGATTTCGGGTTGTTGAAGTAGACCTGATGGTTTCTGATGCTCAGCTTTGACCTTAGAACACGTCAAACATTCTCCTACGTATTTAGCAACATCAGCTTTCATACCCGGCCACCAAAAATGTTTCTTAAGATCCTTGTACATCTTCCCCGTTCCAGGATGTATTGAGTATCTGGTTTTATGAGCTTCTCTAAGTACCATTTCTCTCATATCTCCAAATTTTGGTACCCAAATCCTTTCAGCCCTATACCGGGTTCCGTCTTCCCGAATATTAAGATGCTTCTCCGATCCCTTGGGTATTTCATCCTTTAAATTTCCCTCTTTTAAAACCCCTTGTTGCGCCTCCTTTATTTGAGTAGTAAGGTTATTATGAATCATTATATTCATAGATTTTACTCGAATGGGTTCTCTGTCTTTCCTGCTCAAGGCATCGGCTACCACATTTGCCTTCCCCGGGTGGTAACGAATCTCAAAGTTGTAATCATTCAACAATTCAATCCACCTACGCTGCCTCATATTCAGTTGTTTCTGATTAAATATGTGTTGAAGACTTTTGTGGTCGGTATATATAATACTTTTGACCCCATATAAGTAGTGCCTCCAAGTCTTTAATGCAAAAACAACCGCGCCTAATTCCAAATCATGCGTCGTATAATTTTGTTCGTGAATCTTCAATTGTCTAGACGCATAAGCAATCACCTTCGTTCGTTGCATTAATACACAACCGAGACCTTGCTTTGATGCGTCACAATAAATCACAAAATCATCATTCCCTTCAGGCAATGACAATATAGGTGCCGTAGTTAGCTTTTTCTTCAATAACTGAAAGGCTTTCTCTTGTTCATCATTCCATTCAAATTTATTCCCTTTATGCGTTAATGCAGTCAAGGGTTTTGCTATTCTGGAAAAGTCTTGGATGAACCTTCTGTAGTAACCAGCTAGTCCTAAAAACTGGCGTATGTGTTTCGGAGTTTTCGGGATTTCCCACTTTTCAACAGTTTCTATCTTTGCCGGATCCACCTTAATACCTTCTTTGTTCACTATGTGACCGAGGAATTGAACTTCTTCCAACCAAAATGCACACTTTGAAAACTTAGCGTACAATTCTTCCTTCATCAATACTTCTAACACCTTTCTCAAATGTTCACCGTGTTCTTGGTCATTCTTTGAGTAAATAAGTATGTCATCAATGAAAACAATGACAAACTTGTCAAGGTATGGTCCACACACTCGGTTCATAAGGTCCATGAACACAGCTGGTGCATTAGTTAAACCAAACGGCATGACCATAAACTCGTAATGACCGTAACGTGTTCTGAAAGCAGTCTTTGGAATATCATCTTCTTTCACCCGCATTTGATGATACCCGGAACGTAAGTCAATCTTTGAATAAACAGACGAGCCTTGTAGTTGATCAAATAAGTCGTCGATTCTCGGTAGTGGGTAGCGGTTCTTGATGGTAAGTTTGTTCAACTCTCGGTAGTCGATACACAACCTGAATGTACCATCTTTCTTCTTGACAAACAAAACAGGAGCTCCCCACGGTGATGTGCTTGGTCGAATGAAACCACGCTCTAAAAGTTCTTGTAATTGGCTTTGCAGTTCTTTCATCTCGCTGGGTGCGAGTCTGTAAGGAGCACGAGCTATTGGTGCAGCTCCTGGTACAAGATCTATTTGAAATTCAACGGATCGATGTGGGGGTAATCCTGGTAATTCTTTCGGAAATACATCGGGAAATTCTTTTGCAATGGGAACATCATTGATGCTCTTTTCTTCAGTTTGTACTTTCTCGACGTGTGCTAGAACAGCATAGCAACCTTTTCTTATTAGTTTTTGTGCCTTCAAATTACTAATAAGATGTAGCTTCGTGTTGCCCTTTTCTCCGTACACCATTAAGGGTTTTCTTTTTTCTCGTATAATGCGAATTGCATTTTTGTAACAAACGATCTCTGCTTTCACTTCTTTCAACCAATCCATACCGATTATCACATCAAAACTCCCTAACTCTACTGGTATCAAATCAATCTTAAATGTTTCGCTAACCAGTTTAATTTCTCGATTCCGACATATATTATCTGCTGAAATTAATTTACCATTTGCTAATTCGAGTAAAAATTTACTATCCAAAGGCGTCAATGGACAACATAATTTAGCACAAAAATCTCTACTCATATAGCTTCTATCCGCACCCGAATCAAATAAAACGTAAGCAGATTTATTGTCAATAAGAAACGTACCCGTAACAAGCTCCGGGTCTTCCTGTGCCTCTGCCGCATTAATATTGAAAACTCTTCCGCGGCCTTGTCCATTCGTGTTCTCCTGGTTCGGGCAATTTCTAATAATGTGGCCCGGTTTTCCACATTTATAACAAACTACATTGGCATAACTTGCTCCGACACTACTTGCTCCACCATTACTCGTTCCGACAGCATTTGTTCCTTTCGTTCTATTAACCCCTGGTCCGTAGACCTCACACTTCGCCGCGCTATGACCATTTCTTTTACACTTATTGCAAAATTTGGTGCAAAACCCCGAGTGATACTTTTCACACCTTTGGCATAGCTGCTTCTGATTGTTGTTGTTGTTGTTGCGGTTATTATTGTTGTTGGGATGATTGTTGTAGTTGCTGTTGTTGTTGTTGTTGTTGTTGGGCCGTTTGTTGTAGTTGCGATTGTTGGGATAATTGTTGCGATTATTGTTGTAATTGCTGTTGTTGTTATATTGGTGATTCTTATCACCGTTTTCCTCCCACTTTCTTTTGACTTGCTTCACATTGGCCTCTTCAGCAGTCTGTTCTTTAATTCTTTCTTCAATCTGGTTCACTAGTTTGTGAGCCATTCTACATGCCTGTTGTATGGAGGCGGGCTCGTGTGAACTTATATCTTCTTGGATTCTTTCCGGTAATCCTTTCACAAAAGCGTCGATCTTCTCTTCCTCATCTTCGAACGCTCCCGGACACAATAGGCACAATTCTGTGAATCGTCTTTCATACGTGGTAATATCAAATCCTTGGGTTCGTAACCCTCTAAGTTCTGTCTTGAGCTTATTGACCTCGGTTCTGGGACGGTACTTCTCGTTCATCAAGTGCTTGAATGCTGACCACGGTAGTGCGTACGCATCGTCTTGTCCCACTTGCTCTAGATAGGTATTCCACTAGGTTAACGCTGAACCTGTGAAGGTATGCATAGCGTACTTTACTTTGTCTTCTTCAGTACACTTACTTATGGCAAACACCGATTCGACCTTCTCGGTCCACCGTTTCAATCCGATCGGTCCTTCGGTTCCATCAAATTCCAAAGGTTTGCAGGCAGTGAATTCTTTGTAGGTGCATCCTACACGATTTCCTGTACTGCTAGATCCAAGGTTATTGTTGGTATGTAGCGCAGCCTGTACTGCGGCTATGTTTGAAGCTAGAAAAGTACGGAATTCCTCTTCATTCATATTCACGGTGTGTCGAGTAGTCGGTGCCATTTCCTTCAAAATAGTCAAATGGAACAAGTTAATCATACAGAATATCAAGAGTAGTTAATAGTATTTCGCAGCATAATATGAACTCATTTATAAAAGCTTTTTCTTCATATTAGCGTTTTATAAGTTTAAATTCGGGTAGTACCTACCCGTTAAGTTCATACTTAGTAGCTAATATACAATTCAACTACTACAATTCTATATGAAAAACTGATTATAATAATATTTCGCGTTCAAACTTTTACACAATATTTTACAAACTTACAATACCGCTTATTTTACATATAGCATGAAATATAGCACACAATAAATTTGATACAAGATGGTTGTGAAGATAATTCTATCTAGTACACAAGTCGTTCAGCAAAGGCAATAAAGACACGTAATTCATACATCCAGAAACAAGTCATGCATTCTGGTTTTACTAGGACTACTTCCCATCCTTGGTCTTGTGGAACATAACCGTTATGGCCGTTGATAAGACAGCGTGTTGTAACGTCGTCAAAGGGACGAGGGTTACGTAATGTCCAACAGTCCCGTAACAATCTAAAAACCTAATGTCTTACCCCAATTACCGACTCCGTCACTTGTGGGAACGTTTTGTTTAATAGTTGTATGTTCTTGTTCTCACTTTGGTGAGAAGCGAACATTACTAATCCGTAAGCATAACATGCTTCTTTATGTTGCATGTTAGCCGCTTTTTCTAAATCACGAAGTCCAATATTCGGATATATTGAGTCAAAATAATTTCTTAACCCATTGCGTAAAATAGCATTTGGGCTCCCCGCAATATATGCGTCAAAGTAAACACATCGTAACTTATGGATTTCCCAATGTGATATCCCCCATCTTTCGAACGAAAGCCTTTTATAAACCAAGGCATTCTTGGAACGTTCTTCGAATGTCTTACAAACTGATCTTGCCTTAAATAGTTGTGACGAAGAATTCTGACCGACTCTAGACAAGATTTCATCAATCATGTCTCCGGGTAGGTCTCTTAAAATATTGGGTTATCTATCCATTTTGTGTTTTTATACTATAAAATAGACAAGAGTTAGATTCATAAAAAAAATACTTATTAATACAAGCAATTTTTACATATATCATAAAGCATAAGCACACTATATTATTTATATTACACCACACGAATACAACTATCTTATTCCGACTCGCTTATTTCTTCTTCTTCGGTTTTAGTTCGTTTTGCCAAGTTTCTAGGGATATATGATGTTCCCCTAATACGAGCCGTCGTTATCCACATTGGTTTAGAAAAACCTGGTGGTTTAGAGGTTCCCGGGTCATTGTTACAACTTAAGGACTTCGGGGGTTGACGATACATATAAAGTTCATCGAGGTTGGAATTAGATTTCTCTATTTTTATGCCCTTTCCCTTATTATTTTCTTTTGCCTTTTTAAATTCAGTTGGGGTAATTTCTATAACATCATCGGAATTCTCGTCGGAATCCGATTCATCGGAGAATTGGTAATCCTCCCAATATTTTGCTTTCTTGGCGGAAACACCATTGACCATAATTAACCTTGGTCGGTTGGTTGAGGATTTTCTTTTACTTAACCGTTTTATTATTTCCCCCACCGGTTCTATTTCTTCATCCGGTTCCGATTCTTCTTCCGGTTCCGATTCTTCTTCCGGTTCCGACTCTTCTTCCGGTTCCTCTTCGGGAACTTGTGAATCAGTCCACGAATCATTCCAATTTACATTTGACTCTTCATTATTATTAGGTGAGTCAATGGGACTTGTTCTAGAGGTAGACATCTATCACATAATATCAAACGCGTTAAGAGATTAATATATCACATAATATTCACATGTTAAAAATATATAGTTTCCAACAAAATTTGTTAAGCAATCATTTTTCAAGTAAACACGGTCGAAGTCTAGACTCAATAATGCATCCTAACAACTCGATAAGACACACTAATGCAAAATTCTGGTTCTCTAAGACCAACGCTCTGATACCAACTGAAATGTCCCGTTCTTATTGATTAAAAAACGTTCCATATTAATTGATTTCGTTGCGAGGTTTTGACCTCTATATGAGACGTTTTTCAAAGACTGCATTCATTTTTAAAACAAACCATAACCTTTATTTCATAGATAAAGGTTTTAAAAAGCTTTACGTAGATTATCAAATAATGATAATCTAAAATATCCTGTTTACACACGACCATTACATAATGGTTTACAATACAAATATGTTACAACAAAATAAGTTTCTTGAATGCAGTTTTTACACAATATCATACAAGCATGGACTCCAAATCTCGTCCTTATTTAAGTATGCGACAGCGGAAGCTCTTAATAATCACCTGAGAATAAACATGCTTAAAACGTCAACAAAAATGTTGGTGAATTATAGGTTTAACCTATATATATCAAATCATAATAATAGACCACAAGATTTCATATTTCAATACACATCCCATACATAGAGATAAAAATCATTCATATGGTGAACACCTGGTAACCGACATTAACAAGATGCATATATTAGAATATCCCCATCATTCCGGGACACCCTTCGGATATGATATAAATTTCGAAGTACTAAAGCATCTGGTACTTTGGATGGGGTTTGTTAGGCCCAATAGATCTATCTTTAGGATTCGCGTCAATTAGGGTGTCTGTTCCCTAATTCTTAGATTACCAGACTTAATAAAAATGGGCATATTCGATTTCAATAATTCAACCATAGAATGTAGTTTCACGTACTTGTGTCTATTTTGTAAATCATTTATAAAACCTGCATGTATTCTCATCCCAAAAATATTAGATTTTAAAAGTGGGACTATAACTCACTTTCACAGATTTTTACTTCATCGGGAAGTAAGACTTGGCCACTGGTTGATTCACGAACCTATAACAATATATACATATATATCAAAGTATGTTCAAAATATATTTACAACACTTTTAATATATTTTGATGTTTTAAGTTTATTAAGTCAGCTGTCCTCGTTAGTAACCTACAACTAGTTGTCCACAGTTAGATGTACAGAAATAAATCGATAAATATTATCTTGATTCAATCCACGACCCAGTGTATACGTATCTCAGTATTGATCACAACTCAAACTATATATATTTTGGAATCAACCTCAACCCTGTATAGCTAACTCCAACATTCACATATAGAGTGTCTATGGTTGTTCCGAAATATATATAGATGTGTCGACATGATAGGTCGAAACATTGTATACATGTCTATGGTATCTCAAGATTACATAATATACAATACAAGTTGATTAAGTTATGGTTGGAATAGATTTGTTACCAATTTTCACGTAGCTAAATGAGAAAAATTATCCAATCTTGTTTTACCCATAACTTCTTCATTTTAAATCCGTTTTGAGTGAATCAAATTGCTATGGTTTCATATTGAAGTCTATTTTATGAATCTAAACAGAAAAAGTATAGGTTTATCATCGGAAAAATAAGTTACAAGTCGTTTTTGTAAAGGTAGTCATTTCAGTCGAAAGAACGACGTCTAGATGACCATTTTAGAAAACATACTTCCACTTTGAGTTTAACCATAATTTTTGGATATAGTTTCATGTTCATAATAAAAATCATTTTCTCAGAATAACAACTTTTAAATCAAAGTTTATCATAGTTTTTAATTAACTAACCCAAAACAGCCCGCGGTGTTACTACGACGGCGTAAATCCGGTTTTACGGTGTTTTTCGTGTTTCCAGGTTTTAAATCATTAAGTTAGCATATCATACAGATATAGAACATGTGTTTAGTTGATTTTAAAAGTCAAGTTAGAAGGATTAACTTTTGTTTGCGAACAAGTTTAGAATTAACTAAACTATGTTCTAGTGATTACAAGTTTAAACCTTCGAATAAGATAGCTTTAAATGTATGAATCGAATGATGTTATGAACATCATTACTAACTTAAGTTCCTTGGATAAACCTACTGGAAAAGAGAAAAATGGATCTAGCTTCAATGGATCCTTGGATGGCTCGAAGTTCTTGAAGCAGAATCATGACACGAAAACAAGTTCAAGTAAGATCATCACTTGAAATAAGATTGTTATAGTTATAGAAATTGAACCAAAGTTTGAATATGATTATTACCTTGTATTAGAATGATAACCTAGTGTAAGAAACAAAGATTTCTTGAGGTTGGATGATCACCTTACAAGATTGGAAGTGAGCTAGCAAACTTGAAAGTATTCTTGATTTTATGTAACTAGAACTTGTAGAATATATGAAGAACACTTAGAACTTGAAGATAGAACTTGAGAGAGATCAATTAGATGAAGAAAATTGAAGAATGAAAGTGTTTGTAGGTGTTTTTGGTCGTTGGTGTATGGATTAGATATAAAGGATATGTAATTTTGTTTTCATGTAAATAAGTCATGAATGATTACTCATATTTTTGTAATTTTATGAGATATTTCATGCTATTTGCCAAATGATGGTTCCCACATGTGTTAGGTGCCTCACATGGGCTGCTAAGAGCTGATCATTGGAGTGTATATACCAATAGTACATACATCTAAAAGCTGTGTATTGTACGAGTACAAATACTGGTGCATACGAGTAGAATTGTTGATGAAACTGAACGAGGATGTAATTGTAAGCATTTTTGTTAAGTAGAAGTATTTTGATAAGTGTATTGAAGTCTTTCAAAAGTGTATAAATACATATTAAAACACTACATGTATATACATTTTAACTGAGTCGTTAAGTCATCGTTAGTCGTTACATGTAAGTGTTGTTTTGAAACCTTTAGGTTAACGATCTTGTTAAATGTTGTTAACCCAATGTTTATAATATCAAATGAGATTTTAAATTATTATATTATCATGATATTATCATGTATGAATATCTCTTAATATGATATATATACATTAAATGTCTTTACAACGATAATCGTTACATATATGTCTCGTTTAAAAATCATTAAGTTAGTAGTCTTGTTTTTACATATGTAGTTCATTGTTAATATACTTAATGATATGTTTACGTATCATAGTATCATGTTAACTATATATATATCCATATATATGTCATCATATAGTTTTTACAAGTTTTAACGTTCGTGAATCACCGGTCAACTTGGGTGGTCAATTGTCTATATGAAACATATTTCAATTAATCAAGTCTTAACAAGTTTGATTGCTTAACATGTTGGAAACATTTAATCATGTAAATATCAATCTCAATTAATATATATAAACATGGAAAAGTTCGGGTCACTACAGTCGTAAGTCGGAATGTCCCAAGTTAGCGGGGACGGGTGCGGCCAGGAGACGTTAAGGTACGTTTAATTTTGATAAATATGTCTTTTGATTATTTATTAAATGTCGTTTGAGTTTGAGTTGCGTGCCTTTGTTGTGCATGTTATGCTATGGGTGACGTTCCTAATGGAAGTACCCTATGTTGATGTTTGATTGACGGGCGAAGGGCGTAAGACTTGGTGCAACCAAGCATTCCTTAGTATTTGGGAAACGTTTCTACCAAGCCACGGAAATGGTTTTGGTGTTTGGTTGTTAAGCGCGTGTTCGCTTTTATGTTGAAGTGACGAATCATGAGGTTCGTCGGTTGGTGGGAACCCTTGAGATCAAGTGTTTTAAATCTCGATGTGTGTTGGTAATGGAGTCTTTATGACGCGACATTAGGTGCCTCTTTTATACCTACTAGCGTGGTGTTCGACTCCAATTGTGTTGCGGTACACTTTTCGTACAAAGTGTTTAAGGGTTGGTTAAAATCCTTCGTGTGCTCAAGGTTGGAGCAAGATGTGGTAATGGGTCGTGTGAGCCCAATTGTTGGTAAAGTCTACCTGTGGTAGCATTGTGCGGTTGTACGAGTTGTGGATATGGAACATGGTTCTAAGTGGGGGAGTTACACTCCCGCACGAGAAAGTTTTAGTGTGAGATTTCGGATTATGCTTTTGGTAGATCCGAAAAATGTTGTCGAGACCTGGTTTGGTCGATTTGTGGTAGAGTACAATTTCGGATAAATTGTACTTATGGTTTGGATTTGAATCATCACCGAGGTGGTAACGTGGTAAATCTCGTTGAGAGATAATGGACGTGTTTGGCGAGCAAGGTGAAATCCTCCAGTTAAGGGAGGTGTGTGTCGGGTTCTATTGTGGAGAATTATTGTTTGGTACCTATGTTTGGTATAGGTGGTTCTTGCTCGATTATGGTATGGTTGTTTGATGAAGCATGATCTTTAGGGTCCGCTGACTTCATCATGGGAATACGTGATTGGTGGAGCATGACTTTCGGGGTCCGCTGACTTCATCATGAGCGTGGTGTTATATCGGTGAAGCATGATCTTCGGGTCCGCTGACTTCATCCGGTGTTGTGATCGGTGAAGCATGATCTTTGAAATGTCCCGTTCTTATTGATTAAAAACGTTCCATATTAATTGATTTCGTTGCGAGGTTTTGACCTCTATATGAGACGTTTTTTAAAGACTGCATTCATTTTAAAACAAACCATAACCTTTATTTCATCAATAAAGGTTTAAAAAGCTTTACGTAGATTATCAAATAATGATAATCTAAAATATCCTGTTTACACACGACCATTACATAATGGTTTACAATACAAATATGTTACAACAAAATAAGTTTCTTGAATGCAGTTTTTACACAATATCATACAAGCATGGACTCCAAATCTCGTCCTTATTTAAGTATGCGACAGCGGAAGCTCTTAATAATCACCTGAGAATAAACATGCTTAAAACGTCAACAAAAATGTTGGTGAGTTATAGGTTTAACCTATATATATCAAATCATAATAATAGACCACAAGATTTCATATTTCAATACACATCCCATACATAGAGATAAAAATCATTCATATGGTGAACACCTGGTAACCGACATTAACAAGATGCATATATAAGAATATCCCCATCATTCCGGGACACCCTTCGGATATGATATAAATTTCGAAGTACTAAAGCATCCGGTTCTTTGGATGGGGTTTGTTAGGCCCAATAGATCTATCTTTAGGATTCGCGTCAATTAGGGTGTCTGTTCCCTAATTCTTAGATTACCAGACTTAATAAAAAGGGGCATATTCGATTTCGATAATTCAACCATAAAATGTAGTTTCACGTACTTGTGTCTACTTTGTAAATCATTTATAAAACCTGCATGTATTCTCATCCCAAAAATATTAGATTTTAAAAGTGGGACTATAACTCACTTTCACAGATTTTTTACTTCGTCGGGAAGTAAGACTTGGCCACTGGTTGATTCACGAACCTATAATAATATATACATATATATCAAAGTATGTTCAAAATATATTTACAACACTTTTAATATATTTTGATGTTTTAAGTTTATTAAGTCAGCTGTCCTCGTTAGTAACCTACAACTAGTTGTCCACAGTTAGATGTACAGAAATAAATCGATAAATATTATCTTGAATCAATCCACGACCCAGTGTATACGTATCTCAGTATTGATCACAACTCAAACTATATATATTTTAGAATCAACATCAACCCTGTATAGCTAACTCCAACATTCACATATAGAGTGTCTATGGTTGTTCCGAAATATATATAGATGTGTCGACATGATAGGTCGAAACATTGTATACGTGTCTATGGTATCTCAAGATTACATAATATACAATACAAGTAGATTAAGTTATGGTTGGAATAGATTTGTTACCAATTTTCACGTAGCTAAAATGAGAAAAATTATCCAATCTTGTTTTACCCATAACTTCTTCATTTTAAATCCGTTTTGAGTGAATCAAATTGCTATGGTTTCATATTGAACTCTATTTTATGAATCTAAATATAAAAAGTATAGGTTTATAGTCAGAAAAATAAGTTACAAGTCGTTTTTGTAAAGGTAGTCATTTCAGTCGAAAGAACGACGTCTAGATGACCATTTTAGAAAACATACTTCCACTTTGAGTTTAACCATAATTTTTGGATATAGTTTCATGTTCATAATAAAAATCATTTTCTCAGAATAACAACTTTTAAATCAAAGTTTATCATAGTTTTTAATTAACTAACCCAAAACAGCCCGCGGTGTTACTACGACGGCGTAAATCCGGTTTTACGGTGTTTTTCGTGTTTCCAGGTTTTAAATCATTAAGTTAGCATATCATACAGATATAGAACATGTGTTTAGTTGATTTTAAAAGTCAAGTTAGAAGGATTAACTTTTATTTGCGAACAAGTTTAGAATTAACTAAACTATGTTCTAGTGATTACAAGTTTAAACCTTCGAATAAGATAGCTTTATATGTATGAATAGAATGATGTTATGAACATCATTACTACCTTAAGTTCCTTGGATAAACCTACTGGAAAAGAGAAAAATAGATCTAGCTTCAATGGATCCTTGGATGGCTCGAAGTTCTTGAAGCAGAATCATGACACGAAAACAAGTTCAAGTAAGATCATCACTTGAAATAAGATTGTTATAGTTATAGAAATTGAACCAAAGTTTGAATATGATTATTACCTTGTATTAGAATGATAACCTACTGTAAGAAACAAAGATTTCTTGAGGTTGGATGATCACCTTACAAGATTGGAAGTGAGCTAGCAAACTTGAAAGTATTCTTGATTTTATGAAACTAGAACTTTTGGAATTTATGAAGAACACTTAGAACTTGAAGATAGAACTTGAGAGAGATCAATTAGATGAAGAAAATTGACGAATGAAAGTGTTTGTAGATGTTTTTGGTCGTTGGTGTATGGATTAGATATAAAGGATATGTAATTTTGTTTTCATGTAAATAAGTCATGAATGATTACTCATATTTTTGTAATTTTATGAGATATTTCATGCTAGTTGCCAAATGATGGTTCCCACATGTGTTAGGTGACTCACATGGGCTGCTAAGAGCTGATCATTAGAGTGTATATACCAATAGTACATACATCTAAAAGCTGTGTATTGTACGAGTACGAATACGGGTGCATACAAGTAGAATTGTTGATGAAACTGAACGAGGATGTAATTGTAAGCATTTTTGTTAAGTAGAAGTATTTTGATAAGTGTCTTGAAGTCTTTCAAAAGTGTATGAATACATATTAAAACACTACATGTATATACATTTTAACTGAGTCGTTAAGTCATCGTTAGTCGTTACATGTAAATGTTGTTTTGAAACCTTTAGGTTAACGATCTTGTTAAATGTTGTTAACCCAATGTTTATAATATCAAAAGAGATTTTAAATTATTATATTATCATGATATTATGATGTACGAATATCTCTTAATATGATATATATACATTAAATGTCGTTACAACGATAATCGTTACATATATGTCTCGTTTCAAAATCATTAAGTTAGTAGTCTTGTTTTTACATATGTAGTTCATTGTTAATATACTTAATGATATGTTTACTTATCATAATATCATGTTAACTATATATATAACCATATATATGTCATCATATAGTTTTTACAAGTTTTAACGTTCGTGAATCACCGGTCAACTTGGGTAGTCAATTGTCTATATGAAACCTATTTCAATTAATAAAGTCTTAACAAGTTTGATTGCTTAATATGTTGGAAACATTTAATCATGTAAATATCAATCTCAATTAATATATATAAACATGGAAAAGTTCGGGTCACTACAGTACCTACCCGTTAAATACATTTCGTCCCGAAATTTTAAGCTGTTGAAGGTGTTGACGAATCTTCTGGAAAGAGATGCGGGTATTTCTTCTTCATCTGATCTTCACGCTCCCAGGTGAACTCGGGTCCTCTACGAGAATTCCATCGAACCTTAACAATTGGTATCTTGTTTTGCTTAAGTCTTTTAACCTCACGATCCATTATTTCGACGGGTTCTTCGATGAATTGAAGTTTTTCGTTGATTTGGATTTCATCTAACGGAATAGTGAGATCTTCTTTAGCAAAACATTTCTTCAAATTCGAGACGTGGAAAGTGTTATGTACAGCCGCGAGTTGTTGAGGTAACTCAAGTCGGTAAGCTACTGGTCCTACACGATCAATAATCTTGAATGGTCCAATATACCTTGGATTTAATTTCCCTCATTTACCAAATCGAACAACGCCTTTCCAAGGTGCAACTTTAAGCATGACCATCTCTCCAATTTCAAATTCTATATCTTTTCTTTTAATGTCAGCGTAGCTCTTTTGTCGACTTTGGGCGGTTTTCAACCGTTGTTGAATTTGGATGATCTTCTCGGTAGTTTCTTGTATAATCTCCGGACCCGTAATCTGTCTATCCCCCACTTCACTCCAACAAATCGGAGACCTGCACTTTCTACCATAAAGTGCTTCAAACGGCGCCATCTCAATGCTTGAATGGTAGCTGTTGTTGTAGGAAAATTCTGCTAACGGTAGATGTCGATCCCAACTCTTTCCGAAATCAATAACACATGCTCGTAGTATGTCTTCAAGCGTTTGTATCGTCCTTTCACTCTGCCCATCAGTTTGTGGATGATAGGCAGTACTCATGTCTAGACGAGTTCCTAATGCTTGCTGTAATGTCTGCCAGAATCTTGAAATAAATCTGCCATCCCTATCAGAGATAATAGAGATTGGTATTCCATGTGTGGACATGACTTCCTTCAAATACAGTCGTGCTAACTTCTCCATCTTGTCATCTTCTCTTATTGGCAGGAAGTGTGCTGATTTGGTGAGACGATCAACTATTACCCAAATAGTATCAAAACCACTTGCAGTCCTTGGCAATTTAGTGATGAAATCCATGGTAATGTTTTCCCATTTCCATTCTGGGATTTTGGGTTGTTGAAGTAGACCTGATGGTTTCTGATGCTCAGCTTTGACCTTAGAACACGTCAAACATTCTCCTACGTATTTAGCAACATTGGCTTTCATACCCGGCCACCAAAAATGTTTCTTGAGATCCTTGTACATCTTCCCCGTTCCAGGATGTATTGAGTATCTGGTTTTATGAGCTTCTCTAAGTACCATTTCTCTCATATCTCCAAATTTTGGTACCCAAATCCTTTCAGCCCTATACCGGGTTCCGTCTTTCCGAATATTAAGATGCTTCTCCGATCCTTTGGGTATTTCATACTTTAAATTTCCCTCTTTTAAAACTCCTTGTTGCGCCTCCTTTATTTGAGTAGTAAGGTTATTATGAATCATTATACTCATAGATTTTACTCGAATGGGTTCTCTGTCCTTCCTGCTCAAGGCATCGGCTACCACATTTGCCTTCCCCGGGTGGTAACGAATCTCAAAGTCGTAATCATTCAATAATTCAATCCACCTACGCTGCCTCATATTCAGTTGTTTCTGATTAAATATGTGTTGAAGACTTTTGTGGTCGGTATATATAATACTTTTGACCCCATATAAGTAGTGCCTCCAAGTCTTTAATGCAAAAACAACCGCGCCTAATTCCAAATCATGCGTCGTATAATTTTTTTCGTGAATCTTCAATTGTCTAGACGCATAAGCAATCACCTTCGTTCGTTGCATTAATACACAACCGAGACCTTGCTTTGATGCGTCACAATAAATCACAAAATCATCATTCCCTTCAGGCAATGACAATATAGGTGCCGTAGTTAGCTTTTTCTTCAATAACTGAAACGCTTTCTCTTGTTCATCATTCCATTCAAATTTCTTCCCTTTATGCGTTAATGCAGTCAAGGGTTTTGCTATTCTGGAAAAGTCTTGGATGAACCTTCTGTAGTAACCAGCTAGTCCTAAAAACTGGCGTATGTGTTTCGGAGTTTTCGGGGTTTCCCACTTTTCAACAGTTTCTATCTTTGCCGGATCCACCTTAATACCTTCTTTGTTCACTATGTGACCGAGGAATTGAACTTCTTCCAACCAAAATGCACACATTGAAAACTTAGCGTACAATTCTTCCTTCCTCAATACTTCTAACACCTTTCTCAAATGTTCACCGTGTTCTTGGTCATTCTTTGAGTAAATAAGTATGTCATCAATGAAAACAATGACAAACTTGTCAAGGTATGGTCCACACACTCGGTTCATAAGGTCCATGAACACAGCTGGTGCATTAGTTAAACCAAACGGCATGACCATAAACTCGTAATGACCGTAACGTGTTCTGAAAGCAGTCTTTGGAATATCATCTTCTTTCACCCGCATTTGATGATACCCGGAACGTAAGTCAATCTTTGAATAAACAGACGAGCCTTGTAGTTGATCAAATAAGTCGTCGATTCTCGGTAATGGGTAGCGATTCTTGATGGTAAGTTTGTTCAACTCTCAGTAGTCGATACACAACCTGAATGTACCATCTTTCTTCTTGACAAACAAGACAGGAGCTCCCCACGGTGATGTGCTTGGTCGAATGAAGCCACGCTCTAAAAGTTCTTGTAATTGGCTTTGCAGTTCTTTCATTTCGCTGGGTGCGAGTCTGTAAGGAGCACGAGCTATTGGTGCAGCTCCTGGTACAAGATCTATTTGAAATTCAACGGATCGATGTGGGGGTAATCCCGGTAATTCTTTCAGAAATACATCGGGAAATTCTTTTGCAATGGGAACATCATTGATGCTCTTTTCTTCAGTTTGTATTTTCTCGACGTGTGCTAGAACAGCGTAGCAACCTTTTCTTATTAGTTTTTGTGCCTTCAAATTACTAATAAGATGTAGCTTCGTGTTGCCCTTTTCTCCGTACACCATTAAGGGTTTTCCTTTTTCTCGTATAATGCGAATTGCATTTTTGTAACAGACGATCTCTGCTTTCACTTCTTTCAACCAGTCCATACCGATTATCACATCAAAACTCCCTAACTCTACTGGTATCAAATCAATCTTAAATGTTTCGCTAACCAGTTTAATTTCTCGATTCTGACATATATTATCTGCTGAAATTAATTTACCATTTGCTAATTCGAGTAAAAATTTACTATCCAAAGGCGTCAATGGACAACTTAATTTAGCACAAAAATCTCTACTCATATAGCTTCTATCCGCACCCGAATCAAATAAAACGTAAGCAGATTTATTGTCAATAAGAAACGTACCCGTAACAAGCTCCGGGTCTTCCTGTGCCTCTGCCGCATTAATATTGAAAACTCTTCCGCGGCCTTGTCCATTCGTGTTCTCCTGGTTCGGGCAATTTCTAATAATGTGGCCCGGTTTTCCACATTTATAACAAACTACATTGGCATAACTTGCTCCGACACTACTTGCTCCGCCATTACTCGTTCCGACACCATTTGTTCCTTTCGTTATATTAATCCCTGGTCCGTAAACCTCACACTTCGCCGCGCTATGACCATTTCTTTTACACTTGTTGCAAAATTTGGTGCAGAACCCCGAGTGATACTTTTCACACCTTTGGCATAGCTGCTTCTGATTGTTGTTGTTGTTGCGGTTATTATTGTTGTTGGGATGATTGTTGTAGTTGCTGTTGCTGTTGTTGTTGTTGTTGTTGGGCAGTTTGTTGTAGTTGCGATTGATGTTGCGATTGTTGGGATAATTGTTGCGATTATTGTTGTAATTGCTGTTGTTGTTGTATTGGTGATTCTTATCACCGTTATCCTCCCACTTTCTTTTGACTTGCTTTACATTGGCCTCTTCAGCAGTCTGTTCTTTAATTCTTTCTTCAATCTGGTTCACTAGTTTGTGAGCCATTCTACATGCCTGTTGTATAGAGGCGGGCTCGTGTGAACTTATATCTTCTTGGATTCTTTCTGGTAATCCTTTCACAAATGCGTCGATCTTCTCTTCCTCATCTTCGAATGCTCCCGGACACAATAGGCACAATTCTGTGAATCGTCTTTCGTACGTGGTAATATCAAATCCTTAGGTTCGTAACCCTCTAAGTTCTGTCTTGAGCTTATTGACCTCGGTGTTTGAAGCTAGAAAAGTACGGAATTCCTCTTCATTCATATTCACGGTGTGTCGAGTAGTCGGTGCCATTTCCTTCAAAATAGTCAAATGGAACAAGTTAATCATACAGAATATTAAGAGTAGTTAATAGTATTTCGTAGCATAATATGAACTCATTTATAAAAGCTTTTTCTTCATATTAGCGTTTTATATGTTTAAATTCGGGTAGTACCTACCCGTTAAGTTCATACTTAGTAGCTAATATACAATTCAACTACTACAATTCTATATGAAAAACTGATTATAATAATATTTCGCGTTCAAACTTTTATACAATATTTTACAAACTTACAATACCGCTTATTTTACATAAAGCATGAAATATAGCACACAATAACTTTGATACAAGATAGTTGTGAAGATAATTCTAGCTAGTACACAAGTCGTTCAGCAAAGGCAATAAAGACACGTAATTCATACATCCAGAAACAAGTCATGCATTCTGGTTTTACTAGGACTACTTCCCATCCTTGGTCTTGTGGAACATAACCGTTATGGCCGTTGATAAGACAGCGTGTTGTAACGTCGTCAAAGGGACGAGGGTTACGTAATGTCCAACAGTCCCGTAACAATCTAAAAACCTCATTTCTTACCCTAATTACCGACTCCGTCACTTGTGGAAACATTTTGTTTAATAGTTGTAGCCCGATGTTCTTGTTCTCACTTTGGTGAGAAGCGAACATTACTAATCCGTAAGCATAACATGCTTCTTTATGTTGCATGTTAGCCGCTTTTTCTAAATCACGAAGTCCAATATTCGGATATATTGAGTCAAAATAATTTCTTAACCCGTTGCGTAAAATAGCATTTGGGTTCCCCGCAATATATGCGTCAAAGTAAACACATCGTAACTTATGGGTTTCCCAATGTGCTATCCCTCATCTTTCAAACGAAAGTCTCTTATAAACCAAGACATTCTTGGAACGTTCTTCGAATGTCTTACAAACTGATCTCGCCTTAAATAGTTGTGCTGAGGAATTCTGGCCGACTCTAGACAAGATTTCATCAATCATGTCTCCCGGTAGGTCTCTTAAAATATTGGGTTGTCTATCCATTTTGTGTTTTTAAACTGTAAAATAGACAAGAGTTAGATTCATAAAAAAATACTTATTAATACAAGCAATTTTTACATATATCATAAAGCATAAGAACACTATATTACATATATTACACCACACGAATACAACTATCTTATTCTGACTCGCTCGTTTCTTCTTCTTCGGTTTTGGTTCGTTTTGCCAAGTTTCTAGGGATATATGATGTTCCCCTAATACGAGCCGTCGTTATCCACATTGGTTTAGAAAAACCTGGTGGTTTAGAGGTTCCCGGGTCATTGTTACAACTTAAGGACTTCGGGGGTTGACGATACATATAAAGTTCATCGGGGTTGGAATTAGATTTCTCTATTTTTATGCCCTTTCCCTTATTATTTTCTTTTGCCTTTTTAAATTCAGTTGGGGTAATTTCTATAACATCATCGGAATTCTCGTCGAAATCCAATTCATCGGAGAATTGGTAATCCTCCCAATATTTTGCTTCCTTGGCGGAAACACCATTGACCATAATTAACCTTGGTCGGTTGGTTGAGGATTCTCTTTTACTTAACCGTTTTATTATTTCCCCCACCGGTTCTATTTCTTCTTCCGGTTCCGATTCTTCTTCCGGTTTCGATTCTTCTTCCGGTTCCGACTCTTCTTCCGGTTCCGACTCTTCTTCCGGTTCCTCTTCAGGAACTTGTGAATCAGTCCACGAATCATTCCAATTTACATTTGACTCTTCATTATTATTAGGTGAGTCAATGGGACTTGTTCTAGAGGTAGACATGTATCACATAATATCAAACACGTTAAGAGATTAATATATCACATAATATTCATATGTTAAAAATATATAGTTTCCAACAAAAATGTTAAGCAATCATTTTTAAAGAAAACACTGTCGAAGTCCAGACTCACTAATGCATCATAACAAACTCGATAAGACACACTAATGCAAATTTTCTGGTTCTCTAAGACCAACGCTCGGATACCAACTGAAATGTCCCGTTCTTATTGATTAAAAATGTTCCATATTAATTGATTTCGTTGCGAGGTTTTGACCTCTATATGAGACGTTTTTCAAAGACTGCATTCATTTTTAAAACAAACCATAACCTTTATTTCATAAATAAAGGTTTAAAAAGCTTTACGTAGATTATCAAATAATGATATCTAAAATATCCTGTTTACACACGACCATTACATAATGGTTTACAATACAAATATGTTACATCGAAATCAGTTTCTTGAATGCAGTTTTTACACAATATCATACAAACATGGACTCCAAATCTTGTCCTTATTTTAGTATGCAACAGCGGAAGCTCTTAATATTCACCTGAGAATAAACATGCTTTAAACGTCAACAAAAATGTTGGTGAGTTATAGGTTTAACCTATATATATCAAATCGTAACAATAGACCACAAGATTTCATATTTCAATACACATCCCATACATAGAGATAAAAATCATTCATATGGTGAACACCTGGTAACCGACATTAACAAGATGCATATATTAGAATATCCCCATCATTCCGGGACACCCTTCGGATATGATATAAATTTCGAAGTACTAAAGCATCCGGTACTTTGGATGGGGTTTGTTAGGTCCAATAGATCTATCTTTAGGATTCGCGTCAATTAGGGTGTCTGTTCCCTAATTCTTAGATTACCAGACTTAATAAAAAGGGGCATATTCGATTTCAATAATTCAACCATAGAATGTAGTTTCACGTACTTGTGTCTATTTTGTAAATCATTTATAAAACCTGCATGTATTCTCATCCCAAAAATATTAGATTTTAAAAGTGGGACTATAACTCACTTTCACAGATTTTTACTTCGTCGGGAAGTAAGACTTGGCCACTGGTTGATTCACGAACCTATAACAATATATACATATATATCAAAGTATGTTCAAAATATATTTACAACACTTTTAATATATTTTGATGTTTTAAGTTTATTAAGTCAGCTGTCCTCGTTAGTAACCTACAACTAGTTGTCCACAGTTAGATGTACAGAAATAAATCGATAAATATTATCTTGAATCAATCCACGACCCAGTATATACGTATCTCAGTATTGATCACAACTCAAACTATATATATTTTGGAATCAACCTCAACCCTGTATAGCTAACTCCAACATTCACATATAGAGTGTCTATGGTTGTTCCGAAATATATATAGATGTGTCGACATGATAGGTCGAAACATTGTATACGTGTCTATGGTATCTCAAGATTACATAATATACAATACAAGTTGATTAAGTTATGGTTGGAATAGATTTGTTACCAATTTTCACGTAGCTAAAATGAGAAAAATTATCCAATCTTGTTTTACCCATAACTTCTTCATTTTAAATCCGTTTTGAGTGAATCAAATTGCTATGGTTTCATATTGAACTCTATTTTATGAATATAAACAGAAAAGTATAGGTTTATAGTCGGAAAAATAAGTTACAAGTCGTTTTTGTAAAGGTAGTCATTTCAGTCGAAAGAACGACGTCTAGATGACCATTTTAGAAAACATATTTCCACTTTGAGTTTAACAATAATTTTTGGATATAGTTTCATGTTCATAATAAAAATCATTTTCTCAGAATAACAACTTTTAACTCAAAGTTTATCATAGTTTTTAATTAACTAACCCAAAACAGCCCGCGGTGTTACTACGACGGCGTAAATCCGGTTTTACGGTGTTTTTCGTGTTTCCAGGTTTTAAATCATTAAGTTAGCATATCATATAGATATAGAACATGTGTGTAGTAAATTTTAAAAGTCAAGTTAGAAGGATTAACTTTTGTTTGCGAACAAGTTTAGAATTAACTAAACTATGTTCTAGTGATTACGAGTTTAAACCTTCGAATAAGATAGTTTTATATATATGAATCGAATGATGTTATGAACATCACTACTACCTCAAGTTTAGTAGGTAAACCTACTGGAAGTGACAAGAAATTATCTAGCTTCAAAGGATCTTGGATGGCTTGAAAGTTCTTGAAGTAGGATCATGACACAAAAACAAGTTCAAGTAAGATTTTTTTACTCGAATTAAGATAGTTTATAGTTATAGAAATTGAATCAAAGTTTGAATATGAATATTACCTTGAATAAGAAAGATAACCTACTATATATAACAAAGGTTTCTTGATCTTAGATGATTTCTTGGAATGGATTAGAAAGCTTGGAAGTAAATTAGTAAACTTGAAGGGATTTTTGAAGTGTTCTTGAAGTGATTCTTGATCTTAGATGAGTTCATAATAGTGTGTGTGTGTTGAGAGAGAATTAGAAAGAGAATTGGAAGTGAAATGGAGTGAATGATGAGTGGTAATTGGTGAGTGGTGAGTGGAGTTAAAAGGAGTTCTAGTTAGTTGACTAGCTCATGGTAGAAGTTAAAATTGATTAGTCATACATGACATAATCAAGAGTGGAATCCCATGCTAGTTCCTATTGGTATATACTCATAGTAAGTACGTTTTGAAGCTGTGTATAATACGGGTAAGAATACGACTAGAATTCTTGATGAAAGAAAAGAATGGAAAAGTAACTGTAACCATTTTCGTTAAGTATGAGTGTTTTGATATATGTCTTGAAGTCTTCCAAAAGTATTTTAATACATCTAAATACACTACATGTATATACATTTTAACTGAGTCGTTAAGTCATCGTAAGTCGTTACATGTAAGTGTTGTTTTGAAACCTTTAAGTTAACGATCTCAATTAATGTTGTTAACCCATTGTTTATTATATCTAATGAGATGTTAAATTATTATATTATCATGATATTATGATATATTAATATATCTTAATATGATATATATACATTTAAATGTCGTTACAACGATAATCGTTACATATATGTCTCGTTTCGAAATCCTTAAGTTAGTAGTCTTGTTTATATGTATATAACTCATTGTTAATATACTTATGGAGATACTTACTTATCATAATCTCATGTTAACCATATGTATATCCATATATATATATCGTCATGCCGTTTTTACAAGTTTTAACGTTCGTGAATCGCCGGTCAACTTGGGTGGTCAATTGTCTATATGAAACATATTTCAATTAATTAAGTCTTAACAAGTTTGATTGCTTAACATGTTGGAAACATTTAATCATGTAAATATCAATCTCAATTAATATATATAAACATGGAAAAGTTCGGGTCACTACACCAGTGGTACAACTCAACGTAGAATATATATTTTTAATCACTTGTATCCATAACGTAAATCATAAAATGCATGTATTTTCATCCCGAAATATTTAGAGTTTAAAAGTGGGACTATATACTCACGTTTTGCCTTGAAGGTAATAAACACAACTTGGTCTCCGATTGATATCACAAACCTAACCATATATATAATATATCAACATATTTTCTTTTCAAGTAATCGTTATATATATATATATAAATATAAATATATATATATATATATATATATATATATATATATATATATATATATATATATATATATATATATATATATATATATATATATATATATACTTTTAATACTTTTAATATTTTCTTAGTCCGTAGTTAGCAGTCCGATGTTAGTGGTCCACAATTAGTTGCTTAAATAAAATAAATAAAGACCCCATCGTATTCGTATTGATCAGAATTAATCTCGACCCATGGTACCATGTTGTCAAGTGACGTGTTGCGTACATAAAGTACCGTGTTGTCAAATGACGTGTTGCGTACAATCATGAGGTCTTATGATTAATCTTCTCGTGTTGTTTACGGGTGGTCCTGAAATATATAAAATCAAATCATAAGTAAATATATATGAAATATCATATTAATTAGAAAATATATGATTAATTTAATTTTTCTCCAAATATTTTCGTAGCTAAACTAGCTTCGGATACCCGATCTTGTTTTAGTCGTAGTTTCTTCATTACAACTCCGTTTTTGTTGGTTCAACTTGCCACTTCCTTGGATCGAGTCAAATTTTAAGAATATGAACTGAAAATACCTTAGGTTGTATTCGAAATCACAGGTTATAGGTCAAACTTTGGTGAAACTTATGAAAGTGATCATTTTCCATCATAAAAACAACATTTAATGATCATTTTTCTAAAAATACTTACACTTTGAGTTAAACCATGAAATTTTTATGTTTTAACATATTCATAAGAAATATAATTTTTCCAGAATATGAACTTCGAATTCAAAGCTTAAGATGGTTTTTAATTATCCAACCCAAAACAGCCCCCGGTTGCACTCCGATGACGTAGATTCAGTTTTTAAGGTGTTCTTTGTAAAACCAAGTTATATCCTGTTAAGTTAGCATATCATTATGATATATTACAGTTATTGAAGTGTTTTAAAAGTCAAGTTAGAAGGATCTATTTAGTTTACGAACAAGTTTGAAATCATTCAAACTATGTTCTTGTTGTTAAAATTTTATACCACAAAATAAGATAGCTATATGAATATGAATTGAATAAGATTATGAATAAGGTTACTGCCTCAAGTTACTTGGACAAAGTTACTATAAGAGATGAGAAAAATCCTAGAATCAAAAGAGTGGTGGAGTTGGATTGAAAGGTTGGAAGTAAACTTGTTTACTTGGAAGGATTTTTGAAGTGTTCTTGAATGGATTTTCTTATGATGATTAAGGGTTGTTTTTGAAGCTAGATCTTCATGGTTATTTTCTGAGATTGTGAAGAACACTTAAGGTTCCTAAGAGTGTGTTTTTGGTTAGAGAAAATGTGTAGTAAAAATGAAAATGGAATGGAGTATAAATGGTGGTGAAAAGATGTATAAATTTGTAATATTGTGCAAAAGTCTTATAATATGCCAAATTGATTAATCATGCATGCTAAGATCCAAAATTGGCTAACTCATGGCTACTAATAAAGTGATTGTGATGTGTATATACCAATAGTAAATACGTATAGAAGCTGGGTATGATACGGGTACATATACCCTAGATATACGTATAAAAATCTTGAGAAAACGGAACGAGGATTCAAATATAGCGGAACGAGGATTCAAATATAGCTATCTTTTGTAAATATACTTATATTGTTTTATGTATATAAATCCTTTAAAAGTGATAAAATACATATCTATACGATACATGTATAAGCATTATAAGTTTTAAGTATTTAAGTCGAAGAACGTCACATATAGTTATCGTTTTGAAAACTTAAGTTAGTAGTCTCAAAATATACTTATAACTCATTCTTATTAGTACACAATGAGATGTTAAAACATTCTTAGATCATGTTAAATATATAAAAATACATATATATACACAAACGTATAATTATCGTATGTTATATAGTTCGTGATATCATCGGTCAAATTGGACGGTCAAACGTTGTGTAAAACTCTTTTCAAAAACATAAGTCTCAACAATTTAGATTGCTTATCATGTTGGTAAGGTTTAATTTATGTAAATATTAATCTTATAAGTGTAAAACGATCGAAAAAATCCGGGTCGTTACATCTTTTGATGTAATGAAAGTTGTCTTTTAAAAACGAATGCAATGTTTGTAAAATCTATCATATAGAGGTCAAATACCTCGCAATGTATTCATATGTTATTGTATTCATCCTTACTGATTACGACGGGTCATCTCACATATTCATTTACTCATAACTGTTCATGAATCGTCAGGAATTGTCAAAGGTCAAATGATCCTAATAAAATAGTTCAAAAATTTTGAGATTATGTTTAATAGACTTTGCTTATCGTGTCGGAAACATTAAATCATTTAAAGATTAAGTTTAAATTTGGTCAAAAAATTTCGGGTCGTCACATAAACGATACGCAGTTTTAGCAATGGGACTATACCCCGGGACCAACTCAATGCGAAATTCAACTTGTCTTTCCACCGGAACACCCGGTAACTCATCCAGATAAACGTCTTCGAATTCACTAACCACCGGAATATCACGAATAGATGAAGGCTCTTCATGCGTATCAACTACATGTGCAGGAAAAGCCATACCACCACCACTAAGGAAACGACGTGCCCGTGCATAATGGTATGAGTGTCCTTCACTTTTTCACCATGAATAATGAACTCTCCCCCACTCGGGGTCTTTACACGAATAAACTTTTCATGGCATGCAATATCGGCTCTATAACGATCGAGCCAATCCATACCAACAACGATATCAAACTCACCCAAAGTCATCGGGATAAAATTGATCTCAAACATCTCGGTACCAAACACAACATTACAATTTTTACACACAAGAACCCCTAGCACCGTCTTACCATCCGCTATTTTGACTTCTACCGGATGACTTAACTTAGCTAGCAGCTTATTAAGCTTAGGCAAAAACTTTGGAGACACAAACGATAAATTAGCACTGCTATCAAATAGTATCCTTGCCGGATTAGAGTTAACCATGAAAGTACCTGAGCCAACTTCGTTGGATTGTTTGGCTTCATCATTAGTCATTAAATAATTTCGTCCCCTAGCCGTACCCGCCGCTTTCTCTAACTTCTTAACTTGATCCCCTGCAACTCGGGACATTTCGTCCTTCGGTGCCCTTCCTTTTGGCAATTAAAACATGTGATTTTATTTTTGGAAGATGGGTTCGGGAAATCACGAGCCATATGCCCCTTTTGCCCACAATTGTAGCATGTATAAGAAAAACCCCCGGAAGCACTTTTCTTCACACTTTCAACACTCTGGGTCGCACGCTTTCTTTTCTTATTGGAATAGCTTGTAGCTTCAAACTTTCTCTTGCTAAAAGTGAAGTCACTCGTTTTCGAAGTAAGCGACTCAAAACCTTTAGCCACGTTAAACAACTCATAAACAAAATTCACCAAACCCCTACTAATCTTCTCTTGATAATTGTCGTTCAAAGTGCAATAGAAGTCTTCCATCAGCATATGATCATTACCGTTATACTCCGGGCAAATTTGGGTCTTCGATAAGAAAGTGGACTTGAGAGTATTCAAATCCATCGACCCTTACTTCAAGGCCCGCAACTCTTCCTTAGGCCTCGAAAGATCGGCCGGAGTTCGGTACTCCTTGAAAAATCCCGCCTTAAACTCTTCCCATGTCAAGCTCATGCTTTGCTCCTCACCATAAACTGGAATTTTTTGCATCCCACCACAACTTTGCATCACCCCTCAACATGCTACTTTCATACCTCGTCTTCTTATCGAGAGGGCATTCACTAGTGCGGAAAGCCCCCTCCAAATCGGAGATCCAACAAGTACTTTTGAGTGGGTCTCTTTCACCATCAAAGGTGGGTGGTTGAGAAATCTTAAAATTCTTGTAGAGGAAGTCCCGCCTTCCCACATCACCTGCATCATTTTCAACATACACCCCTTGAGGTTTAGGGAACCTCTTATCAAACTCCTCTTGGATGATAGCACCCATTTGTTCCCTTATAATATCGGTCACTTGTTCATCAACCGATTCTTGGAAGACCTTCCTAATGCTCGCGAGAAATTCCGCGTTGTGACTTTTCAAGATGGTCTCAACCTTGGTCGTGAAGTCATCTTCGACACTCAGACTTCCAGTATCATGACCGTTTCTCGTCTTCATGCTATAAAATGGAATATGTTAAACAACGAAACGTATGGAAACAACATATATATACCACACCGCCCCATCTTGCTCAACACTCATCATACATCGCTTGTTTGACACGATTTGAACCCGTAACAATGGTAGCTAGTCATTGTTACGCGAGCACGTCGCATCAACTTGCTGGTACAACGTCTATCTCGCTTGATGATTGCAAACACAATTCAATACAATTATTACATAGTTAGTTAACCTATGCTAAGGCACTAACCAATCCCGGCTCGACCCGCATCCTACAAGTCCCGCATAAAACGTACACAATAAAATCTAAGTCTAGGTACCTATCTCAAGTTGCCTAAATTCCTTAGACCATGCTCTGATACATACGACGTACCATACGGCCTGCCAGCCGTTTGCCAGCCATTTTCCAGCCATCCTACCTGCCGTCCTGCCTGCCGTATTGCCTGGCGTCCTACCTGCCATCCCCCTTAGCGTTCTACTTGCCAGGGGTTTTTCAGCCCATTTATTTACAACTTTACCATCAAGCCTTTCCTATAAATAGGTGGCACATCCTACCATTTCAACATGCACCTTCTTCACTTCTCTCTCTAAAACATCTCTTTATTGTTGCTCTCTAGTGATCAGTAGAAGATTAGTTATCTCTCTACTTTCTCTCTCTAGTTTCTAGTGAGAGAAAAGTACAGAGATTAGGAAATTAATTATCTCTCTATTGTCGCTCTCTAGTGATCAATAGGAGCTTAGTATGTAGTTACTAGTAGAAGCTATCAAGCATTTTAACGCTATGGATATTATGAAGAAATATAAGTGTTATTCTGCTAACATTATTCGTTAATATCTATCATTTTTTATTAATTTACTATAATATTCTTGTTTGATGTTTGTGACTTATTAATATTAGATATGCTTGTTGCCATGATGTGTAAATAATTACTTGATTGTTTTCCATGATTTAGTAATGTTAGTTAGGGATGATTATCGTTTCGTACTCACTTTCTGTCTATAATATTAAACCTCATTATTATCGTCCTTCCACCAATAAACGTGATTAAAACCTTCTATAAAGTGGACAATTATAAGGTAATTAATTATCTGTGTTTATACATTGGTCAATGTATAAACCCATTAGAAATACTAAAAAGTACATGGAGAATTACCGTTGAACCAGATCAAGACATTGGTCAAGGTTGGAAGCTATGACATGGTGGATAACTAAGGGATTTATTGTGTAGATTTAAGTAAGGGCTGGTTTAAATCATAAATGGGAATTTAACGCACTACAATACAAAGTAAGCTTATAAATCTTTAAGGATGAGTGAGAACTATTGGAGGTTCTAATTTGTCTACAAACCCTTAGATTTTACCAAACCATTGACAGAAAGGAATTCGAAACACAATCATAACCACTCACTTGGTGATACACTAAGGTGTTAAGAAAGGTTGGATACTATATGTATATGTATATATATATATATATATATATATATATATATATATATATATATATATATATATATATATATATATATATATATATATATATATATATATATATATATATGGCTATGCCACTTTATTCATGTGCCCAAGGTATGCATTGCATCCAAGATGGGCCATTTATATCCTTAAACTGGATAAAGCGTCGAGAGTTGAGCATAGTCCATCCAATCAGAATCACGATAAGCCTAGTTCCTTGTGACATTGTAATCGAGAAATCAATTAGTAGGGTATCTAGTGTTTACACCAAGGTATATCTACCCAATGAGTGTCTCACAATCATCCCGACACTACGTTATCTTAAATTTTGGTGAACCACGTCTTCTCTGTCCTTAGCTGTTGCATGCTAGCTAGCTTATTTTAGTTATATTGCTTTAATGTTTTAAATACAATTATAAATCAAATCAACCCAACTATAGCCTTTACATAATTTGATATTCCTGATAAAGTGGTGTCTAGAATAAATCGGTTAGACTTGGTTGTTGGATTTTCTGAACAGTCATCAATTTATTGGGACCAAAACAATCCTGCCTCTCCATACAAGGTGTACCTGGCCACTAGTCTTGGATACTAAATTGTGTACAACCAAATCTTAATTACCAAATTATCTGAATAAGCTCCGCTTCAAATTTGACCGCTCAAAGAACGACCCTAGGTCTTATTTGCCCTTGATAAGTTCGTATCGACACCCTGAACCTAATGACACCGCATAAATAAACCGTCCAATTCGAGCATATCATAGGCATAGTTAATTTTTGGCGCCGCTGCCGGGGAGCGGTAGTACGATTTGGAGCCTGTTTAGATTAGATAGTTTTTAAGAGACTCTTTTGACTGAGACTAGCTTTTTCAGAAGTTACTAGTTTACCGTAGTTAGGTTACATAATATTAGCTTAATGATATCGGCTAAAAAGTCATGTTTTTACCCCTGGTATTGAATCCCAAAAGCATAAAGTTCAAAACTTGTGGGCAAAATAATAACTTTTTCGGTTAGATTTGCAGGTAAAGTAATTACGAAGACGATGCAAGAAGAATTGAGAAAATCGGAGCTAAAACGAAGATTCTAGAGCGGAAACGGTGAAAGAAAAGAAATCAAGTTACGATCCAGGGAACCAGGCAAGCCAAACGGCCCGCCTGGCTCATAAATGGCCTGCCAAATGGCCTAAGCAATTGCAAACGGCCTGCCAGCCGTTTGCAGGCAAAATCCAAGTCTATTTAAAGGCTTTTTGTCATCCAATTTCAACACACCTCTCTTCACTCTCTTACTACAATAAACTTTCTCTCACGAGAGCTTTCAAGGCCTTCTCACCTCCGAGCGAGAAATTAAGTACCCGGAGGCGAACGCCGAAGATTGTAATAGGAGCGGTCTAGAGGATATCAGCACTTGTAATGGTCCGGATCTCGTCTGTACACGGTGAACGCTTTCCTTAATTTAATAAAGTTATCTTGTTATCTTAAGTTGCTTTCATCTTGCATGCCTATCTATCAGTTGCAAATGTTTATTATATGTTGAATATCTTATCTGAAACTTATGCTATTGTTATGCTGAAACCTTGACGTTTTAGAAGTTTAATTTACGGATCACCCTTTCCGCTTATTCAGGTGGCTATAACCTAGTATTAGGACTTGATCAACCCTAGGATACAGGTAAGTAGTTATGTATGCTTAACATCACAATAGGGATATAGTACCTACGTATGAATAATCATTTATTCATCAAAGAAGAGCTGGCCATTAGGTTGTGATTAGAGTAGACAATATAGAGTTCAGTGAACACTGGTCTGCTTAGAAGCATGATTCGCGTCAGAAGCAACGTTCTTGAGATGTTGTAAGATGATCCGGGGTTGAATAAGTGATCGCAAAGGAGAGACTTCTAATCTAATTAGCAGTACCTTAGAATATCTAAGATTGCACATATGTTAATGTTAAGGCATAGCTTAGTATTAAGTGGTGGAATCTTACTTTAGTTAGACCAACTAGGATTAAGAAAAGCTGAGACTTTCCTTTAGGGATATACCACTTTGTTCATGTACTTAGGATTCTATCCAAAGTTCGTTTAAACCCTCTAGGTTAACGTTGAGAGTAGGGATATTCGTCTTAGCCAGAATCTTCAAGGCCTAAACTCTTAGTGACAAATCGGTTAGGTTTAAAGCCCAATTGATTAAGGTTTAGTGTTTATCGTATGAAGTTAAACTCTTGATGATAATTCCCTATCCGGGTCCTATTTTTCATACCTATCTATCTGTATCCTTATAGTTATATTAATATATTCGTAGTTAATCTTAACCTATCACCACTTGTCACTAGGATTAACTATGTAGGCACTTTTGTCCCACATTACTGAGCAAACATACAAAAATACAAAACCTGAGTTATATTTACCATTTACTCGTTAAAAGGAAGACAACTAGGTGAGTTATAGCTAGGAAACCCCAGCTAAATATAAATAATAAAACCATTACTCTCTTTTGGTAGTCAAATCTGATGTGTTACGACCTAACAACACCGCACAAATAAAACCATCTGTTTTGGTCATATCAAGAGGGTAGTAAGTTTTTGGCGCCGCTGTCGGGGACTTATTTTCTATTTGTTAAGGTAATCGTTGATTCTGTCAAGATATCTGAGATTCTTGAGTGGTGTCTAAGAAAGACAATTATACACAGACTTGGTTGTTGGATTTTCCGAACATTCTCCAACTATATTGGAACCAAAAGGATCCTACCTCTCTGTTGTCAGCCTGGCCACTTGTTTCAAGGATAAATTGATAAGAAACATGTAGTGACCCGAAATTTTCCATGTTTATATATATTAATTGAGATTGATATTTACATGATTAAATGTTTCCAACATGTTAAGCAATCAAACTTGTTAAGATTTGATTAATTGAAATAGGTTTCATATAGACAATTGACCACCCAAGTTGACCGGTGATTCACGAACGTTAAAACTTGTAAAAACTATATGATGACATATATATGGTTATATATATAGTTAACATGATATTATTATAAGTAAACATATCATTAAGTATATTAACAATGAACTACATATGTAAAAACAAGACTACTACCTTAATGATTTTGAAACGAGACATATATGTAACGATTATCGTTGTAACGACATTTAATGTATATAATTCATATTAAGAGATATTCGTACATCATAATATCATGATAATATAATAATTTAAAATCTCTTTTGATATTATAAACATTGGGTTAACAACATTTAACAAGATCGTTAACCTAAAGGTTTCAAAACAACATTTACATGTAACGACTAACGATGACTTAACGACTCAGTTAAAATGTATATACATGTAGTGTTTTAATATGTATTCATACACTTTTGAAAGACTTCAAGACACTTATCAAAATACTTCTACTTAACAAAAATGCTTACAATTACATCCTCGTTCAGTTTCATCAACAATTCTACTCGTATGCACCCGTATTCGTACTCGTACAATACACAGCTTTTAGATGTATGTACTATTGGTATATACACTCCAATGATCAGCTCTTAGCAGCCCATGTGAGTCGCCTAACACATGTGGGAACCATCATTTGGCAACTAGCATGAAATATCTCATAAAATTACAAAAATATGAGTAATCATTCATGACTTATTTACATGAAAACAAAATTACATATCCTTTATATCTAATCCATACACCAACGACCAAAAACACCTACAAACACTTTAATTCTTCAATTTTCTTCATCTAATTGATCTCTCTCAAGTTCTATCTTCAAGTTCTATGTGTTCTTCATAAATTCCAAAAGTTCTAGTTTCATAAAATCAAGAATACTTTCAAGTTTGCTAGCTCACTTCCAATCTTGTAAGGTGATCATCCAACCTCAAGAAATCTTTATTTCTTACAGTAGGTTATCATTCTAATACAAGGTAATAATCATATTCAAACTTTGGTTCAATTTCTATAACTATAACAATCTTATTTCAAGTGATGATCTTACTTGAACTTGTTTTCGTGTCATGATTCTGCTTCAAGAACTTCAAGCCATCCAAGGATCCATTGAAGCTAGATCCACTTTTCTCTTTTCCAGTAGGTTTATCCAAGGAACTTAAGGTAGTAATGATGTTCATAACATCATTCTATTCATACATATAAAGCTATCTTATTCGAAGGTTTAAACTTGTAATCACTAGAACATAGTTTAGTTAATTCTAAACTTGTTCGCAAATAAAAGTTAATCCTTCTAACTTGACTTTAAAATCAACTAAACACATGTTCTATATCTATATGATATGCTAACTTAATGATTTAAAACCTGGAAACACGAAAAACACCGTAAAACCGGATTTACGCCGTCGTAGTAACACCGCGGGCTGTTTTGGGTTAGTTAATTAAAAACTATGATAAACTTTGATTTAAAAGTTGTTATTCTGAGAAAATGATTTTTATTATGAACATGAAACTATATCCAAAAGTTATGGTTAAACTCAAAGTGGAAGTATGTTTTCTAAAATGGCCATCTAGACGTCGTTCTTTCGACTGAAATGACTACCTTTACAAAAACGACTTGTAACTTATTTTTCCGACTATAAACCTATACTTTTTCTGTTTAGATTCATAAAATAGAGTTCAATATGAAACCATAGCAATTTGATTCACTCAAAACAGATTTAAAATGAAGAAGTTATGGGTAAAACAAGATTGGATAATTTTTCTCATTTTAGCTACGTGAAAATTGGTAACAAATCTATTCCAACCATAACTTAATCAACTTGTATTGTATATTATGTAATCTTGAGATACCATAGACACGTATACAATGTTTCGACCTATCATGTCGATACATCTATATATATTTCGGAACAACCATAGACACTCTATATGTGAATGTTGGAGTTAGCTATACAGGGTTGAGGTTGATTCCAAAATATATATAGTTTGAGTTGTGATCAATACTGAGATACGTATACATTGGGTCGTGGATTGATTCAAGATAATATTTATCGATTTATTTCTGTACATCTAACTGTGGACAACTAGTTGTAGGTTACTAACGAGGACAGCTGACTTAATAAACTTAAAACATCAAAATATATTAAAAGTGTTGTAAATATATTTTGAACATACTTTGATATATATGTATATATTGTTATAGGTTCGTGAATCAACCAGTGGCCAAGTCTTACTTCCCGGCGAAGTAAAAATCTGTGAAAGTGAGTTATAGTCCCACTTTTAAAATCTAATATTTTTGGGATGAGAATACATGCAGGTTTTATAAATGATTTACAAAATAGACACAAGTACGTGAAACTACATTCTATGGTTGAATTATCGAAATCGAATATGCCCCTTTTTATTAAGTCTGGTAATCTAAGATAAGAATTAGGGAACAGACACCCTAATTGACGCGAATCCTAAAGATAGATCTATCGGGCCCAACAAGCCCCATCCAAAGTACCGGATGCTTTAGTACTTCGAAATTTATATCATATCCGAAGGGTGTCCCGGAATGATGGGATATTCTTATATATGCATCTTGTTAATGTCGGTTACCAGGTGTTCACCATATGAATGATTTTTATCTCTATGTATGGGATGTGTATTGAAATATGAAATCTTGTGGTCTATTATTATGATTTGATATATATAGGTTAAACCTATAACTCACCAACATTTTTGTTGACGTTTTAAGCATGTTTATTCTCAAGTGATTATTAAGAGCTTCCGCTGTCGCATACTTAAATAAGGACGAGATTTGGAGTCCATGCTTGTATGAAATTGTGTAAAAACTGCATTCAAGAAACTTATTTTGTTGTAACATATTTGTATTGTAAACCATTATGTAATGGTCGTGTGTAAACAGGATATTTTAGATTATCATTATTTGATAATCTACGTAAAGCTTTTTAAACCTTTATTGATGAAATAAAGGTTATGGTTTGTTTTAAAATGAATGCAGTCTTTGAAAAATGTCTCATATAGAGGTCAAAACCTCGCAACGAAATCAATTAATATGGAACGTTTTTAATCAATAAGAACGGGACATTTCAGTTGGTATCCGAGCGTTGGTCTTAGAGAACCAGAATTTTGCATTAGTGTGTCTTATCGAGTTTGTTAGGATGCATTAGTGAGTCTGGACTTCGACCGTGTTTACTTGAAAAATGATTGCTTAACAAATTTTGTTGGAAACTATATATTTTTAACATGTGAATATTATGTGATATATTAATCTTTTAACGCGTTTGATATTATGTGATAGATGTCTACCTCTAGAACAAGTCCCATTGACTCACCTAATAATAATGAAGAGTCAAATGTAAATTGGAATGATTCGTGGACTGATTCACAAGTTCCCGAAGAGGAACCGGAAGAAGAGTCGGAACCGGAAGAAGAATCGGAACCGGAAGAAGAATCGGAACCGGATGAAGAAATAGAACCGGTGGGGGAAATAATAAAACGGTTAAGTAAAAGAAAATCCTCAACCAACCGACCAAGGTTAATTATGGTCAATGGTGTTTCCGCCAAGGAAGCAAAATATTGGGAGGATTACCAATTCTCCGATGAATCGGATTCCGACGAGAATTCCGATGATGTTATAGAAATTACCCCAACTGAATTTAAAAAGGCAAAAGAAAATAATAAGGGAAAGGGCATAAAAATAGAGAAATCTAATTCCAACCCCGATGAACTTTATATGTATCGTCAACCCCCGAAGTCCTTAAGTTGTGACAATGACCCGGGAACCTCTAAACCACCAGGTTTTTCTAAACCAATGTGGACAACGACGGCTCATATTAGGGGAACATCATATATCCCTAGAAACTTGGCAAAACGAACCAAAACCGAAAAAGAAGAAACAAGCGAGTCGGAATAAGATAGTTGTATTCGTGTGGTGTAATATATGTAATATAGTATGCTTATGCTTTATGATATATGTAAAAATTGCTTGTATTAATAAGTATTTTTTTTATGAATCTAACTCTTGTCTATTTTACAGTATAAAAACACAAAATGAATAGATAACCCAATATTTTAAGAGACCTACCCGGAGACATGATTGATGAAATCTTGTCTAGAGTCGGTCAGAATTCCTCGGCACAACTATTTAAGGCGAGATCAGTTTGTAAGACATTCGAAGAACGTTCCAAGAATGCCTTGGTTTATAAAAGGCTTTCGTTCGAAAGATGGGGGATATCACATTGGGAAATCCATAAGTTACGATGTGTTTACTTTGACGCATATATTGCGGGGAACCCAAATGCTATTTTACGCAACGGGTTAAGAAATTATTTTGACTCAGTATATCCGAATATAGGACTTCGTGATTTAGAAAAAGCGGCTAACATGCAACATAAAGAAGCATGTTATGCTTACGGGTTAGTAATGTTCGCTTCTCACCAAAGTGAGAACAAGAACATCGGGCTACAACTATTAAATAAAACTTTTCCACAAGTGACGGAGTCGGTAATTGGGGTAAGAAATGAGGTTTTTAGATTGTTACGGGACTGTTGGACATTACGTAACCCTCGTCCTTTTGACAACGTTACAACACGCTGTCTTATCAACGGCCATAACGGTTATGTTCCACAAGACCAAGGATGGGAAGTAATCCTAGTAAAACCAGAATGCATGACTTGTTTCTGGACGTATGAATTACGTGTCTTTATTGCCTTTGCTGAACGACTTGTGTACTAGCTAGAATTATCTTCACAACTATCTTGTATCAAAGTTATTGTGTGCTATATTTCATGCTTTATGTAAAATAAGCGGTATTGTAAGTTTGTAAAATATTGTATAAAAGTTTGAACGCGAAATATTATTATAATCAGTTTTTCATATAGAATTGTAGTAGTTGAATTGTATATTAGCTACTAAGTATGAACTTAACGGGTAGGTACTACCCGAATTTAAACTTATAAAACGCTAATATGAAGAAAAAGCTTTTATAAATGAGTTCATATTATGCTACGAAATACTATTAACTACTCTTAATATTCTGTATGATTAACTTGTTCCATTGGACTATTTTGAAGGAAATGGCACCGACTACTCGACACACCGTGAATATGAATGAAGAGGAATTCCGTACTTTTCTAGCTTCAAACATAGCCGCAGTACAGGCTGCGCTACATACCAACAATAACCTTGGATCTAGCAGTACAGGAAATCGTGTAGGATGCACCTACAAAGAATTCACTGCCTGCAATCCTTTGGAATTTGATGGAACCGAAGGACCGATCGGATTGAAACGGTGGACCGAGAAGGTCGAATCGGTGTTTGCCATAAGTAAGTGTACTGAAGAGGACAAAGTGAAGTACGCTATGCATACCTTCACAGGTTCTGCGTTAACATGGTGGAATACCTATCTAGAGCAAGTGGGACAAGATGATGCGTACGCACTACCGTGGTCAGCATTCAAGCATTTGATGAACGAGAAATACCGTCCCAGAACCGAGGTCAATAAGCTCAAGACAGAACTTAGAGGGTTACGAACCCAAGGATTTGATATTACCACGTACGAAAGACGATTCACAGAATTGTGCCTATTATGTCCGGGAGCATTCGAAGATGAGGAAGAGAAGATCGACGCATTTGTGAAAGGATTACCGGAAAGAATCCAAGAAGATATAAGTTCACACGAGCCCGCCTCCATACAACAGGCATGTAGAATGGCTCACAAACTAGTGAACCAGATTGAAGAAAGAATTAAAGAACAGACTGCTGAAGAGGGCAATGTTAAGCAAGTCAAAAGAAAGTGGGAGGAAAACGGTGATAAGAATCACCAATACAACAACAACAGCAATTACAACAATAATCGCAACAATTATCCCAACAATCGCAACATCAATCGCAACTACAACAAACGGCCCAACAACAACAACAACAACAGCAACTACAACAATCATCCCAACAACAATAATAACCGCAACAACAACAACAATCAGAAGCAGCTATGCCAAAGGTGTGAAAAGTATCACTCGGGGTTCTGCACCAAAGTTTGCAACAAGTGTAAAAGAAATGGTCATAGCGCGGCGAAGTGTGAGGTCTACGGACCAGGGGTTAATAGAACGAAAGGAACAAATGGTGTCGGAACGAGTAATGGCGGAGCAAGTAGTGTCGGAGCAAGTTATGCCAATGTAGTTTGTTATAAATGTGGAAAACCGGGCCACATTATTAGAAATTGCCCGAACCAGGAGAACACGAATGGACAAGGCCGCGGAAGAGTTTTCAATATTAATGCGGCAGAGGCACAGGAAGACCCGGAGCTTGTTACGGGTACGTTTCTTATTGACAATAAATCTGCTTACGTTTTATTTGATTCGGGTGCGGATAGAAGCTATATGAGTAGAGATTTTTGTGCTAAATTAAGTTGTCCATTGACGCCTTTGGATAGTAAATTTTTACTCGAATTAGCAAATGGTAAATTAATTTCAGCAGATAATATATGTCGGAATCGAGAAATTAAACTGGTTAGCGAAACATTTAAGATTGATTTGATACCAGTAGAGTTAGGGAGTTTTGATGTGATAATCGGTATGGACTGGTTGAAAGAAGTGAAAGCAGAGATCGTTTGTTACAAAAATGCAATTCGCATTATACGAGAAAAAGGAAAACCCTTAATGGTGTACGGAGAAAAGGGCAACACGAAGCTACATCTTATTAGTAATTTGAAGGCACAAAAACTAATAAGAAAAGGTTGCTATGCTGTTCTAGCACACGTCGAGAAAGTACAAACTGAAGAAAAGAGCATCAATGATGTTCCCATTGCAAAAGAATTTCCTGATGTATTTCCGAAAGAATTACCAGGATTACCCCCACATCGATCCGTTGAATTTCAAATAGATCTTGTACCAGGAGCTGCACCAATAGCTCGTGCTCCTTACAGACTCGCACCCAGCGAGATGAAAGAACTGCAAAGCCAATTACAAGAACTTTTAGAGCGTGGTTTTATTCGACCAAGCACATCACCGTGGGGAGCTCCTATTTTGTTTGTCAAGAAGAAAGATGGTACATTCAGGTTGTGTATCGACTACCGAGAGTTGAACAAACTTACCATCAAGAACCGCTACCCACTACCTAGAATCGATGACTTATTTGATCAACTACAAGGCTCGTCTGTTTATTCAAAGATTGACTTACGTTCCGGGTATCATCAAATGCGGGTGAAAGAAGATGATATTCCAAAGACTTCTTTCAGAACACGTTACGGTCATTACGAGTTTATGGTCATGCCGTTTGGTTTAACTAATGCACCAGCTGTGTTCATGGCCCTTATGAACCGAGTGTGTGGACCATACCTTGACAAGTTTGTCATTGTTTTCATTGATGACATACTTATTTACTCAAAGAATGACCAAGAACACGGTGAACATTTGAGAAAGGTGTTAGAAGTATTGAGGA
Organism: Rutidosis leptorrhynchoides; assembly: GCF_046630445.1. Lineage (NCBI taxonomy): Eukaryota > Viridiplantae > Streptophyta > Magnoliopsida > Asterales > Asteraceae > Rutidosis > Rutidosis leptorrhynchoides. The sequence continues at coordinate 298,753,529 of NC_092343.1, read as the reverse complement.
AGGAAGAATTGTACGCTAAGTTTTCAAAGTGTGCATTTTGGTTGGAAGAAGTTCAATTCCTCAGTCACATAGTGAACAAAGAAGGTATTAAGGTGGATCCGGCAAAGATAGAAACTGTTGAAAAGTGGGAAACCCCGAAAACTCCGAAACACATACGCCAGTTTTTAGGACTAGCTGGTTACTACAGAAGGTTCATCCAAGACTTTTCCAGAATAACAAAACCCTTGACTGTATTAACGCATAAAGGGAAGAAATTTGAATGGAATGATGAACAAGAGAAAGCGTTTCAGTTATTGAAGAAAAAGCTAACTACGGCACCTATATTGTCATTGCCTGAAGGGAATGATGATTTTGTGATTTATTGTGACGCATCAAAGCAAGGTCTCGGTTGTGTATTAATGCAACGAACGAAGGTGATTGCTTATGCGTCTAGACAATTGAAGATTCACGAACAAAATTATACGACGCATGATTTGGAATTAGGCGCGGTTGTTTTTGCATTAAAGACTTGGAGGCACTACTTATATGGGGTCAAAAGTATTATATATACCGACCACAAAAGTCTTCAACATATATTTAATCAGAAACAACTGAATATGAGGCAGCGTAGGTGGATTGAATTATTGAATGATTATGACTTTGAGATTCGTTACCACCCGGGGAAGGCAAATGTGGTAGCCGATGCCTTGAGCAGGAAGGACAGAGAACCCATTCGAGTAAAATCTATGAATATAATGATTCATAATAACCTTACTACTCAAATAAAGGAGGCGCAACAAGGAGTTTTAAAAGAGGGAAATTTAAAGGATGAAATACCCAAAGGATCGGAGAAACATCTTAATATTCGGGAAGACGGAACCCGGTATAGGGCTGAAAGGATTTGGGTACCAAAATTTGGAGATATGAGAGAAATGGTACTTAGAGAAGCTCATAAAACCAGATACTCAATACATCCTGGAACGGGGAAGATGTACAAGGATCTCAAGAAACATTTTTGGTGGCCGGGTATGAAAGCCGATGTTACTAAATACGTAGGAGAATGTTTGACGTGTTGTAAGGTCAAAGCTGAGCATCAGAAACCATCAGGTCTACTTCAACAACTCGAAATCCCGAAATGGAAATGGGAAAACATTACCATGGATTTCATCACTAAATTGCCAAGGACTGCAAGTGGTTTTGATACTATTTGGGTAATAGTTGATCGTCTCACCAAATCAGCACACTTCCTGCCAATAAGAGAAGATGACAAGATGGAGAAGTTAGCACGACTGTATTTGAAGGAAGTCGTCTCCAGACATGGAATACCAATCTCTATTATCTCTGATAGGGATGGCAGATTTATTTCAAGATTCTGGCAGACATTACAGCAAGCATTAGGAACTCGTCTAGACATGAGTACTGCCTATCATCCACAAACTGATGGGCAGAGCGAAAGGACGATACAAACGCTTGAAGACATGCTACGAGCATGTGTTATTGATTTCGGAAACAGTTGGGATCGACACCTACCATTAGCAGAATTTTCCTACAACAACAGCTACCATTCAAGCATTGAGATGGCGCTGTTTGAAGCACTTTATGGTAGAAAGTGCAGGTCTCCGATTTGTTGGAGTGAAGTGGGGGATAGACAGATTACGGGTCCAGAGATTATACAAGAAACTACCGAGAAGATCATCCAAATTCTACAACGGTTGAAAACCGCCCAAAGTCGACAAAAGAGCTACGCTGACATTAAAAGAAAAGATATAGAATTTGAAATTGGAGAGATGGTCATGCTTAAAGTTTCACCTTGGAAAGGCGTTGTTCGATTTGGTAAACGAGGGAAATTAAATCCAAGGTATATTGGACCATTCAAGATTATTGATCGTGTCGGACCAGTAGCTTACTGACTTGAGTTACCTCAACAACTCGCGGCTGTACATAACACTTTCCACGTCTCGAATTTGAAGAAATGTTTTGCTAAAGAAGATCTCACTATTCCGTTAGATGAAATCCAAATCAACGAAAAACTTCAATTCATCGAAGAACCCGTCGAAATAATGGATCGTGAGGTTAAAAGACTTAAGCAAAACAAGATACCAATTTTTAAGGTTCGATGGAATGCTCGTAGAGGACCCGAGTTCACCTAGGAGCATGAAGATCAGATGAAGAAGAAATACCCGCATCTATTTCCAGAAGATTCGTCAACACCTTCAACAGCTTAAAATTTCGGGACGAAATTTATTTAACGGGTAGGGACTGTAGTGACCCGAAATTTTCCATGTTTATATATATTAATTGAGATTGATATTTACATGATTAAATGTTTCCAACATGTTAAGCAATCAAACTTGTTAAGACTTGATTAATTGAAATAGGTTTCATATAGAAAATTGACCACCCAAGTTGACCGGTGATTCACGAACGTTAAAACTTGTAAAAACTATATGATGACATATATATGGTTATATATATAGTTAACATGATATTATGATAAGTAAACATATCATTAAGTATATTAACAATGAACTACATATGTAAAAACAAGACTACTAACTTAATGATTTTGAAACGAGACATATATATAACGATTATCGTTGTAACGACATTTAATGTATATATATCATATTAAGAGATATTCGTACATCATAATATTATGATAATATAATAATTTAAAATCTCTTTTGATATTATAAACATTGGGTTAACAACATTTAACAAGATCGTTAACCTAAAGGTTTCAAAACAACATTTACATGTAACGACTAACGATGACTTAACGACTCAGTTAAAATGTATATACATGTAGTGTTTTAATATGTATTCATACACTTTTGAAAGACTTCAAGACACTTATCAAAATACTTATACTTAACAAAAATGCTTACAATTACATCCTCGTTCAGTTTCATCAACAATTCTACTCGTATGCACCCGTATTCGTACTAGTACAATACACAGCTTTTAGATGTATGTACTATTGGTATATACACTCCAATGATCAGCTCTTAGCAGCCCATGTGAGTCACCTAACACATGTGAGAACCATCATTTGGCAACTAGCATGAAATATCTCATAAAATTACAAAAATATGAGTAATCATTCATGACTTATTTACATGAAAACAAAATTACATATCCTTTATATCTAATCCATACACCAACGACCAAAAACACCTACAAACACTTTCATTCTTCAATTTTCTTCATCTAATTGATCTCTCTCAAGTTCTATCTTCAAGTTCTAAGTGTTCTTCATAAATTCCAAAAGTTCTAGTTTCATAAAATCAAGAATACTTTCAAGTTTGCTAGCTCACTTTCAATCTTGTAAGGTGATCATCCAACCTCAAAAAATCTTTGTTTCTTACAGTAGGTTATCATTCTAATACAAGGTAATAATCATATTCAAACTTTGGTTCAATTTCTATAACTATAACAATCTTATTTCAAGTGATGATCTTACTTGAACTTGTTTTTGTGTCATGATTCTGCTTCAAGAACTTCGAGCCATCCAAGGATCCATTGAAGCTAGATCCACTTTTCTCTTTTCCAGTAGGTTTATCCAAGGAACTTAAGGTAATAATGATGTTCATAACATCATTCGATTCATACATATAAAGCTATCTTATTCGAAGGTTTAAACTTGTAATCACTAGAACATAGTTTAGTTAATTCTAAACTTGTTCGCAAATAAAAGTTAATCCTTCTAACTTGACTTTTAAAATCAACTAAACACATGTTCTATATCTATATGATATGCTAACTTAATGATTTAAAACCTGGAAACACGAAAAACACCGTAAAACCGGATTTACGCCGTCGTAGTAACACCGCGGGCTGTTTTGGGTTAGTTAATTAAAAACTATGATAAACTTTGATTTAAAAGTTGTTATTCTGAGAAAATGATTTTTATTATGAACATGAAACTATATCCAAAAATTATGGTTAAACTCAAAGTGGAAGTATGTTTTCTAAAATGGTCATCTAGACGTCGTTCTTTCGACTGAAATGACTACCTTTACAAAAACGACTTGTAACTTATTTTTCCGACTATAAACATATACTTTTTCTGTTTAGATTCATAAAATAGAGTTCAATATGAAACCATAGCAATTTGATTCACTCAAAACGGATTTAAAATGAAGAAGTTATGGGTAAAACAAGATTGGATAATTTTTCTCATTTTAGCTACGTGAAAATTGGTAACAAATCTATTCCAACCATAACTTACTCAACTTGTATTGTATATTATGTAATCTTGAGATACCATAGACACGTATACAATGTTTCGACCTATCATGTCGACACATCTATATATATTTCGGAACAACCATAGACACTCTATATGTGAATGTTGGAGTTAGCTATACAGGGTTGAGGTTGATTCCAAAATATATATAGTTTGAGTTGTGATCAATACTGAGATACGTATACACTGGGTCGTGGATTGATTCAAGATAATATTTATCAATTTATTTTTGTACATCTAACTGTGGACAACTAGTTGTAGGTTACTAACGAGGACAGCTGACTTAATAAACTTAAAACATCAAAATATATTAAAAGTGTTGTAAATATATTTTGAACATACTTTGATATATATGTATATATTGTTATAGGTTCGTGAATCAACCAGTGGCCAAGTCTTACTTCCCGACGAAGTAAAAATCTGTGAAAGTGAGTTATAGTCCCACTTTTAAAATCTAATATTTTTGGGATGAGAATACATGAAGGTTTTATAAATGATTTACAAAATAGACACAAGTACGTGAAACTACATTCTATGGTTGAATTATCGAAATCGAATATGCCCCTTTTTATTAAGTCTGGTAATCTAAGAATTAGGGAACAGACACCCTAATTAACGCGAATCCTAAAGATAGATCTATCGGGCCCAACAAGCCCCATCCAAAGTACCGGATGCTTTAGTACTTCGAAATTTATATCATAACCGAAGGGTGTCCCGGAATGATGGGGATATTCTTATATATGCATCTTGTTAATGTCGGTTACCAGGTGTTCACCATATGAATGATTTTTATCTCTATGTATGGGATGCGTATTGAAATATGAAATCTTGTGGTCTATTATTATGATTTTATATATATAGGTTAAACCTATAACTCACCAACATTTTTGTTGACGTTTTAAGCATGTTTATTCTCAGGTGATTATTAAGAGCTTCCGCTGTCGCATACTTAAATAAGGACGAGATTTGGAGTCCATGCTTGTATGATATTGTGTAAAAACTGCATTCAAGAAACTTATTTTGTTGTAACATATTTGTATTGTAAACCATTATGTAATGGTCGTGTGTAAACAGGATATTTTAGATTATCATTATTTGATAATCTACGTAAAGCTTTTTAAACCTTTATTGATGAAATAAAGGTTATGGTTTGTTTTAAAATGAATGCAGTCTTTGAAAAACGTCTCATATAGAGGTCAAAACCTCGCAACGAAATCAATTAATATGGAACGTTTTTAATCAATAAGAACGGGACATTTCAAAACACACATGCTTAACAAACAGGGAGTTTGTCGATATAGGATTTAAAGTCGCCATTATAGTAAAACCTTTTCAAAACTATAAAAACAAAATATTTATTATGGTATAAATTTCTGTAGATTTCAGTTCAAACTTAACCGACTACGAAAAAAGTGCGAAAGGCAGTTGCTCTCCCACAACTTTGGAAACCAGAGAAGTTTTCCTTTACAAAACCAAAACAATTCTAAACCCTGATGAATCTCATCAAGTATTAGTTCTTGATTCTTATAGTCCAAGAAGCCGGATAATTTCATCTGACTTAGAGATTTCATTGCTTTTGGAAAAGTTTTACTCAAATGAACCAGGATTCGACCCTCTTCACGATCCAAAAGGGAGGCTCAGTCTTAACGAACTCCTGATTATGGAAGATGAAATACGGAAAGAATATCCAACTATTTTCAAATATCCAGACTTATTTGAAAATGTCCCAAAAGAGAAACGAAATACTGATAAAACAAAAGCTCCATTTACTGGAAATCTGTTAAATTCTAGTAGAAGGTTAGACGTCTATAGAGAATTCATTAGGCACCTCTATTCCTCAGACTTCCCGTTCTCAACATTTCATATCAACCTGTTAAAAGAGTTGCGTTCTCAAGTTCGTTCTATTCACAAACTGTTAAAAGAACGTGGGGATGATATTTTTTGTCAAGTATCGGGATGCAGAAATTGATTTCAAATTATCTAGAGTCATTCGTTAGTTTTCTTCCTCAATTCAGTGATAAGGAATTTTCTCAAATTTATATCAACTGATATGTCTCCGCAATGATTTTTGAATTATAATTTTGGATTGAAAGCAAAAACCCTAACCCAATTTCAAAATACGGAGATCGAGATTTCTTCTACTTCGATCCAGCCTCATTTCTTATCAAAAGATTAATTGAAGTTCTTCCGGATTCCACCGAGGAAAGGATACATCAGAATTTCTTCACAAAAAGATAGGAAATTTATTCTGAACTCGTACAGATCCTCACTATGTCAAAATTTCCGTTTACAACCTCGCAAAGAAAGATCATTTGGGAAATATCTAAAAACTTTAAAATTACTATCGGTGATCCTGATTGCACGGAAGATCTGTTATTTCAAGACACAGTGTCAAAACTTCTTTTTGAACTTAATTATCGAGATACTGGACCTAGAGATGGAATTTCGAACGTTAAAAAGTTAGAAGGGCTTTGGTTAAACTTATGGACGACGTCGGAGATTTACAAAAGCGCGAGTGCAAAATGCTAAGTGATTTTGAAATATTTTCAGTACACTCCGCTGATTTACTCTGGATGGTCAAAGAAGCTTTAAATTTATCTTTCTTTCCGCGTCATTTCTGGAACTTAGTTGTGGAACATGTGTAAATTGAGTTATTAATAAAATAAATATTTTAACTTTATTCCGTCCATTTGCCTTTTTCTTTTAAATTTTGGTTTATATTATATAATAAAAATAACCGGATTAAAATCGGAAGTAAAATTTTATTTATCTTTATCTAATCTATTGAAAATTTTAAAATTAAAAAAAAAATATAAAAATTTCGCGAGTCGAGTCGGGAAAATAAGCCCGCGAGCCACACGGGCCCATTTTTCTTTCCCTTTTCTCCTCCTTGTAAGACCCTAATATTTATTAAACAGAGATGTATATAGAGTACATGAAGTGTGGGTGACCTTGTGAAATGTCCCGTTCTTATTGATTAAAAACGTTCCATATTAATTGATTTCGTTGCGAGGTTTTGACCTCTATATGAGACGTTTTTCAAAGACTGCATTCATTTTTAAAACAAACCATAACCTTTATTTCATAGATAAAGGTTTTAAAAAAAACTTTACGTAGATTATCAAATAATGATAATTTAAAATATCCTGTTTACACACGACCATTACATAATGGTTTACAATACAAATATGTTACAACAAAATAAGTTTCTTGAATGCAGTTTTTACACAATATCATACAAGCATGGACTCCAAATCTCGTCCTTATTTAAGTATGCGACAGCGGAAGCTCTTAATAATTACCTGAGAATAAACATGCTTAAAACGTCAACAAAAATGTTGGTGAGTTATAGGTTTAACCTATATATATCAAATCATAATAATAGACCACAAGATTTCATATTTCAATACACATCCCATACATAGAGATAAAAATCATTCATATGGTGAACACCTGGAAACCGACAATAACAAGATGCATATATAAGAATATCCCCATCATTCTGGGACACCCTTCGGATATGATATAAATTTCGAAGTACTAAAGCATCCGGTACTTTGGATGGGGTTTGTTAGGCCCAATAGATCTATCTTTAGGATTCACGTCAATTAGGGTGTCTGTTCCCTAATTCTTAGATTACCAGACTTAATAAAAAGGGGCATATTCGATTTCGATAATTCAACCATAGAATGTAGTTTCACGTACTTGTGTCTATTTTGTAAATCATTTATAAAACCTGCATGTATTCTCATCCCAAAAATATTAGATTTTAAAAGTGGGACTATAACTCACTTTCACAGATTTTTACTTCGTCGGGAAGTAAGACTTGGCCACTGGTTGATTCACGAACCTATAATAATATATACATATATATCAAAGTATGTTCAAAATATATTTACAACACTTTTAATATATTTTGATGTTTTAAGTTTATTAAGTCAGCTGTCCTCGTTAGTAACCTACAACTAGTTGTCCACAGTTAGATGTACAGAAATAAATCGATAAATATTATCTTGAATCAATCCACGACCCAGTGTATACGTATCTCAGTATTGATCACAACTCAAACTATATATATTTTGGAATCAACCTCAACCCTGTATAGCTAACTCCAACATTCACATATAGAGTGTCTATGGTTGTTCCGAAATATATATAGATGTGTTGACATGATAGGTCGAAACATTGTATACGTGTCTATGGTATCTCAAGATTACATAATATACAATAAAAGTTGATTAAGTTATGGTTGGAATAGATTTGTTACCAATTTTCACGTAGCTAAAATGAGAAAAATTATCCAATCTTGTTTTACCCATAACTTCTTCATTTTAAATCCGTTTTGAGTGAATCAAATTGGTATGGTTTCATATTGAACTCTATTTTATGAATCAAAACAGAAAAAGTATAGGTTTATAGTCGGAAAAATAAGTTACAAGTCGTTTTTGTAAAGGTAGTCATTTCAGTCGAAAGAACGACGTCTAGATGACCATTTTAGAAAACATACTTCCACTTTGAGTTTAACCATAATTTTTGGATATAGTTTCATGTTTATAATAAAAATCATTTTCTCAGAATAACAACTTTTAAATCAATGTTTATCATAGTTTTTAATTAACTAACCCAAAACAGCCCGCTGTGTTACTACGACGGCGTAAATCCGGTTTTACGTTGTTTTTCGTGTTTCCAGGTTTTAAATCATTAAGTTAGCATATCATATAGATATAGAACATGTGTTTAGTTGATTTTAAAAGTCAAGTTAGAAGGATTAACTTTTGTTTGCGAACAAGTTTAGAATTAACTAAACTATGTTCTAGTGATTACAAGTTTAAACCTTCGAATAAGATAGCTTTATATGTATGAATCAAATGATGTTATGAACATCATTAATAACTTAAGTTCCTTGGATAAACCTACTGGAAAAGAAAAAAATAGATCTAGCTTCAACGGATCCTTGGATGGCTCGAAGTTCTTGAAGCAGAATCATGACACGAAAACAAGTTCAAGTAAGATCATCACTTGAAATAAGATTGTTATAGTTATAGAAATTGAACCAAAGTTTGAATATGATTATTACCTTATATTAGAATGATAACCTACTGTAAGAAACAAAGATTTCTTGAGGTTGGATGATCACCTTACAAGATTGGAAGTGAGCTAGCAAACTTGAAAGTATTCTTGATTTTATGTAACTAGAACTTGTAAAATATATGAAGAACACTTAGAACTTGAAGATAGAACTTGAGAGAGATCAATTAGATGAAGAAAATTGAAGAATGAAAGTGTTTGTAGGTGTTTTTGGTCGTTGGTGTATGGATTAGATATAAAGGATATGTAATTTTGTTTTCATGTAAATAAGTCATGAATGATTACTCATATTTTTGTAATTTTATGAGATATTTCATGCTAGTTGCCAAATGATGGTTCCCACATGTGTTAGGTGACTCACATGGGCTGCTAAGAGCTGATCATTGGAGTGTATATACCAATAGTACATACATCTAAAAGCTGTTGTATTGTACGAGTACGAATACGGGTGCATACGAGTAGAATTGTTGATGAAACTGAACGAGGATGTAATTGTAAGCATTTTTGTTAAGTAGAAGTATTTTTATAAGTGTCTTGAAGTCTTTCAAAAGTGTATGAATACATATTAAAACACTACATGTATATACATTTTAACTGAGTCGTTAAGTCATCGTTAGTCGTTACATGTAAATGTTGTTTTGAAACCTTTAGGTTAACGATCTTGTTGAATGTTGTTAACCCATTGTTTATTATAACAAATGAGATGTTAAATTATTATATTATCATGATATTATGATATATAATATATCTTAGTATGATGTATATACAGTTAAATGTCGTTACAACGATAATCGTTACATATATGTCTCGTTTCGAAATCATTAAGTTAGTAGTCTTATTTTTACATATGTATTTCATTGTTAAAACACTTAATAATATATTTAATTATCATTTAACATAATTAACCAAGTGTATCAATATCTTAATATGATTCATATGTACCTAGTAAGACGTTGTTATAACGATAATCGTTATATATATCGTTTTCGAGTTTCTTAAATTAATAGTCTCATTTTTATGTATATAACTCATTGTTAAAATACCTAATGAGATACATACTTATAATAAAAACATGTTAACTATATATATAACCATATATATGTCATTGTATAGTTTTTACATGTTTTAACGTTCGTGAATCACCGGTCAACTTGGGTGGTCAATTGTCTATATGAAACATATTTTAATTAATCAAGTCTTAACAAGTTTGATTGCTTAACATGTTGGAAACATTTAATCATGTAAATATCAATCTCAATTAATATATATAAACATGGAAAAGTTCGGGTCACTACAGTACCTACCCGTTAAATAAATTTCGTCCCGAAATTTTAAGCTGTTGAAGGTGTTGACGAATCTTCTGGAAATAGATGCGGGTATATCTTCTTCATCTGATCTTCATGCTCCCAGGTGAACTCGGGTCCTCTACGAGCATTCCATCGAACCTTAACAATTGGTATCTTGTTTTGCTTAAGTCTTTTAACCTCACGATCCATTATTTCGACGGGTTCTTCGATGAATTGAAGTTTTTCGTTAATTTGGATTTCATCTAACGGAATAGTGAGATCTTCTTTAGCAAAACATTTCTTCAAATTCGAGACCTGGAAAGTGTTATGTACAGCCGCGAGTTGTTGAGGTAACTCAAGTCGGTAAGCTACTGGTCCGACACGATCAATAATCTTGAATGGTCCAATATACCTTGGATTTAATTTCCTACGTTTACCAAATCGAACAACGCCTTTCCAAGGTGCAACTTTAAGCATGACCATCTCTCCAATTTCAAATTCTATATCTTTTCTTTTAATGTCAGCGTAGCTCTTTTGTCGACTTTGGGCGGTTTTCAACCGTTGTTGAATTTGGATGATCTTCTCGGTAGTTTCTTGTATAATCTCCGGACCCGTAATCTGTCTATCCCCCACTTCACTCCAACAAATCGGAGACCTGCACTTTCTACCATAAAGTGCTTCAAACGGCGCCATCTCAATGCTTGAATGGTAGCTGTTGTTGTAGGAAAATTCTGCTAACGGTAGATGTCGATCCCAACTGTTTCCGAAATCAATAACACATGGTCGTAGCATGTCTTCAAGCGTTTGTATCGTCCTTTCGCTCTGCCCATCAGTTTGTGGATGATAGGCAGTACTCATGTCTAGACGAGTTCCTAATGCTTGCTGTAATGTCTGCCAGAATCTTGAAATAAATCTGCCATCCCTATCAGAGATAATAGAGATTGGTATTCCATGTCTGGAGACGACTTCCTTCAAATACAGTCGTGCTAACTTCTCTATCTTGTCATCTTCTCTTATTGGCAGGAAGTGTGCTGATTTGGTGAGACGATCAACTATTACCCAAATAGTATCAAAACCACTTGCAGTCCTTGGCAATTTAGTGATGAAATCCATGGTAATGTTTTCCCATTTCCATTCCGGGATTTCGGGTTGTTGAAGTAGACCTGATGGTTTCTGATGCTCAGCTTTGACCTTAGAACACGTCAAACATTCTCCCACGTATTTAGCAACATCGGCTTTCATACCCGGCCACCAAAAATGTTTCTTGAGATCCTTGTACATCTTCCCCGTTCCAGGATGTATTGAGTATCTAGTTTTATGAGCTTCTCTAAGAACCATTTCTCTCATATCTTCAAATTTTGGTACCCAAATCCTTTCAGCCCTATACCGGGTTCCGTCTTCCTGAATATTAAGATGCTTCTCCGATCCTTTGGGTATTTCATCTTTAAATTTCCCTCTTTTAAAACTCCTTTTTGCGCCTTCTTTATTTGAGTAGTAAGGTTATTATGAATCATTATATTCATAGATTTTACTCGAATGGGTTCTCTGTCCTTCCTGCTCAAGGCATCGGCTACCACATTTGCCTTCCCCGGGTGGTAACGAATCTCAAAGTCGTAATCATTCAACAATTCAATCCACCTACGCTGCCTCATATTCAGTTGTTTCTGATTAAATATGTGTTGAAGACTTTTGTGGTCGGTATATATAATACTTTTGACCCCATATAAGTAGTGCCTCCAAGTCTTTAATGCAAAAACAACCGCGCCTAATTCCAAATCATGCGTCGTATAATTTTGTTCGTGAATCTTCAATTGTCTAGACGCATAAGCAATCACCTTCGTTCGTTGCATTAATACACAACCGAGACCTTGCTTTGATGCGTCACAATAAATCACAAAATCATCATTCCCTTCAGGCAATGACAATATAGGTGCCGTAGTTAGCTTTTTCTTCAATAACTGAAACGCTTTCTCTTGTTCATCATTCCATTCAAATTTCTTCCCTTTATGCGTTAATGCAGTCAAGGGTTTTGCTATTCTGGAAAAGTCTTGGATGAACCTTCTGTAATAACCAGCTAGTCCTAAAAACTGGCGTATGTGTTTCGGAGTTTTCGGGGTTTCCCACTTTTCAACAGTTTCTATCTTTGCCGGATCCATCTTAATACCTTCTTTGTTCACTATGTGACCGAGGAATTGAAGTTCTTCCAACCAAAATGCACACTTTGAAAACTTAGCGTACAATTCTTCCTTCCTCAATACTTCTAACACCTTTCTCAAATGTTCACCGTGTTCTTGGTCATTCTTTAAGTAAATAAGTATGTCATCAATGAAAACAATGACAAACTTGTCAAGGTATAGTCCACACACTCGGTTCATAAGGTCCATGAACACAGCTGGTGCATTAGTTAAACCAAACGGCATGACCATAAACTCGTAATGACCGTAACGTGTTCTGAAAGCAGTCTTTGGAATATCATCTTCTTTCACCCGCATTTGATGATACCCGGAACGTAAGTCAATCTTTGAATAAACAGACGAGCCTTGTAGTTGATCAAATAAGTCGTCGATTCTCGGTAGTGGGTAGCGGTTCTTGATGGTAAGTTTGTTCAACTCTCGGTAGTCGATACACAACCTGAATGTACCATCTTTCTTCTTGACAAACAAAACAGGAGCTCCCCACGGTGATGTGCTTGGTCGAATGAAACCACGCTCTAAAAGTTCTTGTAATTGGCTTTGCAGTTCTTTCATCTCGCTGGGTGTGAGTCTGTAAGGAGCACGAGCTATTGGTGCAGCTCCTGGTACAAGATCTATTTGAAATTCAACGGATCGATGTGGGGGTAATCCTGGTAATTCTTTCGGAAATACATCAGGAAATTCTTTTGCAATGGGAACATCATTGATGCTCTTTTCTTCAGTTTGTACTTTCTCGACGTGTGCTAGAACAGCATAGCAACCTTTTCTTATTAGTTTTTGTGCCTTCAAATTACTAATAAGATGTAGCTTCGTGTTGCCCTTTTCTCCGTACACCATTAAGGATTTTCCTTTTTCTCGTATAATGCGAATTGCATTTTTGTAACAAACGATCTCTGCTTTCACTTCTTTCAACCAGTCCATACCGATTATCACATCAAAACTCCCTAACTCTACTGGTATCAAATCAATCTTAAATGTTTCGCTAACCAGTTTAATTTCTCGATTCCGACATATATTATCTGCTGAAATTAATTTACCATTTGCTAATTCGAGTAAAAATTTACTATCCAAAGGCGTCAATGGACAACTTAATTTAGCACAAAAATCTCTACTCATATAGCTTCTATCCGCACCCGAATCAAATAAAACGTAAGCAGATTTATTGTCAATAAGAAACGTACCCGTAACAAGCTCCGGGTCTTCCTGTGCCTCTGCCGCATTAATATTGAAAACTCTTCCGCCGCCTTGTCCATTCGTGTTCTCCTGGTTCGGGCAATTTATAATAATGTGGCCCGGTTTTCCACATTTATAACAAACTACATTGGCATAACTTGCTCCGACACTACTTGCTCCGCCATTACTCGTTCCGACACCATTTGTTCCTTTCGTTCTATTAACCCCTGGTCCGTAGACCTCACACTTCGCCGCGCTATGACCATTTCTTTTACACTTGTTTCAAAATTTGGTGCAGAACCCCGAGTGATACTTTTCACACCTTTGGCATAGCTGCTTCTGATTGTTGTTGTTGTTGCGGTTATTATTGTTGTTGGGATGATTGTTGTAGTTGTTGTTGCTGTTGTTGTTGTTGTTGTTGTTGTTGGGCCGTTTGTTGTAGTTGCGATTGATGTTGCGATTGTTGGGATAATTGTTGCGATTATTGTTGTAATTGCTGTTGTTGTTGTATTGGTAATTCTTATCACCGTTTTCCTCCCACTTTCTTTTGACTTGCTTCACATTGGCCTCTTCAGCAGTCTGTTCTTTAATTCTTTCTTCAATCTGGTTCACTAGTTTGTGAGCCATTCTACATGCCTGTTGTATAGAGGCGGGCTCGTGTGAACTTATATCTTCTTGGATTCTTTCCGGTAATCCTTTCACAAACGCGTCGATCTTCTCTTCCTCATCTTCGAATGCTCCCGGACACAATAGGCACAATTCTGTGAATCGTATTTCGTACGTGGTAATATCAAATCCTTGGGTTCGTAACTCTCTAAGTTCTGTCTTGAGCTTATTGACCTCGGTTCTGGGACGATACTTCTCGTTCATCAAGTGCTGGAATGCTGACCACGGTAGTGCGTACGCATCGTCTTGTCCCACTTGCTCTAGATAGGTATTCCACCATGTTAACGCAGAACCTGTGAAGGTATGCGTAGCGTACTTCACTTTGTCCTCTTCAGTACACTTACTTATGGCAAACACCGATTCGACCTTCTCGGTCCACCGTTTCAATCCGATCGGTCCTTCGGTTCCATCAAATTCCAAAGGTTTACAGGCAGTGAATTCTTTGTAGGTGCATCCTACACGATTTCCTGTACTGTTAGATCCAAGGTTATTGTTGGTATGTAGCGCAGCCTGTACTGCGGCTATGTTTGAAGCTAGAAAAGTACGGAATTCCTCTTCATTCATATTCACGGTGTGTCGAGTAGTCGGTGCCATTTCCTTCAAAATATTCAAATGGAACAAGTTAATCATACAGAATATTAAGAGTAGTTAATAGTATTTCGTAGCATAATATAAACTCATTTATAAAAGCTTTTTCTTTATATTAGCGTTTTATAAGTTTAAATTCGGGTAGTACCTACCCGTTAAGTTCATACTTAGTAGCTAATATACAATTCAACTACTACAATTCTATATGAAAAACTGATTGTAATAATATTTCACGTTCAAACTTTTATACAATATTTTACAAACTTACAATACCGCTTATTTTACATAAAGCATGAAATATAGCACACAATAACTTTGATACAAGATAGTTGTGAAGATAATTCTAGCTAGTACACAAGTCGTTCAGCAAAGGCAATAAAGACACGTAATTCATACGTCCAGAAACAAGTCATGCATTCTGGTTTTACTAGGACTACTTCCCATCCTTGGTCTTGTGGAACATAACTGTTATGGCCGTTGATAAGACAGCGTGTTGTAACGTAGTCAAAGGGACGAGGGTTATGTAATGACCAACAGTCTCGTAATAACCTAAAAACCTCATTTCTTATCCCAATTACCGACTCCGTTACTTGTGGGA
This sequence comes from Rutidosis leptorrhynchoides, assembly GCF_046630445.1. Taxonomy (NCBI): domain Eukaryota; kingdom Viridiplantae; phylum Streptophyta; class Magnoliopsida; order Asterales; family Asteraceae; genus Rutidosis; species Rutidosis leptorrhynchoides. The sequence continues at coordinate 298,737,710 of NC_092343.1, read as the reverse complement.
ACGTTTTGTTTAATAGTTGTAGCCCGATGTTCTTGTTCTCACTTTGGTGAGAAGCGAACATTACTAACCCGTAAGCATAACATGCTTCTTTATGTTGCATGTTAGCCGCTTTTTCTAAATCACGAAGTCCTATATTCGGATATACTGAAACAAAATAATTTCTTAACCCGTTGCGTAAAATAGCATTTGGGTTTCCCGTAATATATGCGTCAAAGTAAACACATCGTAACTTATGGATTTCCCAATGTGATATCCCCCATCTTCCGAACGAAAGCCTTTTATAAACCAAGGCATTCTTGGAACGTTCTTCGAATGTCTTACAAACTGATCTCGCCTTAAATAGTTGTGCCGAGGAATTCTGACCGACTCTAGACAAGATTTCATCAATCATGTCTCCGGGTAGGTCTCTTAAAATATTGGGTTGTCTATCCATTTTGTGTTTTTATACTGTAAAATAGACAAGAGTTAGATTCATAAAAAAAATACTTATTAATACAAGCAATTTTTACATATATCATAAAGCATAAGCACACTATATTACATATATTACACCACACGAATATAACTATCTTATTCCGACTCGCTCGTTTCTTCTTGTTCGGTTTTGGTTCGTTTTGCCAAGTTTCTAGGGATATATGATGTTCCCCTAATACGAGCCGTCGTTGTCCACATTGGTTTAGAAAAACTTGGTGGTTTAGAGGTTCCCGGGTCATTGTTACAACTTAAGGACTTCGGGGGTTGACGATACATATAAAGTTCATCGGGGTTGGAATTAGATTTCTCTATTTTTATGCCCTTTCTCTTATTATTTTCTTTTGCCTTTTTAAATTAAGTTGGGGTAATTTCTATAACATCATCGGAATTCTCGTCGGAATCCGATTCATCGGAGAATTGGTAATCCTCCCAATATTTTGCTTCCTTGGTGGAAACACCATTGACCATAATTAACCTTGGTCGGTTGGTTGAGGATTCTCTTTTACTTAACCGTTTTATTATTTCCCCCACCGGTTCTATTTCTTCTTCCGGTTCCGATTCTTCTTCCGGTTCTGATTCTTCTTCCGGTTACGACTCTTCTTCCGGTTCCTCTTCGGGAACTTGTGAATCAGTCCACGAATCATTCCAATTTACATTTGACTCTTCATTATTATTAGGTGAGTCAATGGGACTTGTCCTAGAGGTAGACATCTATCACATAATATCAAACACGTTAAGAGATTAATATATCACATAATATTCATATGTTAAAAATATATAGTTTCCAACAAAAATGTTAAGCAATCATTTTTAAAGAAAACACGGTCGAAGTCCAGACTCACTAATGCATCCTAACAAACTCGATAAGACACACTAATGCAAATTTTCTAGTTCTCTAAGACCAACGCTCGGATACCAACTGAAATGTCTCGTTCTTATTGATTAAAAACGTTCCATATTAATTGATTTCGTTGCGAGGTTTTGACCTCTATATGAGACGTTTTTCAAAGACTGCATTCATTTTTAAAACAAACCATAACCTTTATTTCATAGATAAAGGTTTTAAAAAAAGCTTTACGTAGATTATCAAATAATGATAATCTAAAATATCCTGTTTACACACGACCATTACATAATGGTTTACAATACAAATATGTTACAACAAAATAAGTTTCTTGAATGCAGTTTTTACACAATATCATACAAGCATGGACTCCAAATCTCGTCCTTATTTAAGTATGCGACAGCGAAAGCTCTTAATAATCACCTGAGAATAAACATGCTTAAAACGTCAACAAAAATGTTGGTGAGTTATAGGTTTAACCTATATATATCAAATCATAATAATAGACCACAAGATTTCATATTTCAATACACATCCCATACATAGAGATAAAAATCATTCATATGGTGAACACCTGGTAACCGACAATAACAAGATGCATATATAAGAATATCCCCATCATTCCGGGACACCCTTCGGATATGATATAAATTTCGAAGTACTAAAGCATCCGGTACTTTGGATGGGGTTTGTTAGGCCCAATAGATCTATCTTTAGGATTCGCGTCAATTAGGGTGTCTGTTCCCTAATTCTTAGATTACCAGACTTAATAAAAAGGGGAATATTCGATTTCGATAATTCAACCATAGAATGTAGTTTCACGTACTTGTGTCTATTTTGTAAATCATTTATAAAACCTGCATGTATTCTCATCCCAAAAATATTAGATTTTAAAAGTGGGACTATAACTCACTTTCACAGATTTTTACTTCGTCGGGAAGTAAGACTTGGCCACTGGTTGATTCACGAACCTATAATAATATATACATATATATCAAAGTATGTTCAAAATATATTTACAACACTTTTAATATATTTTGATGTTTTAAGTTTATTAAGTCAGCTGTCCTCGTTAGTAACCTACAACTAGTTGTCCACAGTTAGATGTACAGTAATAAATCGATAAATATTATCTTGAATCAATCCACGACCCAGTGTATACGTATCTCAGTATTGATCACAACTCAAACTATATATATTTTGGAATCAACCTCAACCCTGTATAGCTAACTCCAACATTCACATATAGAGTGTCTATGGTTGTTCCGAAATATATATAGATGTGTCGACATGATAGGTCGAAACATTGTATACGTGTCTATGGTATCTCAAGATTACATAATATACAATACAAGTTGATTAAGTTATGGTTGGAATAGATTTGTTACCAATTTTCACGTAGCTAAAATGAGAAAAATTATCCAATCTTGTTTTACCCATAACTTCTTCATTTTAAATCCGTTTTGAGTGAATCAAATTGCTATGGTTTCATATTGAACTCTATTTTATGAATATAAACAGAAAAAGTATAGGTTTATAGTCGGAAAATTAAGTTACAAGTCGTTTTTGTAAAGGTAGTCATTTCTGTCGAAAGAACGACGTCTAGATGACCATTTTAGAAAACATACTTCCACTTTGAGTTTAACCATAATTTTTGGATATAGTTTCATGTTCATAATAAAAATCATTTTCTCAGAATAACAACTTTTAAATCAAAGTTTATCATAGTTTTTAATTAACTAACCCAAAACAGCCCGCTGTGTTACTACGACGGCGTAAATCCGGTTTTACGGTGTTTTTCGTGTTTCCAGGTTTTAAATCATTAAGTTAGCATATCATATAGATATAGAACATGTGTTTAGTTGATTTTAAAAGTCAATTTAGAAGGATTAACTTTTGTTTGCGAACAAGTTTAGAATTAACTAAACTATGTTCTAGTGATTACAAGTTTAAACCTTCGAATAAGATAGCTTTATATGTATGAATCGAATGATGTTATGAACATCATTACTACCTTAAGTTCCTTGGATAAACCTACTGGAAAAGAGAAAAATGGATCTAGCTTCAACGGATCCTTGGATGGCTCGAAGTTCTTGAAGCAGAATCATGACACGAAAACAAGTTCAAGTAAGATCATCACTTGAAATAAGATTGTTATAGTTATAGAAATTGAACCAAAATTTGAATATGATTATTACCTTATATTAGAATGATAACCTACTGTAAGAAACAAAGATTTCTTGAGGTTGGATGATCACCTTACAAGATTGGAAGTGAGCTAGCAAACTTGAAAGTATTCTTGATTTTATGTAACTAGAACTTGTAAAATATATGAAGAACACTTAGAACTTGAAGATAGAACTTGAGAGAGATCAATTAGATGAAGAAAATTGAAGAATGAAAGTGTTTGTAGGTGTTTTTGGTCGTTGGTGTATGGATTAGATATAAAGGATATGTAATTTTGTTTTCATGTAAATAAGTCATGAATGATTACTCATATTTTTGTAATTTTATGAGATATTTCATGCTAGTTGCCAAATGATGGTTCCCACATGTGTTAGGTGACTCACATGGGCTGCTAAGAGCTGATCATTGGAGTGTATATACCAATAGTACATACATCTAAAAACTGTGTATTGTACGAGTACGAATACGGGTGCATACGAGTAGAATTGTTGATGAAACTGAACGAGGATGTAATTGTAAGCATTTTTGTTAAGTAGAAGTATTTTTATAAGTGTCTTGAAGTCTTTCAAAAGTTTATGAATATATATTAAAACACTACATGTATATACATTTTAACTGAGTCGTTAAGTCATTGTTAGTCGTTACATGTAAATGTTGTTTTGAAACCTTTAGGTTAACGATCTTGTTGAATGTTGTTAACCCATTGTTTATTATAACAAATGAGATGTTAAATTATTATATTATCATGATATTATGATATATAATATATCTTAGTATGATGTATATACAGTTAAATGTCGTTACAACGATAATCGTTACATATATGTCTCGTTTCGAAATCATTAAGTTAGTAGTCTTATTTTTACATATGTATTTCATTGTTAAAACACTTAATAATATATTTACTTATCATTTAACATAATTAACCAAGTGTATCAATATCTTAATATGATTCATATGTACCTAGTAAGACGTTGTTATAACGATAATCGTTATATATATCGTTTTCGAGTTTCTTAAATTAATAGTCTCATTTTTATGTATATAACTCATTGTTAAAATACCTAATGAGATACATACTTATAATAAAAACATGTTAACTATATATATAACCATATATATGTCATTGTATAGTTTTTACAAGTTTTAACGTTCGTGAATCACCGGTCAACTTGGGTGGTCAATTGTCTATATGAAACATATTTTAATTAATCAAGTCTTAACAAGTTTGATTGCTTAACATGTTGGAAACATTTAATCATGTAAATATCAATCTCAATTAATATATATAAACATGGAAAAGTTTGGGTCACTACACCTTGTGTATTTAAACAGAGGTCAGAGACGGATCTGAGCTTGGTGCGCTTAGCGCACACACAGGGGTGCGCGTGGCGCACTCTTCACTGTAGCCGGATTCTGTTCCTTTTTAATCAGATATTTTGAAGGGCTTTTTGGTAATTTCACTTGTAGACGAGTTAAGGCCAGTAGATCAGATCTTGGGGTGTCATTCACTCCAATTCCAACAACCTTATCCTATCCTCTTCAATTTGAGAGAGAGAGTGAGATTCTTGTGTGAGAAAGCTCAAGCAAAGGAAGAAAGAGCTAGTTTTGAGTCTTAGCTAGAGTTATAAAGTTGTTTATCTCCTCTCTAGCTACGGTTTGGTTGTAGTGGTATGTTCTAACTTTGATTTCCTTACTTTGATTTATGTATGGGTTAGGGTTTGGGTAAATGAAGAACATAAAACCCATATTTAGTGATTTTAGGTTTTCTTGGGTAAGATTGAGCCATGAAGACTCAAGGATGACTAACCTAGGGTTTCAAAGTTTTAATTGGGGTTTATGAGCCTAAATTGGTTAGTTAATTACTAGCACATCTAGATGTTTAGTAAATGGGTGTGTAGACCTTAAAGTGGTCAAATGGGTAATAATTGACCTAATTGAGAAAGATGGGTATGAAATACCCTAATTATGTAGTAGTTATTGTTGTAGGACCTTTGATAAGGCTAAAAAGGAACATATATTTCATAGCAAAATCCCCCAAGAAAGACAAGATTTTAGTTGCAATTGTTCCATTTTCAAGTAATATTCGTTTATTTTAAATAAGTGCGAAGACAAAAGGCGAAAACGACGAATTGAAGACACAAAGGTCCAAAAAGCTCAAAAGTACAAGATACAATCAAAAAGGTTCAAATTATTGATGAGGAACGTCTAAAAATGACAAGAGTACAAGTTACAAAACGCAAAGTACAAAATATAAAATTGTACGCAAGGACGTTCGAAAATCCGGAACCGGGACCAGAGTCAACTCTCAACGCTCGACGCAACGGTGTAAAAATTACGAGTCAACTATGCACAAGAATAAAATATAATATTTAAATAATTCATAATAAGAATAATATTAAATAATAAAAAGTTGTTAATTGAGCATAGTTCAGGGGTCATAAGTGAAAATTCAATTTCTAAATTCGCCTATAAAAGGCTTTGTAATCGTAATATAAAAACACACCTTTTTCTATCTTTTTCTTATTTATCAATATCAATTATCAATATCTATATTCTATATCTCTATCATAATGTTAACTTAATAAGATATAACAATAATCTTAATTTTAATTTTAAATTATGATAATAATAAGATTTATGATAGAGATCGTTTGAGTGTGTAAGTTGAAATTCTGTCCGTGTAACGCTACGCTATTTTTAATCATTGTAAGTTATGTTCAACCTTTTTACATTAATGTATCGTAACTAAGTTATTATTATGCTTATTTGAGCCGAAGTAATCGTGATGTTGGGCTAAAATATTAAGAAGGGGTTATTAAACTTTGGACCATAATTAAGGTTTGGGCAAAAGACCGACACTTGTGGAAATTGAACTATTGACTATTAATAGATGGGGGGTATTGTCTAATTGAGTGACAACTCATTGGAGTCTGTCGAACCTATCTTCAAATTAATTAACCTAATAATTAATAATGATTATGGTTGTCCTATTTAGTAATGTTCATATGGAATCTGTTATAATCATTTAATTAATCAATTAGGTTGGGTAATTGATTATTCATTCTGATCAAGTGGATGAATTAATATTCATAAACTAATTAAAACAGGGGTGGATTACATACAGTGATAACTGGTGTAATTGTTGACAGAAGTGATAACTGCGTCACAGTTTAAATCCTTAATCAGTTGGAATATTTGACTTCGGGTATAAGGGTAATTTGACGAGGATACTCGCACTTTATTTTTATGACTGATGGACTATTATGGACAAAAACCAGATAGACGTATCAAATAAACCAGGACAAAGGACAATTAACCCATGGTAATAAATTAAAATCAACACGTCAAACATCATGATTACGGAAGTTTAAATAAGCATAATTCTTTTATTATATTTCTCATCGTATCTTTATTTACTGTCATTTTATTACTCGCAATTTTATTTACTGTCATTTTATTTATTGTCATTATTTTACGCACTTTAATTATCGTCATTTATCTTTACGCTTAAAATATAGAATCGACAAACCGGTCATTAAACGGTAAAACCCCCCTTTTATAATAATATTACTACTTATATAATTATATATATTTTGTATAAATATAGTTAAAAATATAGTAAGTATCACCAGCTCCCTGTGGAACGAACCGGACTTACTAAAAACTACACTACTCTACGATTAGGTACACTGCCTATAGTGTTGTAGCAAGGTTTAGGTATATCCCATCCGTAAATTAAAAAAACTTGTGTCATATTTTGTAGTATTTCCTAGTAAAAATAATACTATTTCGTACCCTCACGCTACATCGCCAAGTTTTTGGCGCCGCTGCCGGGGAGCGCTAAAACGCTATATTTTTAATTATAATAATATTGAAATAAAATATAATAATATAATAATATTGAAATAGAATATAATAATATAATAATATTGAAATAGAATATAATAATATAATAATATTTTAGAATATATTTTGAATCGTAAAAGTTTTAAAAAGTCGTATTTATTAAATACTTCAGGGGTATATTATGTAAATTGTAATTAATAATTTTTATCATGTCGCTTTCATGTGAATAGTAAATTAATTAATTTCTTTTCATTTACTATTCATGAATAGTAAATGAATTAAAAAAAAAGTTTTGAAAAAAAAATAATAATTATAAAAAAAAGTATTAATTTGTAAAAAAAAATCATTTTTTTTTAAAAAAAAAAAAAAAAAATTGTAAAAAAAAAACGTTTTTTTTAGAAAAAAAAATTCGTTTTTAAAAAAAAAAACGTAAAAAAAAAAAAAATTATTAAAAAAAAATATATATTTTTTAAGATTTTGTCTATAAAAAAAAATTGTTTTTTTTAGTTTTATTACCTTTAGATTTTTAGACTATAGTCGCAACTTTTAATATTAAGTTTAGTTTTGCCATAGTTATTTTTACTTCTAGAATTTTTAGGCTTTGCCGTAAAATCCCTTAAGTGCTTATTCCTTAGATTAAGTTTTAGGTGCTTTAGAATTTTACGACGCCGTATTTCGCACTACTTTCTTATTTTTATTTTTCGACGCCTATTTTTCGACCTTTTTATTTTTCGACCTTTTTCGACGCGCAATCTTTTTCTTTCTTATTTCTCGCCATTCTAGTTTTTAGGACTTAGATTTTTTTTCTACTTCTTCTCTAAATTTCTTAAAATTACGAAAATTTATTTTAAGTGGTTAAATTGATAGACATCAAAATTTTCTGGTTCGTAGTAATAGTTGGATTTGTACGTGGACCGGGTTATTGGAGCCAAACAGTACTCAATTATATTGAGACCAAACGAATCCTGCCCCTCTGCTGCATCTTTTGGCTATTCGAAACGTGGGCAAAATCAGAAAAGTCTATTGATTGGACAACTTATATAAGTTTTTCTTATTTTTATAACTAATAGGATATTCTGTGAATGCACCGAGCAAAACGTTCACCACCTTTCATACGTTCACCACCTGTAACTCGATCAAGACATCTAGCAAATATTGTCTCCGTTGATTTTTCTTTAGAATCGTCATCTAGTCGAACAAGAACTCCAACTCAAATTTCCGATAATCCATCTTTTGAACCCGACTTCACAATTAAGAACCCGGAGCATATTCAAGGACAATTCCAAGATCCTGAACCACTAATTATTCCTCCTGAGCCACAAACCATTAAATCAGAATCCTCTAGTGATTCGTATTCAACAAATTCAATTATGGAAGTAACGGAACCTCTAAGTATGGAAGATCGAATGAGAGCCACACGCACGGGCCAAGGTCACGCCATTATTAAGCCAGAAGTTAATGCGCCAGATTATGAAATCAAAGGACAAATTCTACACATGGTAACTAACCAATGCCAATTCAGTGGTGCACCGAATGAAGATCCTAACGAACACCTTCGTACGTTTAAAAGAATTTGTACACTATTCAAAATCCGAGAAGTGGAAGATGAGCAGATCTATCTCATGTTGTTTCCCTGGACTTTAAAGGGAGAAGCCAAAGATTGGTTAGAATCGTTACCTGAAGGGGCGATTGACACATGGGATGTTTTAGTTGAAAAATTTCTTAAACAATTCTTTCCGGCATCCAAAGCCGTGAGACTTCAAGGAGAAATTGTTACGTTCGCGCAAAAGCCAAATGAAACTCTATATGAGGCGTGGACAAGATTTGGAAATTTGTTGAGAGGATGTCCTCAACACGGTTTAGACACTTATCAAATAGTACAAATATTCTACCAAGGTGTCAACGTTGCTACACGAAAAGACATCGACATAACAGCTGGTGGTTCCATTATGAAGAAAACCGCAACTGAAGCTTACAAAATTATTGATAACACAGCCTCCCACTCTCATGAGTGGCATCAAGAAAAAGATATTTTTCGTTAATCTAAAGCGGCTAGAGCCGATTCTAGCCATGACTTTGATTCAGTTTCCGCAAAAATAGATGCTTTCGAAAGACGAATGGAAAAGATGAATAAAGATATTCACGCAATACGAATCAGTTGTGAGCAATGCGGTGGACTTCACTTAATGAAAGACTGTCACATTGAACAAACGATGGAACAACGTGAGAATGTTGTCTACATGAAACAAAGGCTGGAAAATAGTTATCAGAATAATTATCAACCGCCAAGGCCAAACTTCAATCGAAATCAAAACATTCTTTACAATCCAAAAGGACCCGACAATAACTCGTATAACCAACAAGGTCCGAATAACCAACCAACTCAAAACAACACTTTCAATCAACAAAGACCTGGCTTGTATAAACCACCACAACAAACCGATGAGAAGAAGTCAAATCTAGAAGAAATGATGGCAAAGCTGATTGAATCTCAAACACAATTCATTACATCTCAAACCCAAACGAACGAGAGGTTTGATCAGTCATTAAGAACTCAACAAGCTTCCATTTTGAATCTAGAAAAACACGTAGGTACTCTTGCTAGCATGATGAGTGAGAGGGAACAAGGAAAGCTACCGAGTAATACTGAAGTAAATCCTCGGAATGAGAATGTTAATATGGTTTCAACGAATTCTGAAAAACCAGCACCAGAAGATGGGAAGGTTTTAGATGAGAGTAACAATGAAGAAGTTACACCACCACCACCCGAGTATGTAAAGCCAATGGTGGCACCATACAAACCACCCATACCGTTTCCAAGAAAAGGAGTTGAGTATGAGCAAGTGATAGGTAATAAAGATTGTGATACCTCTGGAAAGAAGAAGAAGAAAAAGAATAAGAAAGTGCAAGAAACAAAAGCCGTAAATATAAACCCGGTGAAGACAGTTCCACCAAAACCTCCACCTAGGGTAGGTGATCCGGGTGAATTTATTGTTCCTTGTCTACTTAGTGATTGTGTCATGTATGATGCACTAGCAGATTTAGGTGCAAGTGTAAGTGTTATGCCTCTTTCCTTATATAAGAGATTAGGTGTAGGTAAGTTAAGTCCAACGGATATGAGTGTTCGACTCTTTGATCAAACCATTAAGCACCCAGTTGGAATTGCTGACAACCTACCCATTCAAGTAGGTAATTTAACCTTTCTAGTTGAATTCATTGTCATTGACATAGAAGAGGACCCAAACATTCCTCTAATTTTAGGTCGACCATTCTTTGCGTCCACCGGGGCGTTATTTGATGTAGGAAATGGAAGAATGACACTTAAAAGTGGTGACAAATCTATCACCTTTATGATTCGAAAGTCTAAATCTCCACCAACCAAAACCGTTGAACCAGAAAAAATGATTGGTAAGAACCATGTTGTTTTACCAAATCCAACGGTAGTGCTTAATAATAATAAAATGCCTAAGTGTGGGGAAAATGAAGTAACACCTAATGATGACATGATAACAAAGAACCCCGTTATTTATACGAAATTAAATGACCCCATTATTAACAGTTCAATGAAGAAACTTTTTAAACGGGCTATTGATGCTAGAAGTAAGGGGAACTTTAAGTTATGTAACCGGTTAGTATCCAATCTGTCGCCTAAAGAAAGGGCGAAGCTAGTTGAATTATGGGATATTACGGAAGAAGTCGGGCACTGGCTTAAAGAAAAAGTCACAGATAGGCAAGTTGATTATGGACCAAGAGAAATTGACAATGAAGTTAATCACAATTTCAACACCACAGCTACCTAAGTGTGGGGAGATTCGAATGTTCTAAAAAGATAATGCTGTCTAAAGTTATTTGTTCTGTTATCGTGTAGTTCCGAGAATGGAATCCGATTGGTCTTTTCCGCTAGCAGACACTAAAGAACTAGTTTTCTCCCTCCATTCTGAATTTTTGTTTTGTAGGTTTTTTATGAAATTAATATGCATTTTAATTTAAGTTTTTAAAAACAAAATTTACTTTAATTCATTAAGTTGAAAAAATGATTTCTAAAATTCGTCGTGAGTTGAAGACTAGGTCATTAAGCCGAAATTACTTTACCCGAGGGCGGGGCGACAAATTTTGTTATCATTATTTTTAATTTTATTGATTTAAAGTATGCCAAAAATATTATACTTTATAAATTTTTGAAAAGTGGGGTTATAAACCAAACTTCAAAAATATATATATATATATATATGTTTGTATTTTATCTTATGTACAAAACAGGGTAAAACAACGCACTTTCAAAGACTGTCATTAAAGTTCAGCAAAAGGTACTAATTTTGACGACAAGACGCAAAACAACAAATATGATATAACAAATGAAGGAATGAACGATGAGGCGCCATCTATCATTCAACGAGCTTTGTAATTACAAACTCGGTATTTTTAATCACTTTTCTACGCTAATCACCCTCATGAATTTAAATTATAGTCTGATTTCATGCAAATGAGGGCATTACATGATCTTAAGTGTGGGGAAGGGTTATAAATTCTCTCAGGTTTATACTTGGTTTATTTGCCAAATTTTGTGAAAATTTGAAAATTTTTCAATTAAATGAAGTCAAAATCATGTTTATACATATTTATGAACGGTGAAAACTAGGTGATAATACCGAAATTATCGTTACATCGGAAAGGACATAAATTGAGAAACAACCTAAAACGATTGAATTCATTTAAAATGGAATAAAGGAGAATAAAAAGGCAAAGAAAGAAACTAAGTGTGGGGAGAATGTACCAAGTTATTCAATTAAAAACTATCTATCACATATCTTTGTACAAGATTATTGCAGGTACTTTTGTTTTGGATGATACTAATCAGTTTTACCCGATTTACTATAATACTTTTGAAAGAAAGATGGATCTACACGATGAATCAATTCCATCATTAAAAGGAAGTAAAGTCTTCCGAAAAAGAAACGCGCTTCTTGATTTAGGTCATGAAGTTGTCGTCTAGACCAGCTGTAGGTTGACGAAAAATCTAGAAAAGTCATCTCTAAAATCAGCAGGAAATCCACGGACCTCAGCATCAAACAGGGTCGCCAAGTGGTCAGATTTATCCTAACCATGAGAAGGATTTATCTCGTACAATGGGGAGGCACCGTGCAAATTAGCTTGATAAGACTAATGAATCAGATCCCCAGAAAGGATAATCTCCTTAAAGATTAAAAATCAGCTTTTAAGACTGATATTACTCAATCCTTGAGATTGACCTTAAAGATTGAGAATTCAAACTCATGGAATTCAATGATATCTAAACTCGAGCTTGAACGAGAAAATATTTTGATCAAAAATACAAACCGATTTGTTTTCTGAAAACCCATTTTCAATGCGTTCATTACCATTGAACGTAAAATCCTAGGAATTCACCTGGAATTCATTAGGTCACCTGAACCAAATCGGGTGTCAACCGTAAGAACGGTGGTTGCATAGCATGGTCGGAGACAGGACCTTGTGCCAGACCGAAAAATTATAGGATGATCTTTACTATCGCTCCTACCAAGGATAGTTCTAGCATCCGACACGTTAATAAGACCGTAATCATCTGCATGTCACGGGACATTGCCTTAACAGTTTCTTGTTCATCGCTTTCCTTTACAACCGGACGGTAGTTTACCGAAAGGTAATATACGGAACAAGTAAACTGGATGTGTGCTTTCCGATACCGGGATAGCAGTGGATTACACGAACCTAAAAGTTTTAGCCAAAATATTGATCCACAAATATATTTTGCAACACCGATGATGGATCAAATCAGAAAACTTATCTAGGGTAAAAGCTAGAATGAATTTTCAAAAGATCAAATGTTTTCATAAAGATCCAATTTCCTTAATGGATCTAAATTTTTATAGTCATGTGGGACTATAAACCATATCGTTACTACCATTGTTTATACTGCCATATCAAAATCACTGATGTACAAAGTGTGAAGAATAAAGAAGTGATTCTAGTATTTCAAGACTATATTGCTTGAGGACAAGCAACGCTCAAGTGTGGGGATATTGATAAGGCTAAAAAGGAACATATATTTCATAGCAAAATCCCCCAAGAAAGACAAGATTTTAGTTGCAATTGTTCCATTTTCAAGTAATATTCGTTTATTTTAAATAAGTGCGAAGACAAAAGGCGAAAACGACGAATTGAAGACACAAAGGTCCAAAAAGCTCAAAAGTACAAGATACAATCAAAAGGTTCAAATTATTGATGAGGAACGTCTAAAAATGACAAGAGTACAAGTTACAAAACGCAAAGTACAAAATATAAAATTGTACGCAAGGACGTTCGAAAATCCGGAACCGGGACCAGAGTCAACTCTCAACGCTCGACGCAACGGTGTAAAAATTACGAGTCAACTATGCACAAGAATAAAATATAATATTTAAATAATTCATAATAAGAATAATATTAAATAATAAAAAGTTGTTAATTGAGCATAGTTCAGGGGTCATAAGTGAAAATTCAATTTCTAAATTCGCCTATAAAAGGCTTTGTAATCGTAATGTAAAAACACACCTTTTTCTATCTTTTTCTTATTTATCAATATCAATTATCAATATCTATATTCTATATCTCTATCATAATGTTAACTTAATAAGATATAACAATAATCTTAATTTTAATTTTAAATTATGATAATAATAAGATTTATGATAGAGATCGTTTGAGTGTGTAAGTCGAAATTCTGTCCGTGTAACGCTACGCTATTTTTAATCATTGTAAGTTATGTTCAACCTTTTTACATTAATGTATCGTAACTAAGTTATTATTATGCTTATTTGAGCCGAAGTAATCGTGATGTTGGGCTAAAATATTAAGAAGGGGTTATTGAACTTTGGACCATAATTAAGGTTTGGGCAAAAGACCGACACTTGTGGAAATTGAACTATTGACTATTAATAGATGGGGGGTATTGTCTAATTGAGTGACAACTCATTGGAGTCTGTCGAACCTATCTTCAAATTAATTAACCTAATAATTAATAATGATTATGGTTGTCCTATTTAGTAATGTTCATATGGAATCTGTTATAATCATTTAATTAATCAATTGGGTTGGGTAATTGATTATTCATTCTGATCAAGTGGATGAATTAATATTCATAAACTAATTAAAACAGGGGTGGATTACATACAGTGATAACTGGTGTAATTGTTGACAGAAGTGATAACTGCGTCACAGTTTAAATCCTTAATCAGTTGGAATATTTGACTTCGGGTATAAGGGTAATTTGACGAGGATACTCGCACTTTATTTTTATGACCGATGGACTATTATGGACAAAAACCAGATAGACGTATCAAATAAACCAGGACAAAGGACAATTAACCCATGGTAATAAATTAAAATCAACACGTCAAACATCATGATTACGGAAGTTTAAATAAGCATAATTCTTTTATTATATTTCTCATCGTATCTTTATTTACTGTCATTTTATTACTCGCAATTTTATTTACTGTCATTTTTTTTATTGTCATTATTTTACGCACTTTAATTATCGTCATTTATCTTTACGCTTAAAATATAGAATCGACAAACCGGTCATTAAACGGTAAAACCCCCCTTTTATAATAATATTACTACTTATATAATTATATATATTTTGTATAAATATAGTTAAAAATATAGTAAGTATCACCAGCTCCCTGTGGAACGAACCGGACTTACTAAAAACTACACTACTCTACGATTAGGTACACTGCCTATAGTGTTGTAGCAAGGTTTAGGTATATCCCATCCGTAAATTAAAAAAACTTGTGTCATATTTTGTAGTATTTCCTAGTAAAAATAATACTATTTCGTACCCTCACGCTACATCATCAACCTTAATCACTAGTTTTTAGTGATATGTGGTGGTCTTGACATTTAGTGTATGGTTTTGGTGAAAATGGAGCATTTAATGCAGTAAGTCGTTAAATGCACTTGTGTAAGTTGTTGGTATTTAGTCCAACTAGTTTGTGTGTTGATCAAGTACTCATTGTATTAGGTACTTTGCTTTGAAGCTCACGGAAGTATAAAACCGTCACCGAATCATTAAGGTGAGTGGAATAATTATGCGTGTGAATATATAATGTATTTATTTGTGTAATATGAATGTGGTATTGTCGCGGTGTTTAAGACACTACATTCTAAGTAACGAGTGGTATTGTCACGGTGTTTAAGACACCACTCATTGGTTTGATTGACATGTGGCATTGTCGCAGAGTTTAAGACACCACATTGTCATGGGAGTGGAATTGCCGCGGTGTTCAAGGCACCACTCATTGTTGTGATTGACATGTGGAATCATCGTGGTGCTCAAGACACCACATTGTCATTGGGGTGAGTTAGTCACGGTGTTCAAGACATCACCCGGGGGATTAGTGATTACGCGGTGTTTAAGTAACACTAATGGATGTTATGAACTCCGACGGTCTTTTCTGAGTACCGTTCCCTAGTATGATTGGTTAACCATGGTTGTGTGAATTTTGTATCTTAGCATATGTAATTGTGAACTATATGCTATTGGTGTCGCTAGCTTATTGTGAATTGCGGATCTTGGTTTATGCATAATGTTTGCATAGTTGTCGAATTGCTAGCTTGTATACGGTATTGTGTAAGTGATTGCAAGTAAGTAGGTTATATATGTATATGTATAATTATTGCATTCACTAAGCATTTTGCTTACCCTCTCGTTGTTTACCTTTTTATAGGCTAGGGCGTTGACAAGGGTAAGGGCGTACGATTGGATTAGAGATCCCGCTTGTTTGATAGGGGACGCTTTTGGATGTGTTAGCTTTTGAAGTTTGACTGAGAGTTGGGTAGTTTAACCCCCAAACATCATGCTCTAGTGTCGTTTGGAATTTAAACTAATTCGGTTGAAACTTATGTATTTTGTACGAAACTCGTATTTCGGCCATATGTGGGCACGAGTTCGTAAAACTCGTTTTATCATTGAAAGGTGTTAGTTTTACATATTTGAACATGTTGTGAAAAACGTTTCATCAAAATACGTTGGGAAGTGGGAGATCTTTATTTGAAAAATGACAATTTCGGACAGAAGCTGATTTGGCCAGTGCGCGCCGCGCACCCTAAGGTGGTGCGTGTGGCGCACCCTTCTGACATAAAAAAAAATTTATTTCGCGTATTCGGGTGGTTATTGGTTTGGTTTGTTACAAGTGGTATCAGATCATAGTCTAAGGGATTTAGGCGACTTGAGATAGGTGCGTAGACTTAGACTTGTATTGTGTATGCGCTTTATACGGGACTTGTAGGAGTCGGGTCGGACCGGGGATTGCTTAGTGCCTAGGTTTAGGTGAGCTAACTATGCGCTAATTGTTTTGTGTTGTGTTTTCGCAATCATCGAGCGAGATAGACGTTGTACTAGCGATCTAATGTGACGTGCTGGCGTAACAATGATTAGCTACCATTGTTACGGGTTCAAATCGTGTCAAACAAGCAATGTACGACGATTGTGGAGCAAGATGGGGTAGTGTAGTATATAGATATATATACCTACGTGTTAAGTCCTTTCGTTTCGTCGTTTAAATTATTTCATTTTATAGAATGAAGACGAGAAGTGGACCCGAAAATGATAATGGAGGTACGAGTGAGGACGCCGAGTTTACGGCCAAGGTTGAGGCCATCTTTAAACGTCAAAAGGCGGAGTTCCTCGAGGATGTTAAGAAGATGTTTCTAGATACGATTGACGAGCAACTAGTCAATGTAGTAAATGAGCAAGTTAAGGCCGTTCTTCACGAAGATAATGTGGGAAGACGGGACTTTTTCTATAAGAACTTCAAGGATTCTCAACCTCCCACCTTTGAAGGTGAACGAGAACCTCTTAAGAGTGCCTATTGGATCTCTGATATGGAGGGGGCCTTTCGTACTTGTGAATGTCCTCTCAATAAGAAGACAAGGTACGGGTGTAGTATGTTGAGGGGTGATGCAAAGTTGTGGTGGGATGCAAAGATCCAAGTTTATGGTGAAGAACAATGCATGGAATTCACTTGGGATGAATTCAAGGCGGAATTTTTTGACAAATACCGAACTTCGGCCGATCTTAAAAGGCTTAAGGACGAGTTACGTTCCTTGAGGCAAGGGTCGATGGATTTGAACACTCTCAAATCCGTTTTCTTGTCCAAAACCCAATTTTGCCCGGAGTACGTCGGGAATGATAAAATGTTAAAGTCAGATTTCTATCGAATCTTGAATGATAGTTATCAAGTGAAGATTAGTGTGAACATGGTGAAAAGTTTCGATGAGTTGTTCAATATGGCCAAAGGTTTTGAGGCACTCGTGTTGAGAAATAGTGGTTTTACTTTTGGAAAGAGGAAGTTCGAAGCTACTAGTCATTCGAACAAGAGGGGTAAGGGTGCAACCAAGAGTGTCGGTAGTGTGAAGAAGAGTGTTCCTGAAGAATTCCGTTATTCTTGTCACAATTATGGACGAAAGGGGCATATGGATGGCACCAACCCACCTTCTACAACCAAACTCAGTTGTTATAATTGTGGTAAAGAAGGGCACAAGAGGCCGGAATGTTCCGATTTGAATAATGACCGTGTTAAGAAGTTGGAGAAGGCGGCGGGTACGGCTAGGGGTCACAATTATTTGATGACCAATGATGAGGCCAAGTAATCCAATGAAGTCGTCTCAGGTACTTTCATGGTTAACTCTAATCCAGCACGGATACTTTTTGATAGTGGTGCTAATTTGTCCTTTGTGTCGCCTTGATTTTTGCCTAAGTTAAATAAACTGCTAGCTAAGTTAAGTCATACGGTAGAAGTCAAAATAGCGGACGGTAAAACGGTGCTAGAGGTTGATGTTTGTAAAAATTGTAATGTTGTGTTTGGTACCGAAACTTTTGAAATCGATCTCATTTCGATGACTTTGGGTGATTTTGATATTGTCGTTGGTATGGATTGGCTCGATCGTTATAGAGCCGATATTGCATGCCATGAAAAATCTATTCGTGTGAAGACCCCAAGTGGGGGAGAGTTAATTATTCATGGCGATAAGCGAAGAAGACTTGTGCCGATATGCACTTTTGCACGGGCACGTCGTTTCCTTGTTAGTGGTGGCATGGCTTTTCTTGCCCATGTTGTTGATACTTGTGATGAGCCACCACCCATTCGTGAAATTCCGGTGGTAAATGAATTTGAAGACGTTTTTCTGGATGAGTTACCGGGTGTTCCAGCGGAAAGACAAGTTGAATTTCGCATTGAGTTGGTTTCGGGGGCTACCCCCATTGCTAAAATCCTTATCGTTTAACACCAACAGAAATGCAAGAGTTGTTAAATCAAACCCAAGAGTTTCTTGAAAAGGGTTTTATTCGACCGAGTGCTTCTCCATGGGGCGCTCCGGTTTTATTCGTGAAGAAGAAGGATGGTAGTATGCGGATGTGCATCGATTATCGGGAGTTGAACAAAGTGACAATCAAGAATCGTTATCCATTGCCTAGGATTGACGAATTGTTTGACCAACTCCAAGGTGCAACGTATTTCCCTAAAATCGACCTACGGTCTGACTATCACCAAATGCGGGTCCGTGAGGAAGATATCGAGAAAACGGCTTTTCGAACGCGTTATGGGTATTTAGAATTCGTAGTTATGCCTTTTGGTCTTACAAATGCACCGGCGGCATTCATGGATCTTATGAACCGAGTGTGCCAACCTATGTTGGACAAGTCAGTAATTGTGTTCATTGACGACATACTTGTTTATTCGAAGAGTATGAAGGAACACGAACATCATTTACGTGGTGTGTTGAAGACATTGCGGAAGGAGAAGTTGTTTGCAAAATTCTCCAAATGTGAATTTTGGCTAAGGGAAGTTCAATTCCTTGGTCATATTGTGAACAAAGACGGTATTCAAGTAGATCCGGGGAAGATAGAGACGGTGAAGAGTTGGGGACGACCGACTACGCCTACGGAAATCCGAAGTTTTCTCTGATTGGCCGGTTATTATCGTCGGTTTATCCAACACTTTTCCAAAATTGCTTCTCCATTGACGAAGTTGACGAGAAAGAACACGAGACTTAATTGGGAAAACGAGCAAGAAATTACTTTTCAATTATTGAAAGAGAAATTGTGTCAAGCTCCGGTGTTAGTGTTTCCGGAAGGAGTAGAAGACATGACGGTTTTTTGTGATGCTTCTTTAAATGGGCTCGGATGTGTTCTAATGCAAAGGGGTAAAGTTATCGCTTATGCCTCTCGACAATTAAAGGAACACGAAACGAGGTATCTGATGTGACAACCCGGAAATTTCCAACCAAATTTAAACTTTAATCTTTATATGTTTCCGACACCGGAAATTTCCAACCAAATTTAAACTTTAATCTTTATATGTTTCCGACACGATAAGCAATATTTGTTAAGTTAAATTTCAAGAATTTTAAACTATGTTCATACATTCATTCAACCTCGACCAGGTTCCAACGATTCACGAACCATTAAACGAATATGATTATATATGTATATGTGTATATATATTATAACTTGAAACGTAAACAAAATGTTAGATTAAATACTTTATATGATTGTATCTGTTTCAAAATGTTTGTCAATGGAATTAGAAGATAAGATCAAATGATTGAATTATCAGATATATTGAATTATGATTACAAGTCTCTGTTGAAAGGCCCACGTTGATTTGAGAAATCTTTCCATTTTAACAATATTCGGAAAATGGTAAAGTGATTTATAAATAAGAATAAATTGTCAATCATTGAGAACTAGACAAAGGATAGTGTAAGATTGAATCTCATAAAGACTCGATTGATCTATTTAGTTTCAAACGTACAAAAACGTTTTCAGTTTAAAAAGAACTTTATTATTAAAACGTATATAACTTTTATAAATATCTAGAACCACTTTTGACAACTCATTACTTAACTAGTATGATAAAGATAACGATATTTATATTTTATTTTATTAAATATATATAACAATTTAAATTAATATTATATATATTTATACGCGTATTATACGTACATAGTTTTATACTTTTACTATACTTAAACTTTACCTTTACTTTATTTTTACTTTACTTTAACTTTAATAATTCACTTTAATAATTCATACTTTAATAATTCACTTTAATAATTCATACTTTAATAATTCACTTTAATAATTCATACATTAATAATTCACTTTAATAATTCATACTTTAATAATTCACTTTAATAATTTAAAAATCTATTATAAATAGAATTCAATAGGTTTCATTATTTCATAGAAATTTGAAAATATTTTTCTCTAAACTCTCTCAATCGATTTACTTATATATATTTACTCCGTATTATTTCAAGATATTATTAGTATACATAAAATATTACGACGGAGTGCTGTCCGAGTGATTTCGAAATTGTTTTTCGAGTAGGATAGGATTAAGGAAATTATGGGTTATAGGTTTGGAGGTGATTGAGTATGGTTCATGGGTATGCTCGTGAGGTCAATATAGTGTTTATTATTTCTGCTGCGTCTACGTACCTTTCCTGCAATATTGAATCTTAATATTGATACGTGAGTACTCATAATTTAACTTTTACATACTAATAGTGTATCCCTGACTAGTGCTCGAGTATTTAGGATTATGCATGCTTGTACTTTTGATATTGCCCTTAGACGGGTTAGGTTGAATCTTGAATTAGTTACACTTGCGGTTGAGATAAGGTATAAGATATGCATGTCCTTGGAAAGCTAGCGAAAAATTAAGAACTTTTCCTTTAGATATCGAATGGTTTCGATGAACGGATTAGAAGTTATAATCAATTGAATTTTTGATATTTTTATTAAAAATGATTATTATTATCGTCATTTTTATCGTCGTTCTAGTTTTATCTTATTATTATCATTATTATTATCTTTATCAATAAAAGGGATTTATCATTAAAAATTGTTATTTTTTTATTATTACTATCGTTATTATCGTTAAAATTATAATTAGTATTATTATTATTATCCAATTATTATTATTATTATTATTATTATTATTATTATTATTATTATTATTATTATTAGTATTATTATTATTATTATTATCATTATTAATATTAATATATATATATCATTATTTAAAAATGGTTATTGTTATTGTTATTATTATTATTACTATATTATCATTAAGATAATTATTAGTATTATCGTTAATAATGTTATAGTAACTATCATTATTAATATTAGTGTAATTAAAACAAATATTTGTAACACCTAATTATTTTGATTACTATTATTATCATTATTATGAACACGATATAAAAGACGATTAAAAGCTATTAAACGAAACGATTAGGAAATAATGAGTAAGAGTATCATGATGAAATTAAAATATTATAAGATATTGATTTAGATAAAATTATCGTTCTTATTATTTTTATCATTACTATTATTATTAAAAGTATCGTTAGTATTAAAACTATCATTTTAACAAAAATTATCATTTTAATAGAAATGTCATTGTTACTATAAAATATCATTATTATTATTATTTTAAATAGAATTATTATTTTAAAGATAATATTAAAAATTATCGTAAATATTAAAGTTATCATAATTAAAATTATCGTTTTATCATAATGTCATCTTAGTAATTATAAATATTGATATTTTTATAATAATAATTATTATTACAAAATAATACAACTTTTACTTACTATCATTATAGATATTATTTTATCAAATAAATATGTGATACAAACATATTTTACTACGTGTAATAACTTACTTTAATAATACCTATCATATTATCTTTATGATATTAAATGAACCCTATAAATTTTATTACTTAATATATATAAAAGAATATTTTATTATATAAATTTAATATAAAATTTTATTTATTACTAAATAAATTATATTATTTACTCTAATAAATCTTTTAAAAATATTTAAAAATATAAAACGACGATATTTAAACTATATATTAATCATGTATAGATTTTTGGAAATTATTTTGAGTCAAATTTACTTTTGTTGACTTTTGCATATTAGTCTCGAGCATTAGGATTATGGTACACTATGACTTGACCTAATTTGTTAGACAAATATTGACCAACACATAAATATATATATAATTAATTTAGGTTCGTGAATCCGAGGCCAACCTTGCACTTGTTCAATGACGTTATATGTATTTTTACTACGAAATACAGTATGGTGAGTTTCATTTACCCTTTTTAATCTTTACGTTTTTGGGCTGAGAATACATGCAAATTCTTTATTAACTGTTTTACAATATTTATATGCGTGAGTTTCATTTGCTCCCTTTTACTCTTTACGTTTTTGGGCTGAGAATACATGCAAATGCTTTATTAACTGTTTTACAATAATTATATGCGCGAGTTTCATTTGCCTTTTTACCCTTTATATTTTTGGGACTGAGAATACATGCGCTTTTATAAATGTTTGACGAAATAGACATAAGTAATTGAAACTACATTCTATGGTTGAATTATCAAAATCGAATATGCCCCTTTTTATTAAAGTCTGGTAATCTAAGAATTAGGGAACAGACACCCTAATTGACGTGAATCCTAAAGATAGATCTATTGGGCCTAACAAACCCCATCCAAAGTACCGGATGCTTTAGTACTTCGAAATTTATATCATGTCCGAAGGAGGATCCCAGAATGATAGGGGATATTCTTATATGTATCTAGTTAATGTCGGTTACCAGGTGTTCACCATATGAATGATTATTTTTGTCTCTATGCATGAGACGTATATTTATGAGAACTGGAAATGAAATTCTTGTGGTCTATTAAAATCATGAAAATAAATGATTATGATAAACTAATGAACTCACCAACCTTTTGGTTGACACTTTAAAGCATGTTTATTCTCAGGTGTTAAAGAAATCTTCCGCTGTGCATTTACTCATTTTAAATATATTACTTGGAGTCTTTCATAGCATATTTCGAAGAACGTTGCATTCGAGTCATTGAGTTCATTAAAGATTATTATTAAATCAATTTATAGTTGGATAGTGGATATTATGAAATGGTATGCATGCCTGTCAATTTTTGATGTAAAGAAAGTTTGTCTTTTAAAAACGAATGCAATGTTTGTAAAATGTATCATATAGAGGTCAAATATGTGATGCCCCGTACAAAACCATCGTGTACGAATCATCAACAACAGGATCATTACAAGGTTAAGTACTATATGCTGTAATTAATGAAGTTGCATTCACGATAAAAAGGTGATGTCATAACCGACATCAAATGTTTTACATTTCAAAAGCATGCTTCACTAAGTAGAAGCAAATAAAGAAGTGTACGTGACCACAATGGTCGTTACAAGTCATAGTTCAAAAGTACGAATGTTTGAATGCAAAGTAAAGTAGTTCATGCATGGACAACTCTAAGCAGCGGGTGTCTACAGCACAACAAGTAAGACAGCGGAAGCAACCTCAAGCACCTGAGAAATACATGCTTAAAAACGTCAACACAAAGGTTGGTGAGCTATAGTTTAAGTATAACAGTATGTAAGGTAGGCCACGAGATTTCAGTGCTACAAAGAGCGTTTCAAAACAGTATGATAAAGTATATGTTAACCATGGGCACTTGGTAACTAACTTAACGTTTAAAATACCCCCTGAAAGTACACTTGGCGAGTGCATATGTTTACGAAGTATTAAACACTCGTTGACTGCTAGCGCGACTAGCCCGAGTGGGGATGTCAAACCCTATGGATCCATATCTAAGATTCGCGTTCACGGTTCAAAAACCAATGATTAAACGTTACCGAGCTAAAGGGAATGTTTCTGCCGTTATATAACCCACACATATATAAGTTTAAGTACTCGTGCCTAGTATGTAAAACATAAAATCCGCATGTATTCTCAGTTCCCAAAATAAGTTAAAGTAAAAAGGGAATGCTATAACTCACAATGATATGTAGCGGTAAAGTAGTAGTCGGGATAGGTGTGCAAGTAAATGGTCCGAAGTCCTCAACCTAAGTCAAATAGTACTAAGTCAGTAAATCATCTTAATAGGTTTAAAAGTATGTATTTAAGGTCTTAAGGGTCATCATCAATCATCATTAAACAAAAGGCGTAAAGTAAGTTTCGTTTATGAAAGTAGTTTTCAACAAAGTCTGACTTCAGTCAGTCACCACGGCCTCTACCCTTACTGAATTAAGGTGAGACCAGTGGCCATGGCTCCGTCTATGAGTCCCTTAAGTGTGGTAAAATTTACAGAAGCAAACTCGTCTTGGTTTGACCGTGGCGACGGTCTAAGTGCGAGTAGGTCAGAAATTTCTGCACAACGTTAAAGGACATAGTGACGATCGGAGGGCCATAAATCCTAAACCGTAACTCGGATTAAGACGAGTCCTATATGAAAAGTTATCTACTCGAAAATTTATATTTAAAAATCAAGGTTAGAACAGCCCAGGTCTACTGGTCTGTTCCAGAAGCATCAGGTCAGTAGGTTTTGGACAGAACAGTGAGTTTGAGAAGGGTTCCGGTGGTCTTGGTGCTTGATGTTCATCATGGTTCTCATCCTTGATGCATATAGCTTCAAGTGTACAACTCATTGATGTATCTAAATCATCTTAAAAAATTCTTGACCATCATAACCCTAGTGCAAGTCTAAGACATGAAGCACAACTCACTTAAGAGTTGTATGAAGTTTGATGAACCAAAGTTACATCAAAGTCTTAGATCTAACACATACATGAACTATAAACTTGAAAGTTAACTAACTAATCAAGATCATAAGTAGTAGAACATAGTTCTTAGTTTGATCTTGAAGATCCAAGACTCAAAAGTCTAGATCCAAAGTTATATTTAAAGAAAACTTGTTTGTGTGTTCTTGAACTTCCAAGGTTAACTTAATTTGTTCAAGAGATATGAGATCAAGACTAACTTGTAGTACTTGACCATATAAACTAACTACATGAAATTAAAGTGCATAAATTGAAGAAGTAAACTTAAATAAACAAGAAAATATTCATGGTTGTTCATACTTTTAAAGATTCAACCAAAGTTGATCTTTAAGTAAAGTAAACTTTAAGTTTACTTCCATGACTTACAAGTATGTCTTTAATCAACACAAGAACTTTATAATCTTTGAAATATTATATGTAGAACCTAAACTAGAGAGTTTAGTTCTTGATTGTTCTTGTTAAAACAAGATAAAAGATGAATCAAACTAGAAAGTTAGATTCTTGAAACATGTAAGTAAATAATAACAATTAACAAGACAAGTAACATTAACAACAAAGAACAACAAATGATGATGATGATTAAGGGTTGTTAGTTTGGTTTTTAACAAGGAAAGAAGAAGAGAAAGAGCTTCAAGTTACTTACTATCTTTTAGAGAAAAAGAGAGAAAAGAGAGTAAGTTTGATGAATGTGTGTGAAGTAAAATGGAACTAGTGAAGAGTGTAAGTAATAAGTGAATGAAAAAAAATTTAAACTCCCTCTCATGGCCAAGTGCCCACGGTTTTACAGCAGAAAATGGGGGGGAGGGATTAGTTTTGTGGTCATTTGCAAGTAAAGCTTCAAAAGTTGGATAAAGAATGGTTATGCATGGGGATTTTGGTAACTAGATTCTTCATGTCTTCCAAACTAACTAGTTAAGGTTCAATTAATACTTACACTTTGAAAGAGTGGGCTAAAGGTCCATTAATAAATGTAGGGTGGGCTTATAAGCCCAAGTTCAAGAGTCCATTACACTAGCAAAGGCCAAGTTCAAATAAATCACAAGTTAAACCAATTAAAGCCCAAGTAACTAACTAATAGCCTTAGTTAATTAAAATGATTAATAAATTTAATCATGAATGTAAATAATATCTAAAAATATTATTCGTGAAAGTTCCGGGTGTCACAAAGACGTTTCGGGCCCTTAAAAGTCAAGTACGGGCAATCATGGCAACATGTAAATGTAATAACGTACATTCGTTTAAACACGCGTATTAATAATAATAATTATTAATAAAATAACATTGGAATTTCCAGGGTCGTTACATTACCCACCTGTTAAAGAAAATTTCGTCCCGAAATTTAAGCTGAGGTAGATGGAGGAGTTGGGAAAAGGTGAGGATACTTCCGCATCATTTGATCCTCTCGCTCCCAAGTAAACTCAGGTCCTCATTTGGCATTCCATCGTACTCGTACAATTGGAATCTTGTTGCATTTCAAAGTTTTGATCTCACAATCCATAATCTCAACAGGCTCTTCCACAAAGTGGAGTTTGTCGTCAATCATAAGTTCTTCCAATGGTATGATAAGTTCGGGTGCAGCAAGACACTTCTTCAAGTTTGATACATGGAAGGTAGGATGAACTGAGCTCAATTGTGCTTGTAGATCCAAACGGTATGCAACTGGTCCAACACGTTCCAAGATCTCGAAAGGACCAATGTTTCGTGGGTTCAACTTTCCATGTTTTCCAAAACGGATCACACCTTTCAAAGGTGCAACCTTCAACATTACACGATCACCAACATTAAATTCAAAGTCCTTACGTTTAAGATCGGCATAACTCTTTTGGCGATCACGGGCAGTCTTAAGTCTAGCTTGAATCTGAGCAATCTTCTCTGTGGTTTCGTGGACTACCTTGGGTCCGGTGATTTGCTTTTCGCCTACTTCGGCCCAACAAATAGGAGATCGGCACTTATGGCCATACAATGCTTCAAAAGGTGCAGCATTAATGCTAGAGTGATAACTGTTGTTGTACGAGAATTCGGCGAGTGGCAAATGTCTTTCCCAGGCCTTTCCAAAATCAATGATACATGCACGCAACATGTCCTCCAAGGTCTGAATCGTGCGTTCACTTTGCCCGTCAGTCTGAGGGTGATAAGCAGTACTCATGTCGAGACGAGTTTCCATGGCTTCTTGCAAGGAACGCCAAAATCTAGAAGCAAAACGGGGATCGCGATCGGAGATGATCGATAAAGGTACACCATGACGAGATACAACCTCTTTGATGTACAGCTGAGCAAGTCTTTCCATTGTATCAGTTTCCTTCATCGCCAGGAAGTGTGCAGATTTGGTAAGGCGGTCAACAATAACCCAGATGGTATCCTATCTACCCACCGTCTTTGGTAGCTTGGTGATGAAATCCATTGTTATCCTTTCCCACTTCCATTGTGGGATTTCCGGCTATTGAAGTAACCCAGAAGGTCTCTGATGTTCGGCCTTAACTTTCAAACAAGTCAAACACTTCCCAACATAAGTTGCAACGTCCTTCTTAAGATTCGGCCACCAATACTGTTCTTTAAGGTCGTGGTACATTTTACCCGCTCCAGGATGAATCGAATATCTCGATTTGTGTGCTTCATCAAGTATCAGGTTTCGTAGATCTCCATAACAAGGTACCCAAATTCTTCCGGCATAACATCGGAGTCCAGACTCCCTAACCTCGAATCGAGAGACAAGTATGTTCAAATGTTCGTGAGATATGTTCTCCTCCTTGAGAGCCTTAACTTGGGCTACTCTGATCTGGATGTTGAGGTTCGAATGGATGGTGATGTTCAGAGCCCTAACACGAAGAGGTGCCGTCCTCTCCTTTCGGCTTAAAGCGTCAGCTACAACATTGGCCTTGCCAGGGTGATAACGGAGTTCACAATCGTAGTCGTTGAGCGTCTCGATCCATCGACACTGTCTCATATTCAGTTGCTCCTGATCGAAGATGTGCTGGAGACTCTTATGATCGGTGAATATAGTGCTCTTAGTTC
This sequence comes from Rutidosis leptorrhynchoides, assembly GCF_046630445.1. Taxonomy (NCBI): domain Eukaryota; kingdom Viridiplantae; phylum Streptophyta; class Magnoliopsida; order Asterales; family Asteraceae; genus Rutidosis; species Rutidosis leptorrhynchoides. The sequence continues at coordinate 298,709,661 of NC_092343.1, read as the reverse complement.
CATACAAATAATGTCTCCACAATTTGAGCGCAAAGACAACGGCTCCAAGTTCAAGATCATGTGTAGTGTAGTTCCGCTCGTGAATCTTCAATTGGCGGGAGGCATAGGCAATAACCTTTGATCGTTGCATCAGTACACAACCAAAACCACTCTTTGATGCATCACAATAAACAACGAAATCGTCACTGCCTTCGGGAAGCGATAGGATAGGTGCGGAGGTTAACTTCTTCTTCAAAGTTTGGAATGCTGATTCATGTGCGGGTTCCCAAATGAACTTCTTGCCCTTGTGAGTCAGCGCGGTCAAAGGACGCGCAATCAGAGAAAATCCTTCGATGAATCTTCGATAGTAACCGGCGAGACCTAGGAATTGGCGAATATGAGTCGGAGTAGTAGGGTCTCCCACTTGCTGATGGCTTCAATCTTGGCGGGATCAACTTTGATACCCTGGTCACTTACAACATGACCCAGAAACTGTACTTCCTTCAACCAAAATTCACACTTGGAGAATTTGGCATAAAGTTGCTCTTATCTTAAGAGTTCAAGCACTAATCGGAGGTGTTGCTCATGTTCTTCTTCGCTCTTAGAGTAGATGAGGATATCATCTATGAAGACGATAACAAACTTATCCAAGTAAGGCTTGCAGACACGATTCATGAGATCCATGAACACGGCAGGTGCATTGGTCAAACCGAATGGCATCACGAGGAACTCATAATGACCATAACAGGTTCTGAATGCAGTCTTCATCACGTCACTTTCCTTCACCCTCAACTGGTGATAGCCGGATCGCAAATCGATCTTTGAGTAGACACTCGATCCTTGTAGTTGATCAAAATGATCGTCAATTCGTGGAAGAGGATACCGATTCTTGATAGTCAATTTGTTGAGTTCACAGTAGTCGATACACATACGGAAGGATCCATCCTTCTTCTTCACAAACAACACAGGTGCGCCCCAAGGTGAGAAACTTGGTTGGATAAATCCACGGTCTAACAGCTCTTGTAGTTGACTCTGTAATTCTTGCATCTCAGAAGGTGCGAGTCTATAAGGTGCGCGAGCTACAGGTGCTGCTCCTGGCACTAAGTCAATCTGAAACTCTACTGCTCTCTGCGGCGGTAATCTAGGCAATTCTTCTGGGAAGACATCGGAGAATTCGTTCACAATTCGAACGTCGTTCACGCTCTTCACCTCAGTTTCTACCGCTTTCACATGTGCTAGGACAGCAAAGCGTCCCTTCTTCATAATCTTTTGCGCTTTCACGCAACTAATGAGGTTCAACTTCGAGGTACATCTCTCTCTATAGATAACCAGTGGTTCGCCATCTCCTTGTGGTATGCGAAGTGCTTTATCTCCACAGATAACATCGGCCTTTATCTTGCTCAACCAATCCATACCGACGATCACGTCAAAACTTCCCAGTTTGATAGGTATCAAATCAATTTCAAAATCTGCACCAGCTATGTTGATAATAGCTCCACGACTAATATGGTCAACCTTTTCAAGTTTTCCATTGGCGAGCTCGACAAGCATACTCTCTTTTAACGGGACTAATGACCAATTTATCTTATCGCAAAAATATCTACATACATAACTTCTATTCGCACCAGTATCAAACAAGACAGAAGCTAAAAGATTGTTGATTTTGAATATACCTGTCACCAAGTTGGGGTTATCGCATGCATCCCTTGCATTAACATTAAAAGCTCTAGCACGCGGTGGTCCGCCATCCTTTCGTTTGTTCGGGCACTCGTTTCTGAAATGGCCCGTCTGCCCGCATTCGTAACACTTTTTCGGCCCGTTGGTGTTCGGCCTCCCTGTCATCGTGGTAGTCTTGCAGTCTCTACCGATGTGCCCCCTCTTCTTGCACTTCTCACAAACAGCATTACAATACCCGGTGTGGTGCTTGTAGCACCTCTTGCATTGTGGTAGCGTGCCCTTGTAGTTCGGGTTGGAGTTGTTGTTGTTGTTGGGGTTGGGGTTGTTGTTGTTTTGCCTGAACCCTTCATGTCGCTTCACCGGGTTTTGATCATAGTTTCTACCCCTGTTGTTGTTATTGTTGTTGTTGTGGTTGTTGTGGTTGTTGTCCCATTTCCTCTTTTCACTACTACCAGCTTCAAACTTAGCCTTCTCCGGCTCATCAATAAGGATCTGATTCATGAGGGTATGCGCCATGCGCATTGCTTCGGGAACATTCGGTGGTTTGGATGAGGTGACATTACCCTTGATGGACTTAGGAAGTCCCGAGAAGTATTTCTCCATGCGCTTGAATTCGGGGGTGACCATGGTCGGACACATCAGTGCTAACTCCGAAAACCTACGATTGTAACTGTTAAGGTCGTTCCCTAAGGCCTTTAACTGCATAAATTCGATTTCCATCTTCTGAATTTCGGTTCTCGGACAATACTCATCAATCATAGCCGCCTTGAATTCCTCCCATGGCGTAGCATACGCCTCATCGATACCTTTCGCTTGAGCTAACGTGTTCCACCACGTTAGCGCGCTGTCTGATAGCGTGCAAGATGCAAACTTGGTCTTATTGTCCTCCGAACAGTTGCTAACTCGGAATATTGATTCAAGTTTCTCGAACCATCTGGTGAGACCAACTGGTCCCTCGGTGCCGCTGAAGTTATGCGGTTTGCAGCTCTGGAATTCCTTGTATGTACACCCATTTCGAACGGGTGGAATAATCGGTGGTGGTGGCGGTGGAGCTTCGAGATTTCTTTCTGCTAGGGCTGCAGTGACCCGTTCGTTGATCATGTCCTCAATCTGGGCTGCGGTAGGTGTGGTTCTTCCGTTAGCCATGATATTCTAAACAAAATTTTTGACCCAAGTCAAAATCCAGCATTCGATATATAGTAATATAGTACATAGTAACCAACATGGAATCAAATTATCACTTGTTATTAAATAATGCATCTAAGTACAAATACCACATAATCATCGTACAGCAATGTAAATAGAACATCGTGCAAGAATTAAATAACGCAAAGTTCCATTCATTAATAATAATAAGTTTCATACATCTGAATAAGTTCGTACAATACATGTGAAATACATGAAACTATATCTAGATTACATCATGAAATCTAAATACAAGGTCCTATGGTGAAGGCGGGTGAACTGCTCCTTGAGCCAACTACTCCTCGAGCTCAGTGACTCGAGCTCGGATAGTCTCAGTCTCCCTCATCAGTTCCTCGTTAGAGGGAGCTGGTGGGGCAGGCGGTGCAGGTGGGGCGGGTGGTGCGGGTGGTGCCTGTGGTGCTGATGTAGATGGTCCGGCTCCGGATGTAGACGGTACGTCCCTAGATGTAAGTGGTCCGTATCTAAATCTAGGTGGTACGGATCCAGGAATAGTCAATACGTAACGGAGAACCTTACGTATCTGTGGGTCGGCAGGGTATGGCACAACTCGTTTACGAGCAGTAACCCTACGACGATGGCCAAAAGCATCAGTAAAAGCACGACCTCCATTCACCCCTGGAATGACGGTGCCGTCGAAACGGTACCGCTTCTTCGGCGGGGTGGAGGGTGCCTGAATAGGTCTATCAGCAGGATCCTCATCATCACTGGAGTCGTCTGATGATGAAGAATCGGCGGATGATGAGTCATCCGAATCGTGTGGTGGTGACACTGGTGGCTGAGCTGGTAATCCGAAGCGTCCGAAGGCGGCCAACATCTGTCTGTGTCTGCCAGGTGGAATCACGACTAAACGTCCGTCGGGAGTGCGTCGGCAAGGCGTGCGCATGTGGTTACGAAAAGGCCCTTCCCTGAACTCTGCGGGGATCTCAATACCACCAATGCGGGGCTGTGACCTCGAGGGTCCGGGAGCAGAAACTGGGGCAGGTGCACTAGTACCATCTCTGGAAGTGGAAGCGCCGCGATCACTAGTGGGTGTCGGGGCCGGTGTATCGGCAGTAGCAGCAGCAGGTGTAGCAGTAAGTAGGACGACGGGGTCTGAGTCTGTACTGCCCGAAATGCCAGCAGGTGGAACATCCGACATCTGAACAAGGAAAAATAAATTTTCCATGTCAGTATGTCATAAAGCAAGCAAATAATAGGCCAACAGTTTAAATCATGTATAACGGTAACTAGCATGGCAATAATAGTAATTCGTATGAAAGTAGCATGCAATTGAAAGCAAGTAACATCATGCAGTAGTGAAATCATGTAGTAGCATACGACATATAGCAGAAAAAGTAAGCAGTAGCATGAAGTAAATTCAGCGGAAACAAGTAAACTAGCAAGTTGTAGATTAGTCCTATTAGTGAATCCTACTCGGGTCGGTCTTATACTCACTAATGCAACCTAATTCCCTACAACCAATGCTCTGATACCAAATGTGATGCCCCGTACAAAACCATCGTGTACGAATCATCAACAACAGGATCATTACAAGGTTAAGTACTATATGCTGTAATTAAAGAAGTTGCATTCATGATAAAAAGGTGATGTCATAACCGACATCAAATGTTTTACATTTCAAAAGCATGCTTCACTAAGTAGAAGCAAATAAATAAGTGTACGTGACCACAATGGTCGTTACAAGTCATAGTTCAAAAGTACGAATGTTTGAATGCAAAGTAAAGTAGTTCATGCGTGGACAACTCTAAGCAGCGGGTGTCTACAGCACAACAAGTAAGACAGCGGAAGCAACCTCAAGCACCTGATAAATACATGCTTAAAAACGTCAACACAAAGGTTGGTGAGCTATAGTTTAAGTATAACAGTATGTAAGGTAGGCCACGAGATTTCAGTGCTACAAAGAGCGTTTCAAAACAGTATGATAAAGTATATGTTAACCGTGGGCACTTGGTAACTAACTTAACGTTTAAAATACCCCCTGAAAGTACACTTGGTGAATGCGTATGTTTACGAAGTATTAAACACTCGTTGACTGCTAGCGCGACTAGCCCGAGTGGGGATGTCAAACCCTATGGATCCATATCTAAGATTCGCGTTCACGGTTCAAAAACCAATGATTAAACGTTACCGAGCTAAAGGGAATGTTTCTGCCGTTATATAACCCACACATATATAAGTTTAAGTACTCGTGCCTAGTATGTAAAACATAAAATCCGCATGTATTCTCAGTTCCCAAAATAAGTTAAAGTAAAAAGGGAATGCTATAACTCACAATGATATGTAGCGGTAAAGTAGTAGTCGGGATAGGTGTGCAAGTAAATGGTCCGAAGTCCTCAACCTAAGTCAAATAGTACTAAGTCAGTAAATCATCTTAATAGGTTTAAAAGTATGTATTTAAGGTCTTAAGGGTCATCATCAATCATCATTAAACAAAAGGCGTAAAGTAAGTTTCGTTTATGAAAGTAGTTTTCAACAAAGTCTGACTTCAGTCAGTCACCACGGCCTCTACCCTTACTGAATTAAGGTGAGACCAGTGGCCATGGCTCCGTCTATGAGTCCCTTAAGTGTGGTAAAATTTACAGAAGTAAACTCGTCTTGGTTTGACCGTGGCAACGGTCTAAGTGCGAGTAGGTCAGAAATTTCTGCACAACGTTAAAGGACATAGTGACGATCGGAGGGCCATAAATCCTAAACCGTAACTCGGATTAAGACGAGTCCTATATGAAAAGTTATCTACTCGAAAAGTTCTATTTAAAAATCAAGTTTAGAACAGCCCAGGTCTACTGGTCTGTTCCAGAAGCATCAGGTCAGTAGGTTTTGGACAGAACAGTGAGTTTGAGAAGGGTTCCGGTGGTCTTGGTGCTTGATGTTCATCATGGTTCTCATCCTTGATGCATATAGCTTCAAGTGTACAACTCATTGATATATCTAAATCATCTTAAAAAATTCTTGACCATCATAACCCTAGTGCAAGTCTAAGACATGAAGCACAACTCACTTAAGAGATGTATGAAGTTTGATGAACCAAAGTTACATCAAAGTCTTAGATCTAACACATACATGAACTATAAACTTGAAAGTTAACTAACTAATCAAGATCATAAGTAGTAGAACATAGTTCTAATGTTTGATCTTGAAGATCCAAGACTCAAAAGTCTAGATCCAAAGTTATATTTAAAGAAAACTTGTTTGTGTGTTCTTGAACTTCCAAGGTTAACTTAATTTGTTCAAGAGATATGAGATCAAGACTAACTTGTAGTACTTGACCATATAAACTAACTACATGAAATTAAAGTGCATAAATTGAAGAAGTAAACTTAAATAAACAAGAAAAGATTCATGGTTGTTCATACTTTTAAAGATTCAACCAAAGTTGATCTTTAAGTAAAGTAAACTTTAAGTTTACTTCCATGACTTACAAGTATGTCTTTAATCAACACAAGAACTTTATAATCTTTGAAACATTATATGTAGAACCTAAACTAGAGAGTTTAGTTCTTGATTGTTCTTGTTAAAACAAGATAAAAGATGAATCAAACTAGAAAGTTAGATTCTTGAAACATGTAAGTAAATAATAACAATTAACAAGACAAGTAACATTAACAACAAAGAACAACAAATGATGATGATGATTAAGGGTTGTTAGTTTGGTTTTTAACAAGAAAAGAAGAAGAGAAAGAGCTTCAAGTTACTTACTATCTTTTAGAGAAAAAGAGAGAAAAGAGAGTAAGTTTGATGAATGTGTGTGAAGTAAAATGGAACTAGTGAAGAGTGTAAGTAATAAGTGAATGAAAAAAATTTTAAACTCCCTCTCATGGCCAAGTGCCCACGGTTTTATAGCAGAAAATGGGGGGGAGGGATTAGTTTTGTGGTCACTTGCAAGTAAAGCTTCAAAAGTTGGATAAAGAATGGTTATGCATGGGGATTATTGTAACTAGATTCTTCATGTCTTCCAAACTAACTAGTTAAGGTTCAAGTAATACTTACACTTTGAAAGAGTGGGCTAAAGGTCCATTAATAAATGTAGGGTGGGCTTATAAGCCCAAGTTCAAGAGTCCATTACACTAACAAAGCCCAAGTTCAAATAAATCACAAGTTAAACCAATTAAAGCCCAAGTAACTAACTAATAGCCTTAGTTAATTAAAATGATTAATAAATTTAATCATGAATGTAAATAATATCTAAAAATATTATTCGTGAAAGTTCCGGGTGTCACAAAGACGTTTCGGGCCCTTAAAAGTCAAGTACGGGCAATCATGGCAACATGTAAATGTAATAACGTATATTCGTTTAAACACGCGTATTAATAATAATAATTATTAATAAAATAACGTTGGAATTTCCAGGGTCGTTACAAAATACTTCGCAATGTAATCAACTTTTGTGAATCGTTTATAATGTATATGAACGGGTCCTTCCAGTTGGTATCAGAGCGGTGGTCTTAGCGAACCAGGTCTGCATTAGTGTGTCTAACTGATAAGTCGATAGGATGCATTAGTGAGTCTGGACTTCGACCGTGTCTGCATGTCAAAAGTTTTGCTTATCATTTTGTGTCAAAAATTAACTACTTATCATCCTCAGGAAATTACCTGCTTATCATTTTTAGTCTAAGACACGTCTTGCTGCATTGATTGCATGAATAGTGTATAGACAAAAATTCATATCTTAGCATATCTGCTAAATCATATCTTATCGTATCTGTTACTTTAAACTTTGCCTGACATATCCCGCAAAGTCCTCCGTAATCTACGAAATCTTTTGATCTATATATATATATATATATATATATATATATATATATATATATATATATATATATATATATATATATATATATATATATATATATATATATATATATATATATATATATATTCTATGTAATTAGAATACCATGCGTTAGCCAAAATCATTTCATATCGAAAAAAAAATCCTTTATCCAATCGTACGAAATGGAATTCGTCATCAGTTCAAGTCACTCAGATTCCGAAATGGAATCCCATTCAAGCTCCGAAAGCAGTGTGACCGGAATAGATCAACCAATCAGTCATCACCTATTCTGGATGAATTGGGGATGGGTTCGTAGCCTCCTCAATCATTGGAGACAAGAAGAAGGTGATCCCTTCCATCCACCACATTGCCCTCTTGACGAAGAACCTGAAGCACTTACCGGCGAACCTATCCAAAACACCATTTTATCGCTCATTTCCATAGTATCTCGTCACGATTATATATTACATCAAATTTTAGATTTTATTTATCCGCTCATCCGAACCGACAATCACCCCGGTGTAATAGAAGAAGTCAACAAGCTTCGCGCTCGGGTAGTAGCTTTGGAGAATATGGTGCAGAGATTACAAACACCAGCAGCAGAATCAGCAGCATAACCAGTACCACCATCATCAACGCCAACAGTACCATTACCACCTCCAACCACAACCGCGTCGTAAACCTCAACTTCACAATCTGTCCCATGAGCATCAACGTCATACGCACCATAGATACCAAGGAGTACCAACAACAATAACTGACGAAGTATTAATTCATAACTTCATTGGAGAAACATTCCGCGGCGATTATGTAATCTCTAAAGTCTTAGAGATTATCTAATCTAGCCCTAACCATAAATCAGTTAAGCGAACCAAAATGATAGAAGGAAGAGTAGAAACCCTGACAAAAATGGTGTGTGATTAACAAGCTAAACTTGCTTTACCAACAGCATCAACAGTACCGTCAGCGTTACCAGCATCGTGAGTACAGTCAACATCCGTATCAACAACACCGATAACATCACAAACTCCATCAGTTCAAGAATCACTGTGGACATCATTACGAATCAATAACGTGTATATTGTATCAACGAGTTATGAAGAATTAACTCATTCCCTCTGAAGAAATTATATGTATATTATATATATATTTTGAAATAAATCTTTCTGTGCTAAGCTATTGTGTGTGAATCTTAAGTACTCGGTTAATTCATATTACAATTATGCAATAATGTACGTCCTTCGGCCGCAACTTAACCAGCGTTAACTACAATCTCTGTCGCAATTCAACAAATTCCAATTCATAATAAATCAAGTATATATTTGATTTTACACTTTTATCATCGATATACCCGAAACTTTTCAGATAACATCATTCGTACTTTGCGAAATTCACAAGAATTTCACGAACCAAACATCATACATCAACAAATAACAAACTATTGATTCATAATTTCAATGTCATTAAAGAAATACTGCGTAAAAGTTATGTACTTTTTAAAGCCTTTAGGGAATATTCAATTCTAGTTTCAACCGTAAATCAAATGAGTTTAATTTAACATTAACTCATTAAATCTATGTTACATCTGAAGAAAATATACATATATATATTTTCATAAAGACTGTAATAAAATTCTTTTGTACAAAATATTAATTGTGAAATTTTTTTTAACGGGTAGGTAATACCCGAGAGATATATAAATTCACAATTAATATGTTACATTCTTCGAATCTGATTCAGCAAATCATCCATTATACTCTCTACTTTCACAACAATATACATTCTTTTATAGAAATCAAAACAACCATACTCATTCAAAATTTAATTACATATTCTGATTTTGAAATCTCAAAATTCAACTTGAGATATGACCAAAATCATCACTCTTAGATCCTTACATCTTTCACAAGCTATATTTTGACTTCAAAACTGTGTTAGAATATCAAATGTATGTTAACGATTACAATCTGTGTTCAAACCCTTCAAAAATTTCTGAAGACACTTCGAATGATGAGCAATCGAGATGATGATCCAACCACATGTTACCCACAGTTATGTACTCGAAAAACTCTTGAAACCAAAGTAAAAGTTTAAACAACGTATCCGCGTCAGATTCTTTGGCATTTATTAGCAAAAATAACTTTGCGACTCCTATTCAAAGTAGCCAGTTTTGTCACAGCTCCAGCAAGTCAACTTCGACTTTTCAGTCAGACTAACCTTATTATAACCTTGAGATATACACCATCGTTACCAGGGAACCTTTTATATTCCACCACATTATTGGCAGATGTACCAACAACTTCATTACCCTTTGACTTTAGCCTCTCCAAAAAGTCATTATAATTATTCATTGAAACCCCATCATTTACTCATTCGCATCTTGTAATGAGAATTGCCATACGAATCATTGGGAATTAGCAATCAGTATTTTGAAATCTCACAGCATGTCTACGCCAACAGTTATATGTGTATATATAACGTCTATCTTCTGGACTTAATTTGAATGTGAAGTTTCTGAAAAACACTCTACGAATTGGTTCTCCGAAAATGGAAAAAATGCTGATGAAGCAGCAAAAACTATAAACGACTTTGAACGGTAAAAGCTGGATGATAATGATGAAGTGTGCTGGTAAAGCACAGAAAAAGAGAAGTTTTGGAACTGGAAAACGGATTGAGCAAAGTAGGAAGGAGGCTGTGGACAAATTACAAAAACTGAACCTGACTTCAAAGGATCCAAATGATTCAGTACCTGCTGAAGTCATTAACGAATACCTTGCTCCTGACTCTAAACCCCTGCGGACAATATTCTTCATCATCCTCTGATATTAGAAATTCTAAAATATCATCATATCTTTCATTATAAATATCCTCCATATTTCTGAAGATATTTTCTTAATTTTTCTTATTTGAAATCATTTACCTCTTCGCGCTATCTGTATTACATCATAAAAGAAACTATTTTTGTTTCTAAATTCTGAAACATTCAAGTTTAAAATAGGAATATTTTGAAGTAGTGTTGGGAACTGAAGCATGAATAGTATAATATAATGACACTTGATCAATGTGATTATATTACAGTAAGTCATGCTGAGTTTCTAAATGGAACGTGATGATTCACAGATCATAACATCATCATGTGCCATGTTATACGACTCTTGTATTCTATTTAACCTCTAAAATATCAAGAAAATATTTCTTGATAAGGTATTCTAGTAATTTGACAAGTCAAGATCGTGCCATCACAATTTCCTTCCTAGAACATTAACAATTTTTATTCCGAAATTCATATCTGTGAATTCTGGACCATTACAAGCGGTGATTAATCGCAAGAAGAAGAAACGAAAGGACAAAACTCCGAAATAGAAATTGGGGTATAAATTGCAGCAAATAAAAGAGAGCATTAACTGTGAATGATAATGATTATAGAAGATAGAAGCAGAGACTTTGAAATATAAGGGAACATATAAAGCCCAACGACAAACCAGAAATTATAAACCATATATATCGATGCATATAGCAATATAAAGACACGGGAGAACTAGAAACACTATAAACCCAAGAGTATAGTAGAAGTAAATAGATTCTTCCGGCGGTAGATGAAAAAGAAGAATGACCGATATGAAAGTTAGAAGTATATCGAGAATCAGAACTGGATGGAGCATATTGATGAATACTTTAAAATATGAGTTGAGGGGGAAAGAATAGAAGGTGATGAAACATGACTAGGAACTTAGAAATCAATAGATTTAACTCACACAATGGCGGAATAAGTTAATCAAACCCTCTAGTGAATAGGTTAAGTTTTTTTTTTGATTAATTTAGTCAAACCACAACTAAATCAAGTGTGATTAGATCAACACCTAGAGCTATTATTCACCACCTGGGTGATTTGGACTGAGAGAGAATCGGAGGAGCTCACTAGATCTGAGTGTGTGTAATAAATGAGAGGCTTAACCTAAAATGAAGAACATAAGACTTTATATACCCCTGCTGTTGACTCACCCATACGATTCATTCATCACACGTACGAGTTGGCTTCATCAGCCATACGGGTGATCACTCACTCGTGTCTTCTCATTTAAGTTGTAATTGTGACTTAGCTCAGCATCAACTGTGCTTATGAGCCTGTCAGCCGTACTAGTGAGGCTTCACTCGTACGTCTGACTAAGTCTAACATAGTCAAACATCTAAATCTCATTCCTGCAGTTCCTGTAACCACATACAAATAAGGATAGGATAATAACGAGCAATCATGGTGGCCTGTAAACTGTTGTATCTGCAATGGACGTGGGTAGATGTCTAGGGACTCGCATAAAATGCATCAACAGAAGGTGTGAGTTATAAGGAAACAAAGGAGGTGAATTTATAAGAAAATCTCCGACAGAACAATTAAAATGGACGATCGCATTTAAAGCGGATCCTAATTCCCTTGATTACCAGAGAGTCAAATCTTATTAAGAAGATTTTCTTCAAATCCCTTGAAATCTGGGAATCAATCATATCTACGTCAAATGATAAGATGAATCTACACTTACTCATTTCACTCTTCTATGTTAGCTTCATTCGTACTCTTCATATAAATGGATTGTTTATCCAAATTATTCGCTGATGATAAAACTCTAATTTTCAGCCCGTATGCATCATGAAAACATACTTATTATCATTCACGACCTTTCCACTCAAATTTCGGGACGAAATTTCTTTAACGGGTAGGTACTGTGACAACCCGGAAATTTCCAACCAAATTTAAACTTTAATCTTTATATGTTTCCGACACCGGAAATTTCCAACCAAATTTAAACTTTAATCTTTATATGTTTCCGACACGATAAGCAATATTTGTTAAGTTAAATTTCAAGAATTTTAAACTATGTTCATACATTCATTCAACCTCGACCAGGTTCCAACGATTCACGAACCATTAAACGAATATGATTATATATGTATATGTGTATATATATTATAACTTGAAACGTAAACAAAATGTTAGATTAAATACTTTATATGATTGTATCTGTTTCAAAATGTTTGTCAATGGAATTAGAAGATAAGATCAAATGATTGAATTATCAGATATATTGAATTATGATTACAAGTCTCTGTTGAAAGGCCCACGTTGATTTGAGAAATCTTTTCATTTTAACAATATTCGGAAAATGGTAAAGTGATTTATAAATAAGAATAAATTGTCAATCATTGAGAACTAGACAAAGGATAGTGTAAGATTGAATCTCATAAAGACTCGATTGATCTATTTAGTTTCAAACGTACAAAAACGTTTTCAGTTTAAAAAGAACTTTATTATTAAAACGTATATAACTTTTATAAATATCTAGAACCACTTTTGACAACTCATTACTTAACTAGTATGATAAAGATAACGATATTTATATTTTATTTTATTAAATATATATAACAATTTAAATTAATATTATATATATTTATACGCGTATTATACGTACATAGTTTTATACTTTTACTATACTTAAACTTTACCTTTACTTTATTTTTACTTTACTTTAACTTTAATAATTCACTTTAATAATTCACTTTAATAATTCATACTTTAATAATTCACTTTAATAATTCATACATTAATAATTCACTTTAATAATTCATACTTTAATAATTCACTTTAATAATTTAAAAATCTATTATAAATAGAATTCAATAGGTTTCATTATTTCATAGAAATTTGAAAATATTTTTCTCTAAACTCTCTCAATCGATTTACTTATATATATTTACTCCGTATTATTTCAAGATATTATTAGTATACATAAAATATTACGACGGAGTGCTGTCCGAGTGATTTCGAAATTGTTTTTCGAGTAGGATAGGATTAAGGAAATTATGGGTTATAGCTTTGGAGGTGATTGAGTATGGTTCATGGGTATGCTCGTGAGGTCAATATAGTGTTTATTATTTCCGCTGCGTCTACGTACCTTTCCTGCAATATTGAATCTTAATATTGATACGTGAGTACTCATAATTTAACTTTTACATACTAATAGTGTATCCCTGACTAGTGCTCGAGTATTTAGGATTATGCATGCTTGTACTTTTGATATTGCCCTTAGACGGGTTAGGTTGAATCTTGAATTAGTTACAATTGCGGTTGAGATAAGGTATAAGATATGCATGTCCTTGGAAAGCTAGCGAAAAATTAAGAACTTTTCCTTTAGATATCGAATGGTTTCGATGAACGGATTAGAAGTTATAATCAATTGAATTTTTGATATTTTTATTAAAAATGATTATTATTATCGTCGTTTTTATCGTCGTTCTAGTTTTATCTTATTATTATCATTATTATTATCTTTATCAATAAAAGGGATTTATCATTAAAAATTGTTATTTTTTTATTATTACTATCGTTATTATCGTTAAAATTATAATTAGTATTATTATTATTATCCAATTATTATTATTATTATTATTATTAGTATTATTATTATTATTATCATTATTAATATATATATATATCATTATTTAAAAATGGTTATTGTTATTGTTATTATTATTATTACTATATTATCATTAAGATAATTATTAGTATTATCGTTAATAATGTTATAGTAACTATCATTATTAATATTAGTGTAATTAAAACAAATATTTGTAACACCTAATTATTTTGATTACTATTATTATCATTATTATGAACACGATATAAAAGACGATTAAAAGCTATTAAACGAAACGATTAGGAAATAATGAGTAAGAGTATCATGATGAAATTAAAATATTATAAGATATTGATTTAGATAAAATTATCGTTCTTATTATTTTTATCATTACTATTATTATTAAAAGTATCGTTAGTATTAAAACTATCATTTTAACAAAAATTATCATTTTAATAGAAATGTCATTGTTACTATAAAATATCATTATTATTATTATTTTAAATAGAATTATTATTTTAAAGATAATATTAAAAATTATCGTAAATATTAAAGTTATCATAATTAAAATTATCGTTTTATCATAATGTCATCTTAGTAATTATAAATATTGATATTTTTATAATAATAATTATTATTACAAAATAATACAACTTTTACTTACTATCATTATAGATATTATTTTATCAAATAAATATGTGATACAAACATATTTTACTACGTGTAATAACTTACTTTAATAATACCTATCATATTATCTTTATGATATTAAATGAACCCTATAAATTTTATTACTTAATATATATAAAAGAATATTTTATTATATAAATTTAATATAAAATTTTATTTATTACTAAATAAATTATATTATTTACTCTAATAAATCTTTTAAAAATATTTAAAAATATAAAACGACGATATTTAAACTATATATTAATCATGTATAGATTTTTGGAAATTATTTTGAGTCAAATTTACTTTTGTTGACTTTTGCATATTAGTCTCGAGCATTAGGATTATGGTACACTATGACTTGACCTAATTTGTTAGACAAATATTGACCAACACATAAATATATATATAATTAATTTAGGTTCGTGAATCCGAGGCCAACCTTGCACTTGTTCAATGACGTTATATGTATTTTTACTACGAAATACAGTATGGTGAGTTTCATTTACCCTTTTTAATCTTTACGTTTTTGGGCTGAGAATACATGCAAATGCTTTATTAACTGTTTTACAATATTTATATGCGTGAGTTTCATTTGCTCCCTTTTACTCTTTACGTTTTTGGGCTGAGAATACATGCAAATGCTTTATTAACAGTTTTACAATAATTATATGCGTGAGTTTCATTTGCCTTTTTACCCTTTATATTTTGGGACTGAGAATACATGCGCTTTTATAAATGTTTGACGAAATAGACACAAGTAATTGAAACTACATTCTATGGCTGAATTATCGAAATCGAATATGCCCCTTTTTATTAAAGTCTGGTAATCTAAGAATTAGGGAACAGACACCCTAATTGACGCGAATCTTAAAGATAGATCTATTGGGCCTAACAAACCCCATCCAAAGTACCGGATGCTTTAGTACTTCGAAATTTATATCATGTCCGAAGGAGGATCCCGGAATGATAGGGGATATTCTTATATGTATCTAGTTAATGTCGGTTACCAGGTGTTCACCATATGAATGATTATTTTTGTCTCTATGCATGGGACGTATATTTATGAGAACTGGAAATGAAATTCTTGTGGTCTATTAAAATGATGAAAATAAATGATTATGATAAACTAATGAACTCACCAACCTTTTGGTTGACACTTTAAAGCATGTTTATTCTCAAGTGTTAAAGAAATCTTCCGCTGTGCATTTGCTCATTTTAAAGATATTACTTGGAGTCTTTCATAGCATATTTCGAAGAACGTTGCATTCGAGTCATTGAGTTCATCAAAGATTATTATTAAATCAATTTATAGTTGGATAGTGGATATTATGAAATGGTATGCATGCCTGTCAATTTTCGATGTAAAGAAAGTTTGTCTTTTAAAAACGAATGCAATGTTTGTAAAATGTATCATATAGAGGTCAAATACCTCGCAATGTAATCAACTATTGTGAATCGTTTATAATGTATATGAACGGGTCCTTTCATCTGACTCATGATCTTGAGTTGGTGGCGGCGGTTCATGCGTTGAAAATTTGGCGCCATTACTTGTACGGTGTCAAGTGTACGATTTATTCGTATCACAAGAGCTTAAAACATCTTTTTGATCAACAAGATTTAAATTATCGTCAACGTAGATGGATGGATCTGGTGAAAGATTATGATTGCGAGATACTTTATCATTTGGGTAAGACGAATTTGGTCGCGGATGCGCTAAGTCGGAAGAGTCATCATCCGGCAATACGAGTAGGATCGTTACGCATGCTTATTACTAACGATTTTCTTGTAAAGCTTGGCGAGACTCAAATTGAACCTTTTGTTAACAACAAGCATGAGGAACGTATTGTGGGCCAAACGGAGTTTATTACCTTAGGTCCGCATGGTTTGTTATCTTTTCAAGGAAGTGTGTGAGTGCCTAAAATGGGTGATCATCGACAAGTGCTACTTGATGAAGCACATAAGTCAAGGTATTCCATTAACCCGTGAGCAACGAAAATGTATCTTGATTTGAGGAAAGAGTATTGGTGGCCGGGCATGAAACGTGATGTTATTAAGTATGTTGAATAATGCGTCACGTGTTTGCAAGTGAAAGCCGAACACCAAAAGCCGTATGGTAAGTTACAATCGTTAGAAATTCTAAAATGGAAATGGGAGCACATTACCATGGATTTCATCACAATGTTACCAAAGACGCCGAGAACCCAATTTGACTAGATTTGGGTAATAGTTGATCGATTGATGAAAAGTGCCTTGTTTCTTCCCATTCGGGAAGCGATATCGTCGGAGACCTTGGTTAAGTTGTTCATCAAGGAGGTGATATTGAGACACGGGGTTCCTATATCTATTATTTTGGATCGAGATACTCATTTCACATCTCGGTTTTGGGAAAAGTTTCACGAAGATATGGGGACTCAATTGAAATTGAGCACGGCGTACCATCCTCAAACGGACGGTCAAATCGAACGTACGAACCAAACATTAGAGGATATGTTACGGGCATGTATTATTGATTTCGTTGGTAGTTGGGATGAGCATTTGCCCTTGGTGGAATTCTCGTACAATAATAGTTACCATACTAGTATCGGGATGCCACCTTATGAGATGCTTTATGGGCGGAGGTGTCGAACTCCGATTTGTTGGGGTGAGGTTGGTTAAAGAGAAATCGGGAGTATCGATTTGGTTTTAGAGACGAATAGCAAGATTGATATGATCCGGACTCATTTGAAAAAGGCCCAAGATAGACAAAAATCTTATGCCGATAATCGTAGAAGAAAAATTGAGTTCCAAGAAGGCGACATGGTGATGCTTAAAGTCTCGCCATGGAAAGGTGTTATTCAGTTTCGAAAACGGGGAAAGTTAGCTCCTCGGTTTATTGGGCCTTTTAAAATTTTAGCTCGTGTTGGTGAAGTTGCGTATCGTTTGGAATTACCCGAAGAGCTTGCGGGGATCCATAATACATTTCTTGTTTCCCATCTCCGTAAGTGTCTTGCAGATGATTCATCTTGGGTGCCATTAGACGAGATCGAGCTAAACAATAAGTTAGAGTATATTGAGGAGCCGATTGCTATACTCGATGAGAAAGTCAAAAGGTTGAGGAATAAAGAGGTGAGAACGTTTAAGGTTTAATGGTGTCGTAGTAAAGGTTCCGAGTTTACTTGGGAGCCCGAAGAGTTCGTGTTGGTTTACCTTCCCTCTTGTCATGCGGCTTGGATCGCGAGAACGCGCTCCAATTCAAGTGGGGGAGAGTTGTAAGACCCTAATATTTATTAAATAGAGATGTATATAGAGTACATGAAGTGTGGGTAACCTTGTGTATTTAAACAGAGGTCAGAGACTGATCTGAACTTGGTACGCTCAGCGCACACACAGGGGTGCGCGTGGCGCACTCTTCACTGTAGCCGGATTCTGTTCCTTTTTAATCAGATATTTTGAAGGGATTTTTGGTAATTTCACTTGTAGACGAGTTAAGGACAGTAGATCAGATCTTGGGGTGTCATTCACTCCAATTCCAACAACCTTATCCTATTCACTTCAATTTTAGAGAGAGAGTGAGATTCTTGTGTGAGAAAGCTCAAGCAAAGGAAGAAAGAGCTAGTTTTGAGTCTTAGCTCGAGTTATAAAGTTGTTTATCTCCTCTCTAGCTATGTTTTGGTTGTAGTGGTATGTTCTAACTTTGATTTCCTTACTTTGATTTATGTATGGGTTAGGGTTTGGGTAAATGAAGAACATAAAACCCATATTTGGTGATTTTGGGTGTTCTTGGGTAAGATTGGGCCATGAGGACTCAAGGATGACTAACCTAGGGTTTCAAAGTGTTAATTGGGGTTTATGAGCCTAAATTGGTTAGTTAATTACTAGCACATCTAGATGTTTAGTAAATGGGTGTGTAGACCTTAAAGTGGTCAAATGGGTAATAATTGACCTAATTGAGAAAGATGGGTATGAAATACCCTAATTATGTAGTAGTTATTGTTGTAGGACCTTAATCACTTGCTTTTAGTGATATGTGGTGGTCTTGACATTTAGTGTATGGTTTTGGTGAAAATGGGGCATTTAATGCATTAAGTCAATAAATGTGCATGTGTAAGTTATTTGTATTTAGTCCAACTAGTTTGTGTGTTGATCAAGTACTCATTGTATTAGGTACTTTACTTTGAAGCTCACAGAAGTATAAAACTGTCACCGAATCGTTAAGGTGAGTGGAATAATTATACGTGTGCATATATAATGTATTTATTTGTGTAGTATGAATGTGGTATTGTCACGGTGTTTAAGACACTACATTCTATATTTATTTGTGTAGTATGAATGTGGTATTGTCGCGGTGTTTAAGACACTACATTCTAAGTAACGAGTGGTATTGTCGCGATGTTTAAGACACCACTCATTGGTTTGATTGACATATGGCATTGTCGCAGTGTTTAAGACACCACATTATCATGGGAGTGAAATTGCCGCGGTGTTCAAGGCACCACTCATTGTTGTGATTGACATGTGGAATCGTCGCGGTGTTCAAGACGCCACATTGTCATGGGGGTGAGTTAGTCACGGTGTTCAAGACATCACCTGGGGGATTAGTGATTACGCGGTGTTTAAGTAACACTAATGGATGTTATGAACTCGGATGGTCTTTTTCGAGTACCGTTCCCTAGTATGATTGGTTAGCCATGGTTGTGTGAATTTTGTATCTTAGCATATGTAATTGTGAACTATATGCTATTGGTGTCGCTAGCTTATTGTGAATTGCGGATCTTGGTTTATGCATAATGTTTGCATAGTTGTCGAATTTCTAGCTTGTATACGGTATTATGTAAGTGATTGCAAGTAAGTAGGTTATATATGTATATGTATAATTATTTCATTCACTAAGCGTTTTGCTTACCCTCTCGTTGTTTACCTTTTTATAGGCTCGGGCGTTGACAAGGGTAAGGGCGTACGATTGGATTAGAGATCCCGCTTGTTTGATAGGGGACGCTTTTGGATGTGTTAGCTTTTGAAGTTTGACCGAGAGTTGGGTAGTTTAACCCCGAAACATCATGCTCTAGTGTCGTTTGGAATTTAAACTAATTCGGTTGAAACTTATGTATTTTGTACGAAACTCATATTTCGGCCATACGTGGGACCAGGTTCTTAAAACTCGTTTTATCATTGAAAGGTGTTAGTTTTACATATTTGAACATGTTGTGAAAAGCGTTTCGTCTAAATACGTCGGGAAGTGGGAGATCTTTATTTGAAAAATGACAATTTCGGACAGAAGCTGATTTGGCCAGTGCGCGCCGCGCACCCTAAGGTGGTGCGCGTGGTGCACCCTTCTGACATAAAAAAAAATTTATTTCGCGTATTCGGGTGGTTATTGGTTTGGGTTGTTACACTCCTCCTCTCCTTTTCCTCTTTCTTTTTCTTTTCTTCTTCTTCTTCCCTTGTTCCCTTCGCCTGTAGTGACCCGAACATTTCCATGTTTATATATATTAATTGAGATTGATATTTACATGATTAAATGTTTCCAACATGTTAAGCAATCAAACTTGTTAAGACTTGATTAATTGAAATATGTTTCATATAGACAATTGATCACCCAAGTTGACCGGTGATTCACGAACGTTAAAACTTGTAAAAACTATATGATGACATATATATGGATATATATATATATAGTTAACATGATACTATGATAAGTAAACATATCATTAAGTATATTAACAATGAACTACATATGTAAAAACAAGACTACTAACTTAATGATTTTTAAACGAGACATATATGTAACGATTATCGTTGTAAAGACATTTAATGTATATATATCATATTAAGAGATATTCATACATGATAATATCATGATAATATAATAATTTAAAATCTCATTTGATATTATAAACATTGGGTTAACAACATTTAACAAGATCGTGAACCTAAAGGTTTCAAAACAACACTTACATGTAACGACTAACGATGACTTAACGACTCAGTTAAAATGTATATACATGTAGTGTTTTAATATGTATTTATAAACTTTTGAAAGACTTCAATACACTTATCAAAATACTTCTACTTAACAAAAATGCTTACAATTACATCCTCGTTCAGTTTCATCAACAATTCTACTCGTATGCACCCGTATTCGTACTCGTACAATGCACAGCTTTTAGATGTATGTACTATTGGTATATACACTCCAATGATCATCTCTTAGCAACCCATTTGAGTCACCTAACACATGTGGGAACCATCATTTGGCAACTAGCATGAAATATATCATAAAATTACAAAAATATGAGTAATCATTCATGACTTATTTACATGAAAACAAAATTACATATCCTTTATATCTAATCCATACACCAACGACCAAAAACACCTACAAACACTTTCATTCTTCAATTTTCTTCATCTAATTGATCTCTCTCAAGTTCTATCTTCAAGTTCTAAGTGTTCTTCATAAATTCCAAAAGTTCTAGTTACATAAAATCAAGAATACTTTCAAGTTTGCTAGCTCACTTCCAATCTTGTAAGGTGATCATCCAACCTCAAGAAATCTTTGTTTCTTACAGTAGGTTATCATTCTAATACAAGGTAATAATCATATTCAAACTTTGGTTCAATTTCTATAACTATAACAATCTTATTTCAAGTGATGATCTTACTTGAACTTGTTTTCGTGTCATGATTCTGTTTCAAGAACTTCGAGCCATCCAAGGATCCGTTGAAGCTAGATCCATTTTTCTCTTTTCCAGTAGGTTTATCCAAGGAACTTAAGGTAGTAATGATGTTCATAACATCATTCGATTCATACATATAAAGCTATCTTATTCGAAGGTTTAAACTTGTAATCACTAGAACATAGTTTAGTTAATTCTAAACTTGTTCGCAAACAAAAGTTAATCCTTCTAACTTGACTTTTAAAATCAACTAAACACATGTTCTATATCTATATGATATGCTAACTTAATGATTTAAAACCTGGAAACATGAAAAACACCGTAAAACCGGATTTACGCCATCGTAGTAACACCGCGGGCTGTTTTGGGTTAGTTAATTAAAAACTATGATAAACTTTGATTTAAAAGTTGTTATTCTGAGAAAATGATTTTTATTATGAACATGAAACTATATCCAAAAATTATGGCTAAACTCAAAGTGGAAGTATGTTTTCTAAAATGGTCATCTAGACGTCGTTCTTTCGACTGAAATGACTACCTTTACAAAAACGACTTGTAACTTATTTTTCCAACTATAAACCTATACTTTTTCTGTTTAGATTCATAAAATAGAGTTCAATATGAAACCATAGCAATTTGATTCACTTAAAACGGATTTAAAATGAAGAAGTTATGGGTAAAACAAGATTGGATAATTTTTCTCATTTTAGCAACGTGAAAATTGGTAACAAATCTATTCCAACAATAACTTAATCAACTTGTATTGTATATTATGTAATCTTGAGATACCATAGACACGTATACAGTGTTTCGACCTATCATGTCGACACATCTATATATATTTCGGAACAACCATAGACACTCTATATGTGAATGTTGGAGTTAGCTATACAGGGTTGAGGTTGATTCCAAAATATATATAGTTTGAGTTGTGATCAATACTGAGATACGTATACACTGGGTCGTGGATTGATTCAAGATAATATTTATCAATTTATTTCTGTACATCTAACTGTGGACAACTAGTTGTAGGTTACTAACGAAGACAGCTGACTTAATAAACTTAAAACATCAAAATATATTAGAAGTGTTGTAAATATATTTTGAACATACTTTGATATATATGTATATATTGTTATAGGTTCGTGAATCAACCAGTGGCCAAGTCTTACTTCCCGACGAAGTAAAAATCTGTGAAAGTGAGTTATAGTCCCACTTTTAAAATCTAATATTTTTGGGATGAGAATACATGCAGGTTTTATAAATGATTTACAAAATAGACACAAGTACGTGAAACTACATTCTATGGTTGAATTATCGAAATCGAATATGCCCCTTTTTATTAAGTCTGGTAATCTAAGAATTAGGGAACAGACACCCTAATTGACGTGAATCCTAAAGATAGATCTATTGGGCCTAACAAACCCCATCCAAAGTACCGGATGCTTTAGTACTTCGAAATTTATATCATATCCGAAGGGTGTCCCGAAATGATGGGGATATTCTTATATATGCATCTTGTTAATGTCGGTTACCAGGTGTTCACCATATGAATGATTTTTATCTCTATGTATGGGATGTGTATTGAAATATGAAATCTTGTGGTCTATTATTATGATTTGATATATATAGGTTAAACCTATAACTCACCAACATTTTTGTTGACGTTTTAAGCATGTTTATTCTCAGGTGATTATTAAGAGCTTCCGCTGTCGCATACTTAAATAAGGACGAGATTTGGAGTCCATGCTTGTATGATATTGTGTAAAAACTGCATTCAAGAAACTTATTTTGTTGTAACATATTTGTATTGTAAACCATTATGTAATGGTCGTGTGTAAACAGGATATTTTAGATTATCATTATTTGATAATCTACGTAAAGCTTTTTAAACCTTTATTGGTGAAATAAAGGTTATGGTTTGTTTTAAAATGAATGCAGTCTTTGAAAAACGTCTCATATAGAGGTCAAAACCTCGCAACGAAATCAATTAATATGGAACATTTTTTATCAATAAGAACGGGACATTTCAGTTGGTATCAGAGCGTTGGTCTTAGAGAACTAGAATTTTGCATTAGTGTGTCTTATCGAGTTTGTTAGGATGCATTAGTGAGTCTGGACTTCGACCGTGTTTACTTGAAAAATGATTGCTTAACAAATTCTGTTGGAAACTATATATTTTTAACATGTGAATATTATGTGATATATTAATCTCTTAACGCGTTTGATATTATGTGATAGATGTCTACCTCTAGAACAAGTCCCATTGACTCACCTAATAATAATGAAGAGTCAAATGTAAATTGGAATGATTCGTTGACTGATTCACAAGTTCCGGAAGAAGAGTCGGAACCAGAAGAAGAGTCGAAACCGGAAGAAGAGTCAAAACCGGAAGAAGAGTCGGAACCGGTAGGGGAAATAATAAAACGGTTAAGTAAAAGAAAATCCTCAACCAACCGACCAAGGTTAATTATGGTCAATGGTGTTTCCGCCAAGGAAGCAAAATATTGGGAGGATTACCAATTCTCCGATGAATCGGATTCCTACGAGAATTCCGATGATGTTATAGAAATTACCCCAACTGAATTTAAAAAGGCAAAAGAAACTAATAAGGGAAAGGGCATAAAAATAGAGAAATCTAATTCTAACCCCGATGAACTTTATATGTATCGTCAACCCCCGAAGTCCTTAAGTTGTAACAATGACCAGGGAACCTCTAAACCACCAGGTTTTTCTAAACCAATGTGGAAAATGACGACTCGTATTAGGGGAACATCATATATCCCTAGAAACTTGGCAAAACGAACCAAAACCGAAGAAAAAGAAACAAGCGAGTCGGAATAAGATAGTTGTATTCGTGTGGTGTAATATATGTAATATAGTGTGCTTATGCTTTATGATATATGTAAAAATTGCTTGTATTAATAAGTATTTTTTTTATGAATCTAACTCTTGTCTATTTTACAGTATAAAAACACAAAATGGATAGACAACCCAATATTTTAAGAGACCATCCGGAGACATGATTGATGAAATCTTGTCTAGAGTAGGTCAGAATTCTTCGACACAACTATTTAAGGCGAGATCAGTTTGTAAGACATTTGAAGAACGTTCCAAGAATGCCTTGGTTTATAAAAGGCTTTCGTTCGAAAGATGGGGGATATCACATTGGAAAATCCATAAGTTACGATGTGTTTACTTTGACGCATATATTGCGGGGAACCCAAATGCTATTTTACGCAATGGGTTAAGAAATTATTTTGACTCAATATATCCGAATATTGGACTTCGTGATTTAGAAAAAGCGGCTAACATGCAACATAAAGAAGCATGTTATGCTTACGGATTAGTAATGTTCGCTTCTCACCAAAGTGAGAACAAGAACATCGGGCTACAACTATTAAACAAAACGTTCCCACAAGTGACAGAGTCGGTAATTGGGGTAAGAAATGAGGTTTTTAGATTGTTACGGGACTGTTGGACATTACGTAACCCTCGTCCCTTTGACGACGTTACAACACGCTGTCTTATCAACGGCCATAACGGTTATGTTCCACAAGACCAAGGATGGGAAGTAATCCTAGTAAAACCAGAATGAATGACTTGTTTCTGGACGTATGAATTACGTGTCTTTATTGCCTTTGCTGAAGGACTTGTGTACTAGCTAGAATTATCTTCACAACCATCTTGTATCAAATTTATTGTGTGCTATATTTCATGCTATATGTAAAATAAGCGGTATTGTAAGTTTGTAAAATATTGTGTAAAAGTTTGAACGCGAAATATTATTATAATCAGTTTTTCATATAGAATTGTAGTAGTTGAATTATATATTAGCTACTAAGTATGAACTTAACGGGTAGGTACTACCCGAATTTAAACTTATAAAACGCTAATATGAAGAAAAAGCTTTTATAAATGAGTTCATATTATGCTACGAAATACTATTAACTACTCTTAATATTATGTATGATTAACTTGTTCCATTTGACTATTTTGAAGGAAATGGCACCGACTACTCGACACACCGTGAATATGAATGAAGAGGAATTCCGTACTTTTCTAGCTTCAAACATAGCCGCAGTACAGGCTGCGCTACATACCAACAATAACCTTGGATCTAGCAGTACAGGAAATCGTGTAGGATGCACTTACAAAGAATTCACTGCCTGCAAACCTTTGGAATTTAATGGAACCGAAGGACCGATCGGATTGAAACGGTGGACCGAGAAGGTCGAAACGGTGTTTGCCATAAGTAAGTGTACTGAAGAGGACAAAGTGAAGTACGCTACGCATACCTTCACAGGTTCTGCGTTAACATGGTGGAATACCTATCTAGAGCAAGTGGGACAAGACGATGCGTACGCACTACCGTGGTCAGCATTCAAGCACTTGATGAACGAGAAGTACCGTCCCAGAACCGAGGTCAATAAGCTCAAGACAGAACTTAGAGGGTTACGAACCTAAGGATTTGATATTACCACGTACGAAAGACGATTCACAGAATTGTGCCTATTGTGTCCGGGAGCATTCGAAGATGAGGAAGAGAAGATCGACGCGTTTGTGAAAGGATTACCGGAAAGAATCCAAGAAGATATAAGTTCACACGAGCCCGCCTCCATACAACAGGCATGTAGAATGGCTCACAAACTAGTGAACCAGATTGAAGAAAGAATTAAAGAACAGACTGCTGAAGAGGCCAATGTGAAGCAAGTCAAAAGAAAGTGGGAGGAAAACGGTGATAAGAATCACCAATACAACAACAACAACAATTACAACAATAGTCGCAACAATTATCCCAACAATCGCAACATCAATCGCAACTACAACAAACGGCCCAACAACAACAACAACAACAACAGCAACTACAACAATCATCCCAACAACAATAATAACCGCAACAACAACAACAATCAGAAGCAGCTATGCCAAAGGTGTGAAAAGTATCACTCGGGGTTCTGCACCAAATTTTGCAACAAGTGTAAAAGAAATGGTCATAGCGCGGTGAAGTGTGAGGTCTACGGACCAGGGGTTAATAGAACGAAAGGAACAAATAGTGTCGGAACGAGTAATGGCGGAGCAAGTAGTGTCGGAGCAAGTTATGGCAATGTAGTTTGTTATAAATGTGGAAAACCGGGCCACATTATATGAAATTGCCCTAACCAGGAGAACACGAATGGACAAGGCCGCGGAAGAGTTTTCAATATTAATGCGGCAGAGGCACAGGAAGACCCGGAGCTTGTTACGGGTACGTTTCTTATTGACAATAAATCTGCTTACGTTTTATTTTATTCGGGTGAAGATAGAAGCAATATGAGTAGAGATTTTTGTGCTAAATTAAGTTGTCCATTGACGCCTTTGGATAGTAAATTTTTACTCGAATTAGCAAATGGTAAATTAATTTCAGCAGATAATATATGTCGGAATCGAGAAATTAAACTGGTTAGCGAAACATTTAAGATTGATTTGATACCAGTAGAGTTAGGGAGTTTTGATGTGATAATCGGTATGGACTGGTTGAAAGAAGTGAAAGCAGAGATCGTTTTTTACAAAAATGCAATTCGCATTATACGAGAAAAAGGAAAACCCTTAATGGTGTACGGAGAAAAGGGCAACACGAAGCTACATCTTATTAGTAATTTGAAGGCACAAAAACTAATAAGAAAAGGTTGCTATGCTGTTCTAGCACACGTTGAGAAAGTACAAACTGAAGAAAAAGAGCATCAATGATGTTCCCGTCGCAAAAGAATTTCCCGATGTATTTCCGAAAGAATTACCGGGATTACCCCCACATCGATCCGTTGAATTTCAAATAGATCTTGTACCAGGAGCTGCACCAATAGCTCGTGCTCCTTACAGACTCGCACCCAGCGAGATGAAAGAACTGCAAAGCCAATTACAAGAACTTTTAGAGCGTGGTTTCATTCGACCAAGCACATCACCGTGGGGAGCTCCTGTTTTGTTTGTCAAGAAGAAAGATGGTACATTCAGGTTGTGTATCGACTACCAAGAGTTGAACAAACTTACCATCAAGAACCGCTACCCACTATCGAGAATCGATGACTTATTTGATCAACTACAAGGCTCGTCTGTTTATTCAAAGATTGACTTACGTTCCGGGTATCATCAAATGCGGGTGAAAGAAGATGATATTCCAAAGACTGCTTTCAGAACACGTTACGGTCATTACGAGTTTATGGTCATGCCGTTTGGTTTAACTAATGCACCAGCTGTGTTCATGGACCTTATGAACCGAGTGTGTGGACCATACCTTGACAAGTTTGTCATTGTTTTCATTGATGACATACTTATTTACTCAAAGAATGACCAAGAACACGGTGAACATTTGGGAAAGGTGTTAGAAGTATTGAGGAAGGAAGAATTGTACGCTAAGTTTTCAAGGTGTGCATTTTGGTTGGAAGAAGTTCAATTCCTCGGTCACATAGTGAACAAAGAGGGTATTAAGGTGGATCCGGCAAAGATAGAAACTGTTGAAAAGTGGGAAACCCCGAAAACTCCGAAACACATACGCCAGTTTTTAGGACTAGCTGGTTACTACAGAAGGTTCATCCAAGACTTTTCCAGAATAGCAAAACCCTTGACTGCATTAACGCATAAAGGGAAGAAATTTGAATGGAATGATGAACAAGAGAAAGCATTTCAGTTATTGAAGAAAAAGCTAACTACGGCACCTATATTGTCATTGCCTGAAGGGAATGAAGATTTTGTGATTTATTGTGACGCATCAAAGCAAGGTCTAGGTTGTGTATTAATGCAACAAACGAAGGTGATTGCTTATGCGTCTAGACAATTGAAGATTCACGAACAAAATTATACGACGCATGATTTGGAATTAGGCGCGGTTGTTTTTGCATTAAAGACTTGGAGGCACTACTTATATGGGGTCAAAAGTATTATATATACCAACCACAAAAGTCTTCAACACATATTTAATCAGAAACAACTGAATATGAGGCAGCGTAGGTGGATTGAATTATTGAATGATTACGACTTTGAGATTCGTTACCACCCGGGGAAGGCAAATGTGGTAGCCGATGCCTTGAGCAGGAAGGACAGAGAACCCATTCGAGTAAAATCTATGAATATAATGATTCATAATAACCTTACTACTCAAATAAAGGAAGCGCAACAAGGAGTTTTAAAAGGGGGAAATTTAAAGGATGAAATACCCAAAGGATCGGAAAAGCATCTTAATATTCGAGAAGACGGAACCCGGTATAGGGCTGAAAGGATTTGGGTACCAAAATTTGGAGATATGAGAGAAATGGTACTTAGAGAAGCTCATAAAACCAGATACTCAATACATCCTGGAACGGGGAAGATGTACAAGGATCTCAAGAAACATTTTTGGTGGCCGGGTATGAAAGCCGATGTTGCTAAATACATAGGAGAATGTTTGACGTGTTCTAAGGTCAAAGCTGAGCATCAGAAACCATCAGGTCTACTTCAACAACCCGAAATCCCGGAATGGAAATGGGAAAACATTACCATTGATTTCATCACTAAATTGCCAAGGACTGCAAGCGGTTTTGATACTATTTGGGTAATAGTTGATCGTCTCACCAAATCAGCACACTTCCTGCCAATAAGAGAAGATGACAAGATGGAGAAGTTAGCACGACTGTATTTGAAGGAAGTCATCTCCAGACATGGAATACCAATCTCTATTATCTCTGATAGGGATGGCAGATTTATTTCAAGATTCTGGCAGATATTTCAGCAAGTATTAGGAACTCGTCTAGACATGAGTACTGACTATCATCCACAAACTGATGGGTAGAGCGAAAGGACGATACAAACGCTTGAAGACATGCTACGAGCATGTGTTATTGATTTCAGAAACAGTTGGGATCGACATCTACCGTTAGCAGAATTTTCCTACAACAACAGCTACCATTCAAGCATTGAGATGGCGCCGTTTGAAGCACTTTATGGTAGAAAGTGTAGGTCTTCGATTTGTTGGAGTGAAGTGGGGGATAGACAGATTACGGGTCCGGAGATTATACAAGAAACTACCGAGAAGATCATACAAATTCAACAACGGTTGAAAACCGCCCAAAGTCGACAAAAGAGCTACGCTGACATTAAAAGAAAAGATATAGAATTTGAAATTGGAGAGATGGTCATGCTTAAAGTTGCACCTTGGGAAGGCGTTGTTCGATTTGGTAAACGAGGGAAATTAAATCCAAGGTATATTGGACCATTCAAGATTATTGATCGTGTCGGACCAGTAGCTTACCGACTTGAGTTACCTCAACAACTCGCGGCTGTACATAACACTTTCCACGTCTCGAATTTGAAGAAATGTTTTGCTAAAGAAGATCTCACTATTCCATTAGATGAAATCCAAATCAACGAAAAACTCCAATTCATCGAAGAACCCGTCGAAATAATGGATCGTGAGGTTAAAAGACTTAAGCAAAACAAGATACCAATTGTTAAGGTTCGATGGAATGCTCGTAGAGGACCCGAGTTCACCTGGGAGCATGAAGATTAGATGAAGAAGAAATACTCGCATCTATTTCCAGAAGATTCGTCAACACCTTCAACAGCTTAAAATTTCGGGACGAAATTTATTTAACGGGTAGGTACTGTAGTGACCCGAACTTTTCCATGTTTATATATATTAATTGAGATTGATATTTACATGATTAAATGTTTCCAACATATTAAGCAATCAAACTTGTTAAGACTTGATTAATTGAAATATGTTTCATATAGACAATTGACCACCCAAGTTGACCGGTGATTCACGAACGTTAAAACTTGTAAAAACTATATGATGACATATATATGGATATATATATAGTTAACATGATACTATGATAAGTAAACATATCATTAAGTATATTAACAATGAACTACATATGTAAAAACAAGACTACTAACTTAATGATTTTTAAACGAGACATATATGTAACGATTATCGTTGTAAAGACATTTAATGTATATATATTATATTAAGAGATATTCATACATGATAATATCATGATAATATAATAATTTAAAATCTCATTTGATATTATAAACATTGGGTTAACAACATTTAACAAGATCGTTAACCTAAAGGTTTCAAAACAACACTTACATGTAACGACTAACGATGACTTAACAACTCAGTTAAAATGTATATACATGTAGTGTTTTAATATGTATTTATAAACTTTTGAAAGACTTCAATACACTTATCAAAATACTTCTACTTAACAAAAATGCATACAATTACATCCTCGTTCAGTTTCATCAACAATTCTACTCGTATGCACCCGTATTCGTACTCGTACAATACACAGCTTTTAGATGTATGTACTATTGGTATATACACTCCAATGATCAGCTCTTAGCAGCACATGTGAGTCACTTAACACATGTGGGAACCATCATTTGGCAACTAGCATGAAATATCTCATAAAATTACAAAAATATGAGTAATCATTCATGACTTATTTACATGAAAACAAAATTACATATCCATTATATCTAATCCATACACCAACGACCAAAAACACCTACAAACACTTTCATTCTTCAATTTTCTTCATCTAATTGATCTCTCTCAAGTTCTATCTTCAAGTTCTAAGTGTTCTTCATAAATTCCAAAAGTTCTAGTTACATAAAATCAAGAATACTTTCAAGTTTGCTAGCTCACTTTCAATCTTGTAAGGTGATCATCCAACCTCAAGAAATCTTTGTTTCTTATAGTAGGTTATCATTCTAATACAATGTAATAATCATATTCAAACTTTGGTTCAATTTCTATAACTATAACAATCTTATTTCAAGTGATGATCTTACTTGAACTTGTTTTCGTGTCATGATTCTGCTTCAAGAACTTCGAGCCATCCAATGATCCGTTGAAGCTAGATCCATTTTTCTCTTTTCCAGTAGGTTTATCCAAGGAACTTAAGGTAGTAATGATGTTCATAACATCATTCGATTCATACATATAAAGCTATCTGATTCGAAGGTTTAAACTTGTAATCACTAGAACATAGTTTAGTTAATTCTAAACTTGTTCGCAAACAAAAGTTAATCCTTCTAACTTGACTTTTAAAATCAACTAAAAACATGTTCTATATCTATATTATATGCTAACTTAATGATTTAAAACCTGGAAACACGAAAAACACCGTAAAACCGGATTTACGCCGTCGTAGTAACACCGCGGGCTGTTTTGGGTTAGTTAATTAAAAACTATGATAAACTTTGATTTAAAAGTTGTTATTCCGAGAAAATGATTTTTATTATGAACATGAAACTATATCCAAAAATTATGGCTAAACTCAAAGTGGAAGTATGTTTTCTAAAATGGTCATCTAGACGTCGTCCTTTCGACTGAAATGACTACCTTTACAAAAATGACTTGTAACTTATTTTTCCAACTATAAACCTATACTTTTTCTGTTTAGATTCACAAAATAGAGTTCAATATGAAACCATAGCAATTTGATTCACTTAAAACGGATTTAAAATGAAGAAGTTATGGGTAAAACAAGATTGGATAATTTTTCTCATTTTAGCTACGTGAAAATTGGTAACAAATCTATTCCAACAATAACTTAATCAACTTGTATTGTATATTATGTAATCTTGAGATACCATAGACACGTATACAATGTTTCGACCTATCATGTCAACACATCTATATATATTTCGGAACAACCATAGACACTCTATATGTGAATGTTGGAGTTAGCTATACAGGGTTGAGGTTGATTCCAAAATATATATAGTTTGAGTTGTGATCAATACTGAGATACGTATACACTGGGTCGTGGATTGATTCAAGATAATATTTATCAATTTATTTCTGTACATCTAACTGTGGACAACTAGTTGTAGGTTACTAACGAGGACAGCTGACTTAATATACTTAAAACATCAAAATATATTAAAAGTGTTGTAAATATATTTTGAACATACTTTGATATATATGTATATATTATTATAGGTTCGTGAATCAACCAGTGGCCAAGTCTTACTTCCCGACGAAGTAAAAATCTGTGAAAGTGAGTTATAGTCCCACTTTTAAAATCTAATATTTTTGGGATGAGAATACATGCAGGTTTTATAAATGATTTACAAAATAGACACAAGTACGTGAAACTACAATCTATGGTTGAATTATCGAAATCGAATATGCCCCTTTTTATTAAGTCTGGTAATCTAAGAATTAGGGAACAGACACCCTAATTGACGCGAATCCTAAAGATAGATCTATTGGGCCTAACAAACCCCATCCAAAGTACCGGATGCTTTAGTACTTCGAAATTTATATCATATCCGAAGGGTGTCCCGGAATGATGGGGATATTCTTATATATGCATCTTGTTAATGTCAGTTACCAGGTGTTCACCATATGAATGATTTTTATCTCTATGTATGGGATGTGTATTAAAATATGAAATCTTGTAGTCTATTATTATGATTTGATATATATAGGTTAAACCTATAACTCACCAACATTTTTGTTGACGTTTTAAGCATGTTTATTCTCAGGTGATTATTAAGAGCTTCCGCTGTCGCATACTTAAATAAGGACGAGATTTGGAGTCCATGCTTGTATGATATTGTGTAAAAACTGCATTCAAGAAACTTATTTTGTTGTAACATATTTGTATTGTAAACCATTATGTAATGGTCGTGTGTAAACAGGATATTTTAGATTATCATTATTTGATAATCTACGTAAAGCTTTTTAAACCTTTATTGATGAAATAAAGGTTATGGTTTGTTTTAAAATGAATGCAGTCTTTGAAAAATGTCTCATATAGAGGTCAAAACCTCGCAACGAAATCAATTAATATGGAACGTTTTTAATCAATAAGAACGGGACATTTCATCGCCGACGCAAGCACCACCACCCACCATCTTCAAATCTTGACCAATTTTTGCAATTCGAAGCTCAAATCCAATTTTCTTGTGCCTCCTAAATGCGTTTCCATCATCAATTTGGTGTAAAAGGTACTCTTTCACGATTAAAATTCGAGTTTTTGCTCGGAGTCAAATTTTTGACTTTTGAGAAAAATTGTGTTTTATGCCCAATTTTGAATTCCTTTATGCTTAGTTAGATAATGTGATTAATGTGTGTTAGTTTTTAGGTTCGATTAAAGTATTTTGGATATTTTTTAGCTCTCGATTCGTTAGTTGAGGTTTTAGGCTAGGGATTGGTGAAATTTTTGGGAAACTTGATGTTTTGCTAGCTTATTTAGGCTTAGTGATTCATTTAGGATGCTTAGAAACTAATTTTGGAACAATTTAGGGTTGTTTACTTGAAATTTGATGTTTTGGTAAAGCTACACTTAATTAGGATTGCCTTAAAACTAGTCTAAATAAAGATATCATCGACTTGCTAGTAAAAATTTAGCCTAGTCTTTGACTTTCCTTATTTTGTACGTTTTTGACAAAATGATTATTTTTCGGTAAAACAGTCTTATCCTTGACTTAAGAATATTATAGCTAAAATCTGATGATTAGAAATATTTAAGGTAATCAAAAATGGTCATTAGAATCATTGTATGCTTAAAAATCATCATATTTTAATCAAAATTGCTTATTACGACTAACTCGCTATAATTATTATTTTTTTAGCATTATTTATTGCAATCACGGGTACACTTTGAATTTTGCTTGAAAATAAGTTTGTAGTAAGATTAGATACTGTTTGCGGTAATTTTGGCTATAATTGACTATAACATGAATTTGAAAAATGCCATTTTTAAAGCCCTCATTTCGAATTTTTTTCGAAAAACATATGCATTTTTAAATTCTAAGTGTTATTTTAAGTCTTATTATTTTGGAACATAACCTACGTTACGTGACCTTTGCAGATGGCTAATTATGTACCAGTAGAATATGAGTTACCACACTACCTCCTAGGGCAAGATGATCCAATATATAATGAACCATTTATGAGGAATTGGATTAATCGGACAAAAGGGGCCAACAAATATATCAACTGGGTAATAATGGATCAGTGTGGATGGGCCGATGAGCTTAGAAGGATTTTGAACTTTACAATACACGGGAAAACCAACAGCGTATGGCAAAGGCTGTTTGAGATTAATGAAAAGGTGTATGAAGAGCCATACGCAGGATTCATGGCAACTTGGAGATTCGAGTCAAATGTTGACCAAGAGAATTATAATGACCACGAGTGCATCCATTTCTGCCATCAGAATCAGATGTATCACCTAACCCTTGCGCAGTTCGCAAAGCATTTAGAACTGTACAAGACATCACACCTTAACCGTTCTATATTCAAGCGAGGATACACCACCGTGAACAACGTAGATCATCAAGCTTTCTGGCGCGAATACACCTCCGATAATGAACCATGGAGGTTGAGTAAAAAGGCTTCAAAATTCGCTAATCTCGTACACCACATTATTCACCACCTCATCACCAAAACCCTTCACCCAAAAAGCCAACATGGTGGTGCCGTTACCATTAATGATATGTGCTTGATGCACGCCATGATCCACAACCAAAATATGCAAGTCGCACACCTTTTAGCCCAGGAATTCACCAATGAAAAGAATGCCACAAGAACAGTTGTGCCAGTTTTGGGGACCGTTGTCACCAAGCTCCTTCGTAGGATGCGTGTTTTGGGGAGTATTGAGAGATTTGGGTATAAGATGTCATACCCCGTCCTAATCCATCCGGACGAAGTCACCAACATCTGGTTCCATTGCGATGATCGACTCCAAATAATGTCTTTACAATGAGCAAATGCACAGCGGAAGATTTCTTTCATACCTGAGAATAAACATGCTTTCAAGTGTCAACCAAAAGGTTGGTGAGTTCATAGGTTTATTATAAAATAATAAAATTCTGTAATTTTGATAGACCACAAGATTTAAATGCTGCATGGTACAAATGGGCCCGAATCCTATACCCACCTGTAATGTACATGCTATATCTTTTAAATAAAGTACATCTTTCTCGTGTACGAAACCATTTTCATAAATCATAGTTACCGTACACATATCTTGTGCACAAAAATAACATACACATAACCTGTGTATAAAATCATTCTCTCGATATATAACATTCACATCAACTGGTGGCAATTGTAATTTCCACATAATTCAATGGTGGCAATTATCATGTCCACATAATTCAATGGTGGCAATTATCATGTACACATAATTCAATGGTGGCAATTATCATGTCCACATAATTCAATAATAATCCGCAGAACTTCTGTCTGCATAATAATTCATTCAAGGAATGTTTTGCTTCTGTCTATCTCGTCAAACATTTATAAAGGCATTTCATGTATTCGCAGCTCAAAATATATTTCAAAAACATTTAATAAAGCAGTTGTAAAAAGTTATAAAGCAGCGCATGTATTCTCAGTCTCAAAAATGTAAAGAGTAAAAGGGAGCAAATGAACTCACCGTATTGTATTTTGTAGTAAAAATACATATGACTATATTGAACAATGCAAGGTTGGCCTCGGATTCATGAACCTATATCGTTTGTATATATATTAATTCATATACAGGAATTCACATAATTTCCTTTATTAATTATATATTATTTATGTGTTTGTAGTTTATATAATTTATATTAAATTCCTTTTAAAAAAAATATATACATATATTATATCTTAAAGTATATGTTATATTTACTTATTTTATATATATTTAAAATGGTTAAAATCTATACATTTAGTTATATCAATATATACATATATATATATACATAATTGTTTAAGGTTATATTTATAAATTAATAGTTTGTTATATGTAGTTACGTGAAATACTAATATAATTATAGTATATGTAATAAAAAAATATAATGATAGTTTTGATATTATTTGGTTACTAATACACATAATAATAACTTTGTTAATAATGGTAATAATAATAACAATAAATATTATTTTTAATGATGCTTATGTTAATATTGATAATAATAATACTAATAACTAATAAAATGATACTAATACTAATATTTAAGGAAAATAATAATAAATTTTATTATTTTCAAACTATTGATAATAATAACAATAACGTTCCTAATTATGTTAATAATAATAATAGTTATATTTAGTAACAATCATAATAAGTTTACTTTTAATTATTCTAATAAACATATTACTAGTATTAATAATAATAACAACTAATAATAACAATAATTGATAATAATAATAATAATACAAATAATAATAATAGTAAATATAAAGGGTTACAACATTTGATGAGAAGTCCAAAAAAAAAAAAAACGCTGCTGCCAGGACTCGAACCCACGACCTCTCAAAAACCCATAACACCCTTAACCATTTGTTTATATGTTATCTTCCTAATCTACATCACAGCCCAAATATATTTTGCCTAATATATATGCCTGTCTGATTCTTCTTTTCCTTTTTCTAAAAAAAAAAAATTAATGCCACAGTCCGGGCTCGAACCCAAGACCTGTCGCTTAAGGAACAAATGCTTAACCACCCATCTGCTATCTTATTTCTGATTCATTTCATACCCAATTATATATAAGCCTTTTATTTTCCTTGTTTCAGCCCAACATATTAACTGGAGCACAATTAGCAGCACAACCATATTTATTGTTAAAAGAAAAAAAAATGTTACATCCTAGAATCGAACCCCCGACCTCCTGTTCCTCATCAACAACCCTAACCATAGCTCCGCCGGCTGTTTTCTAATTTATTATATCTCCTATATTTATTTAACCCTTACTACAGTTTCAGCCCAACCGGAAGCCCAACAAGCAAATAGTCCATCAATTGTTTTAAGGAAGCCCACATATGTAAACCCATCTCTTAACAAAAAAAAAAAATTAATACGGCTGCAACAATTCAGTTTCTATATTTATTTATTTATTATGGAGTATTATCATTATTATTATTATTTTTTTAAATGCGAAAAATAAAAGGTAGGATCCATAGCCGCTAACCTCAATACAGTGAAGTTTCGATTCATCATGCCTATATCATCATCACTTTTCATGTCACCCTCATAAAAAAATATCGCAAGTCATCATCTTCTATATCCTATTCACCTTTAATCTTCTTCCTTCATAATCATAACCGTAGCAGAGAGATCAATCACAGCAGTCTGGTTGGTTATAGTGGTGTTACATGTGGTTCTCGAATGTGGTGGTGGCGATGATCTCGGTGGTACCAAGTGGTGATGGTTTTTAACATTACCAAAGAGAGAGAGGGTGAGAGCGAGATAGACGATATAGAGAGATATGATTCTTGGTGGTGATTTATTGTGGTGATATGGTGGTGGTGTGTTCTCCGGCGATGGTGGCCATGGTGGTGATGATCGGTTGGGGTGGCAGTGGGTGGCTCGATGGTGTTGATGGGTTTTAATGAAAGTGGTGAGGTGGGTTCGTATAATAAATAACAAAACATAAACAGAAACATGTCGGGCGGTGGTGGTTTAAATGGTGTTTGAAGATGGTGTTTTCGTGGTGGATAGAAGGTGGTTGTCGTGGTTAGGCTGTGGTGGTCGTTGGGTGGTGGTTGATGTGGGTTTTCGGTGGTGATCAAAGGGTCTTTCTAAGATGATGACGGTATAGACTCGAGTCAAAAACGGAAACAAGAATTAGAAAGATAGTCTGAAAGTTTTGTGGACTTTGAAGTAATAAAGATAAAGTTAGATAGATGGGTACAGATGTATATATTCTATATAGATTTGATTAGATTATGGGATATTAGAAAACAAACACAGTGTTCATAATTGATCATAATTGAGATCATAAAATATAAAAAGAATACAGTGTAACAGTTGGGTATGGGGATAAAGTGGGTTTCAGTGAATCTAACATATAGTTATAGACAATAGATATATGGCAACTTGTGTACTAAATATAATAAATAATAATAATATATTATAAGTACTCAATTACACAACACATGCAGGATAATATGAAATTAAAAACAGTTACGAATTTTAAAATAGCTCATTTACTGTGCAATTAGTAAAACATTGTAAAGCAGTCAACTTCTTGTCTATTCTACCATCGATTTTCATAGGGAGAGTATATCGTGCTCCATTGTTACTCAATGGTGGATAAAAGATATTCAGAAACATCCCGTATTTTTAAATTTAATATATTTATTTTTAATATACTTATTTATATATAGAGATTTATTTTAAATAATAAATATTATAATATCCTAATTTTATTTTATTAATTTTTAATAACAACAACATATAATACTTCAAATTATATTTCGAATTATTATTTATATATACATACACACATATCTATTTACAATTAATTGTTCGTGAATCGTCGAGAGCAGTCGAAGGTTAAATGAATATATGAACATCATTTCAAAATATTTTCTAGACTCAACATTACATACTTTGCTTATCGTGTCAAAAACATATAAAGATTAAGTTTAAATCTAGTCGGAAATTCCCGGGTCATCACAGTACCTACCCGTTAAAGAAATTTCGTCCCGAAATTTGAGTGAGGTGGTCATGGCTAACAATAAAAATGTTTTCATGACCAATATGAGTTGATAATTAGAGGTTTATCATCATTGAATAATAATGATAAAATAATTCGATTATTCTAAGAATACGAATGAAGCTATAGTAAAAGAGTGAATTAAAGAAAATAAGATTTTCCTTAGCTTTTGACCTAAACACGGTTGAATTTAGAAAATAAGGTGCGTCTTAACTTTTGACGTTGTCTTGGTTGAATTCCGGAATTCAAGGGATTTAAAGAAAATCTTCAAAATCTAAAGATTTGATTCTTCTGCGAGTAAGGAAATTAAGATCTCTATTATTTAATACGGTGATCTGCCTCGATTACTCTGTCTGATATTTTAATTATAAATTAAACTCTTTTGTTCTATTATTCTCATCATTCCTATACTTTTCTTCTTAGTTCATACATCCAAAAGAGTGTGAAAATGTTTAATCCAGTTCTAATCCTTAATATTTTCTAATTATCTTTTCTGTCATCCTTCTTTTCAATCTTCCACCAGAAAAATCTTTTTACTTATACTATTACCTTGGGATGATACTATTCTTAATTATACTATTTCTTTATATTGCTATTCGTATTAATATCCGTAGTTTGTAACCTTCGTGTTGTTATTGGGCTTTATATTTTCTCTTATATTTTGAAGCTCTTTGCCTTTTTATTATCCTCTCAATCTCTAGTAAAGCGAGTAATGGTCTAAAATTCGTAAGTATGGAGTTTTGAATTATTATAATATACAAGGTAGAAAGGAAAGGTAATAACACGATTTGATTTGTCAAATTACCAGAATCACTGAGAATAGAACTATCAAGAATATACTTTCTTGATATGTTCAGTAGTTAAGTAGAATGAAAGAGTTATGTTACATGGCACATGATGATTTTATAGTCTGTGAATCATCATATTCCATTAGAAACTCAGCATGACTTACTGTAATATAATCACGTTGATCAAGTGTCATTATATTATACTAACTCATGCATCAGTTCCCAACATTACTTCAATAACATTTATTTTAAGCTCGAACGTTCACAGAATATAGAAACTAACAGTTTCTATATGATGTAACACTGATAGCATTAAGAGATTAATGATTTCAGATAAGAATAGTTATGAAAATATCTTCAGAAATATGGAGGATATTTATAATGAAAGATACGATAATATCTTTGAATATCTAAGATCAGAGGATGATGGAGACTATTGTCCGCAAGGGTTTAGAGTAAGGAGCAAGATATTCACAAAAGACTTCAGTAGACATTGAATCATTTAGATTCTTTGAAGTCAAACTTCTTCGTTGTGATTTGTCCACGGCTTCTTTCATAGTTTCGCATAATCCGCTTTTCGGTACTAAATTTTCTATTGAGTGCTTTCAATACTCCATTCTTTATCATCAAACTTTCGACGATTAAGGTCGTTTACGGTTGCCTACAGTTTCTGCTGCTTCTTTCAGCTTTTTCAAAGTTCAATGTATTGATTTGTAGGCTGGGTGCTTTTCAAAATTTTAGAATTGAAGATCGTAATTCTAGGAGATAATTGTTATATGTATACATATAACTGTTAATGTAGACATGCTGCGAGATTTCAAAATACTGATTGCTAAACCCTGGTAATTGGTATGGCAATTTTCGTTACAAGATACGGATGAGTATATGATAGGGTTTCAATGAACATAATGATTCTTCGGAAGGTCAGAGATCAATGAAATTGCTGGTAAATTTGCTGCTAAGGTGGTGAAATATAAACTATTCTCCGGTAATGATGACGAAAGGTAACTTATATAATCAAGATTATAATAAGGCTAATCCGAATAAAAATCAAAGTTGATTTGATGAAGCTGTGACAAAATTGGCTACTTTGAAGAGGGATGGTAAAGTAATTTTTGGTAATAACAATGCCAAAGGAGATAGAACAAATACTTGTTAAACGTTTACTCAGGTTCTGAGAGTTTTCAAGTGCATAACTATATGCATCAATCTCTCATTACGTAGATGAAGTACTGTTGGTTCATCCTCTCGATTGAGGTGTTTTCAAGAATTACGAAAGGTTTGAACGCAGATTGTAATCGTCAGGATACAAATGAGGTTTAAGATGAAATCAAGTGGCAAACTTGAAGAATTATTTAGTTTCATATATTATAATCAATATTTTAATTCATTTTAATTATCAAATATTATTCGTCCACAGTCGATAGTCCACAGTTAACAGTCCAATCATTCATATATAGTTTAATATATAATATTCGAATTAATTAATATGTATCGTGACCCGTGTACATGTCTCAGACTCGATCACAACTCAAACTATATATATTATTGTAGAATCAACCTTAACCATGTATAGCTAACTCCAGCATTATTGCATATAGAGTGTCTATGGTTATTCCAAATAATATATATAGATGCGTCGATATGATATGTCAAAACCTTGTATAGGTGTCCCGATATTTAAAGTGCGTAAAATAAATAACAGAAATTAAATGACGATAAATAAAATTGCGAGAATATCAATTGCGATAATTAAATTGCGATAAAATAAAATGTAATACAGAATTAACAGTTAGCTAAGAACAATTAGCTAGGATCTTGTTAGCGTGGTTTCTTAATAAAATTTCATATTGTTAATTAGTCTATTTCTAATCAATTTTTATTGTGTCCATTATTTCTTCATTATGCCACTTGTTGGATTCTGATAGATCAAAATCCAAATATGAAATTGAATTTGAATGAAAATAATTATTC
The DNA here is from genome assembly GCF_046630445.1 of Rutidosis leptorrhynchoides. NCBI lineage: Eukaryota > Viridiplantae > Streptophyta > Magnoliopsida > Asterales > Asteraceae > Rutidosis > Rutidosis leptorrhynchoides. Next base: position 298,668,056 of record NC_092343.1, on the reverse strand, counting down.
TTTGGTGAACGGATACGTATCTCTGTGGATGTAAGTAGGATAGTAGATGACTGTTGAATCAGATTCAAAGAATGTACAGTGTAACTGATTAATGTGCAATTTAAATATTCCTCGGGTATTACCTACCCGTTAAAATATTTTCACCATTAACAGTTTGTATAAAAGAATTTTTAATTACAATATTTATGAAAATATATATATATATATATATATTTTCTTCAGATATAATTGTGGATTTAATGAGTTAATATGATATTAAACTCATTTGGTTTACCGTTAGAACTAGAATACATAATCTCTAAAACATTAGAGATTACTTAGTCGACATGAAGAATGAAGATAATTGATGTAGAACGATACGTATAACAATGATTATACTCGAGGTACAGAATAAGATGTTGAGGCATGGATTGTTTATGGTACTGGTGCTGTTACTGATGGTACTGTTGGTGTCGGTGATGTTGCTGAAGCTGGTAAATTTTGCACCATATTCTCCAAATTTATTAATTGAGTGCGAAGCTCGTTGACTTCTTCCATTACTCCAAGATGATTGTCGGTCGGAATGAACGGATGAATAAGGTCTAGAATTTTAGATAGAATATAATCGTGGCAAGATATTTGGGACATGAGTGAGAAAATAGTATCTCGAACAGGTTCGCCGGTAAGTGCTTCAGGTTCACCGCCAAGAGGTGAATTTGGTTGATGGAAAGGATCAACTTCTTTTTGTCTCCAATGATTAAATAGGCTACGAACCCATCAGATGAATTGGGGATGGCTGATTGGTTGATTCATTCTAGTGATGCTGCCTTCGGAGCTTAGGTGAACATCCATGTCGGAATAGCTGTCGAAATTCGAGGAATTTGAACTGGTTGAGGGATTCATCTCGTACGATCATATGAAGGATTTTCGATAAGAAATAGATTATAGGATGTAGATTAGTACCATGCAATACATAATTTGCATATGCATATATAATACTAAAATCCCATAAGTTACGGAGGAATCTACGGAAGATGTCAGGCAAAGTCTACAGTAATAGATACGCTAAGATATGAATTTTTGTCTGTACACTATTCATGCAATCGAGGCAGTAAGATATGTCTAGATTAAGAATGATAAGCAAGTGATTCCCTAAGAATGATAAGCAGATAATTTTCGACACGAAATGATAGCAAAACTTTTGACATGCAGACATAGTCGAAGTCCAGACTCACTAATGCATCTAAACAACTATCAGTTAGACACACTAATGCAAGACCTGGTTCGCTAAGACCACCGCTCTGATACCACATGTCATACCCCGTCCTAATCCGTCCGGACGAAGTCACCAACATCTGGTTCCATTGCGATGATCGACTCCAAATAATGTCTTTACAATGAGCAAATGCACAGCGGAAGATTTCTTTCATACCTGAGAATAAACATGCTTTCAAGTGTCAACCAAAAGGTTGGTGAGTTCATAGGTTTATTATAAAATAATAAAATTCTGTAATTTTGATAGGCCACAAGATTTAAATGCTGCATGGTACAAATGGGCCCGAATCCTATACCCACCTGTAATGTACATGCTATATCTTTTAAATACAGTACATCTTTCTCGTGTACGAAACCATTTTCATAAATCATAGTAACCGTACACATATCTTGTGCACAAAAATAACATACACATAACCTGTGTATAAAATCATTCTCTCGATATATAACACTCACATCAACTGGTGGCAATTATCATGTCCACATAATTCAATGGTGGCAATTATCATGTCTACATAATTCAATGGTGGCAATTATCATGTCCACATAATTCAATGGTGGCAATTATCATGTCCACATAATTCAATAATAATCCGCAGAACTTCTGTCTGCATAATAATTCATTCGAGGAATGTTTTGCTTGTGTCTATCTCGTCAAACATTTATAAAGGCATTTCATGTATTCGCAGTTCAAAATATATTTCAAAAGCATTTAATAAAGCAGTTGTAAAACAGTTATAAAGCAGCGCATGTATTCTCGGTCCCAAAAATGTAAAGAGTTAAAGGGAGCAAATGAACTCACCGTATTGTATTTTGTATTAAAAATACATATGACTATATTGAACAATGCAGGGTTGGCCTCGGATTCACGAACCTATATCATTTGTATATATATTAATTCATATACAAGAATTCACATAATTTCCTTTATTAATTATATATTATTTATGTGTTTGTAGTTTATATAATTTATATTAAATTCCGTTTAAAAAAAATATAAACATATATTATATCTTAAAGTATATGTTATATTTACTTATTTTATATATATTTAAAATGGTTAAAATCTATACATTTAGTTATATTAATATATCCATATATATATACATAATTGTTTAGGGTTATATTTATAAATTAATAGTTTGTTATATGTTGTTACGTGAAATACTAATATAATTATAGTATATGTAATAAAAAAATATAATGATAGTTTTGATATTATTTGGTTACTAATACACATAATAATAACTTTGTTAAGAATGGTAATAATAATAACAATAAATATTATTTTTAATGATGCTTATGTTAATATTGATAATAATAATACTAATAACTAATAAAATGATACTAATACTAATATTTAAGGAAAATAATAATAAATTTTATTATTTTCAAACTATTGATAATAATAACAATAACGTTCCTAATTATGTTAATAATAATAGTTATATTTAGTAACAATCATAATAAGTTTACTTTTAATTATTCTAATAAACATATTACTAGTATTAATAATAATAACAACTAATAATAACAATAATTGGTAATAATAATAATAATACAAATAATAATAATAATAATAGTAAATATAAAGGGTTACAACCTTTGATGAGAAGTCAAAAAAAAAAACGCTGCTGCCAAGACTCGAACCCACGACCTCTCGAAAACCCATAACACCCTTAACCATTTATTTATATGTTATCTTCCTAATCTACATCACAGCCCAAATATATTTTGCCTAATATATGCCTGTCTGATTCTTCTTTTCCTTTTTCTAAAAAAAAATAAATGCCACAGTCCGGGCTCGAACCCAAGACCTCTCGCTTAAGGAACAAACGCTTAACCACCCATCTGCTATCTTATTTCTGATTCATTTCGTACCCAATTATATATAAGCCTTTTATTTGCCTTGTTTCAGCCCAACATATTAACTGGAGCCCAATTAGTAGCACAACCAGATTTATTGTTAAAAGAAAAAAAAATGTTACATCCTAGAATCGAACCCCTGACCTCCTGTTCCTTATCAACAACCCTAACCATAGCTCCGCCGGCTATTTTCTGATTTATTATATCTCCTATATTTATTTAACCCTTACTACAGTTTCAGCACAACCGGAAGCCCAACAAGCAAATAGTCCATCAATTGTTTTAAGGAAGCCCACATATGTAAACCCATCTCTTAACAAAAAAAAAAAAAAAAAAAAAAAAAAATAATACGGCTGCAACAATTCAGTTTCTATATTTATTTATTTATTACGGAGTATTATTATTATTATTTTTTTAAACGCGAAATGTAAATGGTAGGATCCATAGCCACTAACCTCAATACAGTGAAGCTTCGATTCATCATGCCTATATCATCATCACTTTTCATGTCACCCTCATAAAATAAAATATCGCTAGTCATCATCTTCTATATCCTATTCACCTTTAATCTTCTTCCTTCATAATCATAACCGTAGTAGAGAGATCAATCACAGCAGTCCGGTTGGTTATGTTGGTGTTACAGGTGGTTCTCGAATGTGGTGGTGGCGATGATCTCGGTGGTACAAAGTGGTGATGGTTTTTAACATTACCGAAGAGAGAGAGAGAGAGAGAGAGAGATAGACGATATAGAGAGATATGATTCTTGGTGGTGATTTATTGTGGTGATATGGTGGTGGTGTGTTCTCCGGTGATGGTGGCCATGGTGGTGATGATCGGTTAGGGTGGCAGTGGGTGGCTCGATGGTGTTGATGGGTTTTAATGAAAGTGGTGAGGTGGGTTCGTATAATAAATAACAAAACATAAATAGAAACATGTCGGGCGGTGGTGGTTTAAATGGTGTTTGAAGATGGTGTTTTCGTGGTGGTTAGAAGGTGGTTGTCGTGGTTAGGCTATGGTGGTCGTTGGGTGGTGGTTAATGTGGGTTTTCGGTGGTGATCAAAGGGTCTTTCTAAGATGATGATGGTATAAACTCGAGTCAAAAACGAAACAAGAATTAGAAAGATAGTCTGCAAGTTTTGTGGACTTTGAAGTAATAAAGATAAAGTTAGATAGATGGGTATAAATGTATATATTCTATATAGATTTGATTAGAATATGGGATATTAGAAAACAAACACAGTGTTCATAATTGATAATAATTGAGATCATAAAATATAAAAAGGATACAGTGTAACAGTTGGGTGTAGGGATAAGGTGGGTTTCAGTAAATCTAACATATAGTTATAGATAATAGATATATGGCAACTAGTGTACTAAATATAATAAATAAAAAAATATATTATAAGTACTCAATTACACAACACATGCAGGATAATATGAAATTAAAAACAGTTACGAATTTTAAAATAGCTCATTTACTGTGCAATTAGTAAAACAAAGTAAAGCAGTCAACTTCTTGTCTATTCTACCAATGATTTTCGTAGGGAGAGTATATCGTGCTCCATTGTTACTCAGTGGTGGATAAAAGATATTCAGAAACATCCCGTATTTTTAAATTTAATATATTTATTTTTAATATACTTATTTATATATAGAGATATATTTTAAATAATAAATATTATAATATCCTAATTTTATTTTATTAATTTTTAATAACAACAATATATAATACTTCAAATTATATTTTGAATTATTATTTATATATACATACACAAATATCTATTTACAATTAATTGTTCGTGAATCGTCGAGAGCAGTCGAAGGTCAATTGAATATATGAACATCATTTCAAAATATTTTCTAGACTCAACATTACATACTTTGCTTATAGTGTCAAAAACATATAAAGATTAAGTTTAAATCTAGTTGAAAATTCCCGGGTCATCACAGTACCTACCCGTTAAAGAAATTTCGTCCCGAAATTTGAGTGAGGTGGTCATGGCTAACAATAAAAATGTTTTCATGACCAATATGAGTTGATAATTAGAGGTTTATAATCATTCAATAATAATGATAAAATAATTCGATTATTCTAAGAATACGAATGAAGCTATAGTAAAAGAGTGAATTGAAGAAAATAAGATTTTTCTTAGCTTTTGACGTAAACAGGGTTGAATTTAGAAAATAAGGTACGTCTTAACTTTTGACGTTGTCTTGGTTGAATTTTGGAATTCAAAGGATTTAAAGAAAATCTTCAAAATCTAAAGATTTGATTCTTCGGCGAGTAAGGAAATTAAGATCTCTATTATTTAATACGGTGATCTGCCTCGATTACTCTGTCTGATATTTTCATTATAAATTAAACTCTTTTGTTCCATTATTCTCATCATTCATATACTTTTCTTCTTAGTTCATACATCCAAAAGAGTGTGAAAATGTTTAATCCAGTTCTAATCCTTAATATTTTTTAATTATCTTTTCTGTCATCCTTCTTTTCAATTTTCACCAGAAAAATCTTTTTACTTATACTATTACCTTGGGATAATACTATTCTTAATTATACTGTTTCTTTATATTGCTATTCGTATTAGTATCCGTAGTTTGTAACCTTCGTGTTGTTATTGGGCTTTATATTTTCTCTTATATTTTGAAGCTCTTTGCCTTTTTATTATCCTCTCGATCTCTAGTAAAGCGAGTAATGGTCTAAAATTTGTAAGTATGGAGTTTTGAATTATTATAATATACAAGGTATAAAGGAAAGGTAATAGCACAATTCGATTTGTCAAATTACCAGAATCACTGAGAATAGAACTATCAAGAATATACTTTCTTGATATGTTCAGTAGTTAAGTAGAATGAAAGAGTTATGTAACATGGCACATGATGATGTTATAGTCTGTGAATCATCATATTCCATTAGAAACTTAGCATGACTTACTGTAATATAATCACGTTGATCAAGTGTCATTATATTATAGTAACTCATGCATCAGTTCCCAACATTACTTCAATAACATTCATATTTTAAGCTCGAACGTTCACAGAATATAGAAACTAACAGTTTCTATATGATGTAACACTGATAGCACTAAGAGATTAATGATTTCAGATAAGAATAGTTATGAAAATATCTTCAGAAATATGGAGGATATTTATAATAAAAGATACGATAATATCTTTGAATATCTAAGATCAGAGGATGATGGAGACTATTGTCCGCAAGGGTTTAGTGTAAGGAGCAAGATATTTGCTAAAGACTTCAGCAGACATTGAATCATTTAGATTCTTTGAAGTCAAACTTATTCTTTGTGATTTATCCACGGCTTCTTTCATAGTTTCGCATAATCCGCTTTTCGGTACTAAATTTTCTATTGAGTGATTTCAATACTCCATTCTTTATTATCAAACTTTCGACGATTAAGGTCATTTACGGTTGCCTGCAGTTTCTGCTGCTTCATTCAGCTTTTTCAAAGTTCAATGTATTGATTTGTAGGCTGGGTGCTTTTCAAAATTTTAGAATTGAAGATCGTAATTCTAGGAGATAATTGTTATATGTATACATATAACTGTTGATGTAGACATGCTGCGAGATTTCAAAATACTGATTGCTAAACCCTGGTAATTGGTATGGCAATTTTCGTTACAAGATACGGATGAGTATATGATAGGGTTTTAATGAACATAATGATTCTTTGAAAGGTCAGAGATCAATGAAATTGCTGGTAAATTTACTGCTAAGGTGGTGAAATATAAATGATTCTCCGGTAACAATGACGAAAGGTAACTTATGTAATCAAGATTATAATAAGGCTAATCCGAATGAAAATCGAAGTTGATTTGCTGAAGCTGTGACAAAATTGGCTACTTTGAAGAGGGATTGTAAAGTAATTTTTGGTAATAACAATGCCAAAGGAGATAGAACAGATACTTGTTAAACGTTTACTCAGGTTCCAAGAGTTTTCAAGTGCATAACTATATGCATTAATCTCTCGTTACATAGATGAAGTACTGTTGGTTCATCCTCTCGATTGAGGTGCAGGCCCGAGCCATTAGTATACAGGACCCACATCTCCACCTCATCACCATTACACGCAGCATACAGTCATCCCATCTCCTACTAGGGAACTGAGCACAGGGGCCGCAGGTTTTGTCGAAAACTTGTTTGACACATCTCACATGACCACTCACAGAGGTACATCCACCGACGCTCAGGCTTCTGTATGGGATCAGGCTGCGAACCAATATATAACTGAGGGAGTCACACAGGGTATAGACGATACGGGTATGAACCCACATTGAAGTAGAGATCTGCAGGACGGTAAGGGTTCGCGTACGGGGCCTATGATTCACACGAGCACCTCATCACTCACGGGACTAATCGCACGATCAGATGAGATCTAGTTCAGAGTATCCTCGGGAATGAACACGGAAGAATTCGCACAGCAATTCACTACAGACGAGGAAATGACCGATGATGGGCAATAAGCCCTTAGACACCCAAGACAGCCCCGCACCAGCGTATCATATTCCTTACCCTACCTCCACCACAACTATAACTTCTCATATCTCTGAACTATTTTTATGATTACTTATGCTACTGTATTATATTATTATGTCTGTACGCCGATCTTGGCATAACTACTTTATGTTTTTGAGTATGTATGATATTTAGAATAAAATTGCATGAATAAAACGACACGAAACAAACGACGATCGGGATCATACGAGATGGAAGCACAACTTGGAGCAAGGATGCACTGAACATGGATGAGGCCAGCACAAGAATTGAAGAAACCATAATTAGCACACAATCCGACTGTACGCCTTGCGACCATATGGGAGTACTACGTCTTCACCACTTTTTCAATAGAATATACGCAAGCTACTATACCACTTAAAAAACTAAGCGTGGCATTGGCAAACCCACCAACATAAACTTTTAATAACAAAACACCTCTTTCAAAAACCTAAAGTGTGGGATGCGCCGTATCCTTAACATTAAGGACAATGTTATTTTAAAGTGTGGGATAACAAATGTTGCACATAACGATTCTTGTAAAAACCTTAAGTGTTGGTAAACTAAATTTTTCACAAAATTTAAAACTTTCCGAACTATAAAACACCAAGGATTATAAAATTCTATAAAAGTTCAAAAAGTTTTTGCTACAAATAGACAAAAAAGTAAAACAAGGTTAAAACTTTTAGCAAAAATTAGACCAAATTTTCCAAAAGAGCATTGCATAACGAAAGGCGCGATTCGACCCATTATAATTGTTGTGAGGCACCCCCAAATAAGTCTTTATAAGCACTCATTTTTAGTGCTTCACTATATCTCCATTGAGCACGCCGATGTTAACATCTCGGAATCAGAACTTGCTCTTGATCTATGTTTCAGAATCACACATTTTGATGAGGATTACTAATATAGAACCTCGACTATTCGTGAAGACAAAAACACCCCCATTACACACCTTCATTTCCATCTCCATTCTATAATTCCATTCACCACTACCCAACCATTCTATTCACTTCGTAAATAAAGAAATAAGTCCCGACAAAATTATTCCTTTCGGGAAAAGCTTCTATAAAACCGCATTTAGAAAAACGCGAGCATCCAAGACAACTATCAAGGAGAACGCCAATAAAAGGAGACCTCGAAGAGAAAAGCAAAAGATGTTTGCCAAAAAAAACATATTTTTAGGTTCTAATAAAAGCAGAACCATAGAAAGACTCGAGAAAAGAACTCCTGGCAGTCAAAAAGAAGGATGCTCGATTTTGAAATTCTCGGAAAAAGCTGAAAGGATCATCAAAAAATTCGATCTTTCAAACTCCTATCAAACCTCCTACAAAACTTCCAAACCACCATCTCTTCACGATACAAGCTGAGTCCATAACCGAAAGTTCTCTCAAATAAGTGATGGAGATTTGAGTCTTGATCAAGCCTATGATGAAGAATGTGAGCATGACTGGCTATGAGCGATTTCATTTCTTAGAACTATAGGACACCCAAAACACTTTAGTGAATTGAGTGACCCGAGTGAGATAGCCTCAGTTATGTTACCTCCTCTCATGCTTGCGGAAAAAGGTTTGGGGAATAACAAAAAGGAATAAAACCAAGTTTTCACTCCTCCGTATTGCGGAACAAAAAAACCACTTGATCACTACGGATAAAAGTCTTCGGTGTTAAAAAGTTCGAAAGTTTGCTTGAGCACAAGCGAAGTCTAAGTGTGGGATATTTGATATCGGCTAAAAATTCATGTTTTACCCCCGATATTGAATCCCAAAAGCATATAGTTCAAAAAATTTTCGGTAAAATAATCGCTTTTCAGCTAGATTTGTAGGTAAAGTAATTACGAAGACGATGCAAGAAGAATCAAGAAAATCAGAGCTAAAACGAAGATTCTAGAGCGAAAACGGTGAAAGAAAAGAAATCAAGTTACGATCCAGGGAACCAGGCAAGCCAAATGGCCTGCCAAATGGCCTACCAAACAGCCTGCCTGGCTCACAAATGGCCTGCCAAACGGCCCAGTCAAATGGCCCCTGCAAATGGCTTGCCTTGGCAAACGGCCCCTGCAAACGGCCTGCCAAACGGCCCAATTGCAAGCAAAATCCAAGTCTATTTAAAGGCTTTTTGTCATCCAATTTCAACACGCCTCTCTTCACTCTCTCACTACAATACACTTTCTCTCACTAGAGCTTTCAAGGCCTTCTCACCTCCGAGCGAGAAATTAAGTACCCGGAGGCGAACGCCGAAGATTGTAATAGGAGCGGTCTAGAGGATGTCAGCACTTGTAATGGTCCGGATCTCGTCTGTAAACGGTGAACGCTCTCCTTAATTTAATAAAGTTATCTTGTTATCTTAAGTTTCTTTCATCTTGCATGCCTATCTATCCGTTGCAAATGTTTATTATATGTTGAATATCTTATCTGAAACTTATGCTATTGTGTGCTGAAACCTTGACGGTTTAGAAGTTTAATTTATGGATCACCCTTTACGCTTATTCACATGGCTATAACCTAGTATTAAGAGTTGATCAACCCTAGGATATGGGTAAGTAGTTATGTGTGCTTAACATCACAATAGGGATATAGTACCTACGTATGAATAATCATTTATTCATCAAAGAAGAGCTGCCCATTTAGGTTGTGATTAGAGTAGATAATATAGAGTTCAGTGAACACTGGTCTACTTAGAAGCATGATTCGCGTCAGAAGAAACGTTCTTGAGATGCTGTAAGATGATTCGGGGTTGAATAAGTGATCGCAAAGGAGAGACTTCTAATCCAATTAGCAGTACCTTAGAATATCTAAGATTGCACATCTGTTAATGTTAAGGCATATCTTAGTATTAAGTGGTGGAATCTTACTTTAGTTAGACCAACTAGGATTAAGAAAAGCTGAGACTTTCCTTTAGGTATATACCACTTTGTTTATGTACCTAAGATTCTATCCATAAGGTCATTTAAACCCTCTAGGTTAACGTTGGGAGTAGGGATATCCGTCTTAGCCAGAATCTTCAAGGTCTAAACTCTTAGTGACAAATCGGTTAGGTTTAAAGCCCAATTGATCCGTTTAGTGTTTATCCTAGGAAGTTAAACTCTTGATGATAATTCCCCATCAGAGTCCTATTCTTCATACCTATCTATCTGTATCCTTATAGTTATATTAATATATTCGTAGTTAATCTTAACCTATCACCACTTGTCACTAGGATTAACTATATAGGCACTTTTGTCCCACATTACTGAGCAAACATACAAAAATACGAACCTAAGTTATATTTACCACTTACTCCATAAAAGGAATACAAGTAGGTGAGTTATAGCTAGGAAACCACAGCTAAATATAAATAATAAAACCATTACTCTCTTTTGGTAGTCAAATCTGACTTGTTGCGACCTAACAACACCGCATAAATAAAACCGTCTGTTTTGGTCATATCACTTAATTTAGATTAATTAAAAAGTTTAAAATGGACTTCCTTATTAGTGAACCTTTAGGATGGTTTAACCTACTTAGACCGCTAAGAATTCTTCCGACACATCCTTTCTTCTATCCAATATCTTACATTATACCCATCCGACGAGATCCACACTTACCTGCCGATAGTTCGACGATGGCCGCACGCATTACTCTCACTAACATCACCAAACCCTCGTTAGAAGGACGAGGTGGACCGATACTCTATCTAGAGGTTAACAGTGTAACGACCCGACAAAATCGTCATTGACGGCGCCGTCTACTTAGGTCCCGTTACGTGGTCATAAGTCTTTAAAATAACTTTTGACCAAAAATAGTTCGCATTCATTTCAAATGTAAAGATTGTTTCAAGTTTACAAGAATAATTCAACCACAAGTTATGTTACAATGTTATAAGTACAAATGAAACCTATGCGACACAGTTTAAAATAAAGTCAAAAGACACTCCATGTATGCATATATACTCGACATCCAATGCAAGTATCAAAATAATGAGCGGAAGCATGTATCATATATAGTTCAAAGACTTGAGAAAAACATAGAAATTTGTCAACGAAAACGTTGGTGAAATCATAGGTTTAAGTAAGTAAGTGAGTAAGTAAAATGAACCACAAGATTTATAACATTTCAATAATAGTAAACCATTCCAAAAATTGTTATCACGAGCACCCAATTATCAAGGCTTAACTTTCCTTCCATAGAACCCTATCACAATAGTGTTAGAACATACACTGTTTCTCGAAAATATATTTCATCCGAAGTAACGGTAACGAACCGTCCGAATGAGGGTTTGTCAAACTCATATGGCCATACACATTAAGTTCTTGCTTACACCCGACAAGTGTAACTAATGATAACCGAATTGAGGATTTTGTTCTAACTCGTATGTAGAATGTTTGTTTTTATACTTGTGTTCACTTTGTTAAATGAAACGTTTATGTTTTCTCATCCCAAATGTAAGTTTAAAAGAGTAAAAGTGGGACTATGATCTCACCTTGAGTGCACGAGTAATAAAGTATTTCACAAGTAAACGTGTGCAAGGACAATTGCTAGTCTTGACCTAAACAAGTAGGTTGTATCAATAACGGTAAACACGATTGGTCAAAGTTGTTCAATTAGTCCTATGGCTCGTTACGACTCGATTAATTAGCATGTGAATCAAATTTGTCAAGTTTCATGCACGATATAAGTATAAGAGAAAGTTAGAATGATTGCATAAGTAATTGGTTAAGTTTGATCAAAAGACAACTTTGGTCGGGTCAAAGTCAACGAAAAAGTTAACACGTTCGGGTCGGGTCCCGAACTAATTTTCCGAGGTTTTTAATCATATATAAGCATGTTGGAACAAGTTACATGTGAATCGGAGGTGCGTAGCATAGTTAGAATTAAATGGTAAACGGCCAACCAAATCAGAACCAGGTAGTTCATCTGGACGGCGTCCAGATTGGCTGGACGGCATCCAGATGTGAAGAGCTCGACAGCGTCCAGATGTTTGGACGGCGCCCCAACCTGTACCCAGGTCTTGTTTGCTGGAATTCCACAAATGCACGAACCACACTTCAAACAATCACAATTTATGATCCGCAAACAATCAAAACATGTATCTTATATCATCGGAAAGGTATTTTGACGAGGAAAATAACTAAACACATTTCATCAATCAATTTAACATTTACAACAACCAAAATCGCATTAAATGCTCACCATTTATTACACTCAAGTTAATTAAATGGAAGATGTTAATTGAACATGAAGGTATTTCGTATGCCCGAGAGACATATTAAATTAAAGTGGCTAATATTTTTTGATCCAAGTCGGGTCATACCCAATAACAAACTTACCGACACCTTATAAGTATTAAATCTTAACGGTTGGATCGTTAAGTAAATACGCGACGCTTGAACTTTAGAAAATCGGTTTTCTAAAATATCATCACTTGAGACAAATTATTTGGATAATTTATATGTAATTATTTATAGGTTTAAATAATTATGTTGTGTTATATTTTATAAAATGGTTTATAAAATCATTGCAAGAACAAATACATATACAAGTTTTATAAAAGTTTATACAAGTTTTATAAAAATTACATCTTGTATATAAAAATGGGTTAGTGTGTGGGCAGATTTTGTAGCCCCAAGAAATACCTCCCATGCTTATTCCTTTGGTATTTTTGAGGCTTCAACTTTCAAGGACAATCACATCAAGTATACCAAGGCATTTGACCAAAAACTTGCAAGTAACACACATACAACACACTTGAAAAATTCTGCTCTCTTTCTCTTCATTTCTGGCTGAAACTTTCAGCCTTTTGGAGAGGGTTTTCAAGTTTATTTTCAAGCTAAATTTAAGTGTCAATAAATCCTAACCATTGCATTAGGTGTTGGGTAAAAGTTTGGGGTATTATCTCTTGAGGTTTCATAGTTTTGAGACTCCATTCATCACCATCTTTTACAACCTGCTGTCCAGATTTTGGGTTCAAAGAAAAGTGGGTTTCTAGCTTGGTTTTAAGGTGATTAAGTGTATAAAACATAACCAAGTTCAAGGGTGGTGTTGGTGCATCAAAAGCTTGGGGTTTTAACACACTTGTTCATCATCTTCATTATCATTTTAACCTCCTAACTTGGAGAAGGTATAACTTCATGAACTAGCTCTTTTACTTTTAAGCATATATTCTTGACTTGATATTCATATGGGATTCATGTTTAAATGGTTAAACTTTACATTAATTTGTTTACATTAATATGCTTCCGCTTTATGTTCAAATTGGTTTTGACATGCTCTACATGAAACTTGTTAATATAATGAATTCCAACAATGGTATCTAGAGCCAAAGTCATAGATATATGCTTCTTGTATTTGGCTTGTAAACCCATTTTCTTTACAATCTAGTTACATGCATGAAACTAGAAAGTAAAATTTTGGGTTTTGGGTGGGGGTTATATTTTGGCCGAAAATATGGGGTTCCAAATGGGTTTTGGAGCTTCAAGTTTGGCCAAGATTTGTTGTTGTTTTGGTTCACAATCATGCCTTGACCTTGTGGTTGGATTTGTGTGTGATTTGGTTGTATTTTGATGCTTGTAAATTCATTCATTTGGTTTGTAATAATCTTGTAATTTTATGATGTAATTTATTTTATTTGGTATGTAAAATAGATTAGGTTGTAATTTCCTTTTCTAGAAAAAATGTATTAGGTTATATATTTTGTAAAAAGAAAAGTGAAGATTCAAGAAGATTACAAGATGGAGCATAAGGATGCAAGAGTTAGTGGGAGATTTGTTAATCTCCTACTTTGTGATTTTAACCCTTTAGGTAACACTTGTTTTGGCTAAACAAGTGTTTACCACTTTGGCATGATTGTGGACTTTTATTTTGCATGCTTGGTTGTTTATTGTATGATTGTGGATTGTATGTTTGTATGCTACAAGTTAATCACACAAGTTAACAACAAATAAAACTAAAATTTAATTGGTTAAATTAGACGTTATTAACAACATGCAAAAATGACAATTTAAATGGTTAAATTGAAACAACAAAAGGACACTAATAAATGGTTATTAAGGACATAAATAACAATGCATATAAAATGGTTTATAGCAAAGTAATTGGCTTTACTAATATGACATGAAAATTGGCTTTTCATAATGAACTATACACCAAATGCATGTTGGTGTATGGCAAATGTTTTCTTAAACTAGAATTTATGAAAACTTAAAATCCCTTAACTAAAACTAGGCAAACAAGTTAAACGCCATCCTTTTGTAGGAACACTTGAACATAGTAGTGAACTCATAATGGAATAAAGGTCACCTAACCATTATGAACTAACTAATATGGTTAAGGTAAAATTCGCATGCTTGTGGGATAAAGGTCACCTAACCACTTGTATGTTAATTTTACAAGTTTACACAAGTAGGACGACTTGATTTGGAAATCATGAACTTAGGGTCACCGAAGCATGAGGAACAAATAGGCGTTGATGGGATAAATATGCCATGCAAAAGGATTGCATGATCCCATAATTTAGAAGTTGCAAAAGGATTGCAATTGTCATATAAATGACTACCTAGCTAAATCAAATAACGGGATAAAGGTCACCTAACCGAAATTTGATTTACCGTTGGATTCTAATATTTAATAAAACAATTAATTATAAAAGGGTGTTGTTTATTAAATTTAAAATCGATACTAAAATGAACTTTGTTAAATTTTGTAGATGGCCGCAAATAACAACAACATGCAAAATGCACCACTTAACCTAAACAACCTATCATTAAGGTCTCTCCTCGAGAAAGACAAACTCAACCATACGAACTATATGGATTGGTTCCGTAATCTTAGGATTGTCCTCAAACTTGAGGACAAAGCGTATGTGTTGGAGGACCCTATTCCCGACCAACCGGATAAGGAAGATATAGAGGGCATGGCTTATTATGACAAGTATTGCACCGATTCGGTGCAAGTCGCTTGTCTAATGCTTGGGACTATGATACCCGAACTCTAAAAGGATTTTGAACATCATAGTGCATATGACATGATTACGCAATTGAAGGAGATGTTCCTTCAACAAGCACGTGTTGAGCGCTTCGAAACGGTTCGAGCGCTACATGCATGTCGTATGGATGACACCCAATCCGTCTCCTCTTATGTCCTCAAAATGAAGAGCCTTATTGATCGTGCTAACCGTCTTAACCTAAACATATCAAATGAGTTAGCCACCGATCTTATCCTTAATTCCCTATCAAAAAGGTTTGATCAATTTGTAATTAATTACAATATGAATGGGATGGATAAGAGCATAGGTGAGCTTCACGGTATGCTTAGAACGGCGGAAACTAGCATGGGTAAAAGGGCTTTACCCGTGTTAGCAATCGATCAAGGTGGGTCCAAAGGTAACACCTCTAAGCCAAAGGTGGCTAAGAGAAAAGGACCCGCCTATCAAGGCAAAGGGAAGGGGAAGATGGTTACCCCAACCATCAACAAGGCCAAGAAGCAAAAGGTCACCGAGAAGGCAAACCCCAAAGAAGACCCGTATTTCGGTTGCGGTGAAATGGGTCACTGGAAGCGAAATTGCCCGGTCTATCTTAAGGAGTTGAAGGACAAGAGGGATGCGGGGCAAACCTCAGGTAATTTATATATGGTATATATTGAGCTTAATATTACTTCTTCTAATACATGGGTATTAGACACGGGATGTGGAACTCATATTTGCAATTCTTTGCAGGGGTTCAAAAGAAGTGATCATATGGCGGGAACATCGAGTCTCTATATGGGCAATGGTGCAAAGGTGCATGTTAAAGCTCAAGGAGATTTTGTTTTGAAGCTTCCAAGCGGATTGGAACTTATTTTAGAAAATGTTTTGTATGCTCCGAATTTGTGTAGAAACATTATTTCTATTTCTCGTTTGAAACAATGTGGTTTTAATGTTAATTTTATTAATGATGATATCCATGTTTGTTTAGATAATGTGTTCTATTTCAAGGCTTCGCCTTCAAATGGAATTTATGAATTGGTTCATGATGACACATCATCTAGTAGCTCAATGTACCATACAAGCACCAAGAAACTCAAAAGGGATTTGAGTGATTCCTACTTATGGCATTGTCGCCTTGATCACATAAACAAGAACCGAATGCATACACTTCAAAATAATGGACTTTTGAAATCAAATGAAATGGATTCGTTTGATGTATGTGAATCTTGTTTACAAGGCAAGATGACTAAAGCACCTTTCAAAGGGACCTACGAAAGGGCTAAAGACTTATTGGGATTAATACATTCGGATGTGTGTGGACCCTTTAAGCCCATGACAAGGAATGGTGAAAGATACTTTGTTACTTTCATTGATGACTTTAGTCGTTTCGGATATGTCTACTTGTTAAGACATAAGGATGAAACTTTTGAAGCATTCAAAGAATATCAAAACGAAGTACAAAATCAACTCAATAAGACAATTAAGGTACTTCGTACCGATAGAGGAGGTGAATACCTAAGCGATGCCTTCCAAGATCATCTTAGGAGTTGTGGGATCATCTCACAACTTACTCCACCCAGAACACCCCAACTTAATGGAGTTTCTGAAAGGAGGAACCGAACCCTAATGGATATGGTTCGATCTATGATGGCAAGAAGCTCGTTACCTCTATCATTTTGGGGTTATTGTCTAAGCTCCGCGGCTCGTATTTTAAATATGGCCCCAACCAAGAAAGTGGAACGAACTCCTCATGAGATGTGGTTTGGAAAACCTCCTTCTCTTTCATACTTGAAAGTATGAGGATGTGAAGCTTATCCTAAGCGTCATGTTGCTAATAAGTTGCATGTTCGATCCACAAAGTGTATCTTCATAGGATATCCCAAGGATGATATGGGATACTATTTCTATGATCCGACCGAGCAAAGTGTATTTATTGCTTGAAAGGCGGAATTCCTTGAAACCAAATTCCTTATGGAAGGTGATGGTGAAAGGAAAATAGATCTTGTAGAGGTACAAGATCAAGTTGATGATACACAAATGGTTGACACTAGTACTCAACATGAGGATGTTGAAAATGATCAAGTGGATGATCAAAGTACACAAGACGATCGAAGATCTAGTAGGATTAGTAATCCTCCTGAGAGATATGGTTTTCTCGTGGATGGTTGCTATATGGTTGATTTGGATGAACCGACA
The DNA here is from genome assembly GCF_046630445.1 of Rutidosis leptorrhynchoides. Taxonomy (NCBI): domain Eukaryota; kingdom Viridiplantae; phylum Streptophyta; class Magnoliopsida; order Asterales; family Asteraceae; genus Rutidosis; species Rutidosis leptorrhynchoides. Next base: position 298,650,286 of record NC_092343.1, on the reverse strand, counting down.
AACTACGAAGATGCTTTATCAAGGATTGATAAAGATAAATGGCAGGAAGCCATGAACGCCGATATGCAATCCATGTATGAAAACCAAGTTTGGGAACTTATAGTGCAACCTCCTAGCTCCAAGCTAGTTGATTGCAAATGGCTTTTGTAGCGACCCGACCAAATCGTCATTGACGGCGTCGTCTACTTAGTTCCCGTTACGTGGTCATAAGTCTTT